>NC_090201.1:11468695-11797445 GCF_033026475.1 Channa argus | reverse complement strand
AGAATAGTTTCTGGGCACCAGCAGATATTTGCTGCAGTACCACATTTGGTCACTGGGTCAAACAATTGTCAGCACCTCTGCGGACATGGTCCATCCCAACTGATGTTTTGGCCACAATATGTTGCAATTCATCGATTTTTGGGGAATTGCCTAGCATCAGCATATTTACAACCACGTGCACTGTAATTCAAAGCAATAACACTAAAACAAATTATGCCTCTGTAAACCTGTCTCAGTTCAGATTGGTTGAGAGTACTCCATAGATGTCGATTAACATTTTTGGTTGTCTGATGTGGTTTCATTAACACTGGCAGTGGCAGCATGAGCATGGGAGCAATGTACAAGTTGACTCCAGAGATAAATATGTAACTCCCTTGTCAAGCCACAGTAGAGTAGCAGCCTGTTCTGCTGTAAATGAATAAAGCTCTGCTCAGCCATAACAAGGCCATTGAATGGTGGTGTGTGTGTTGACGAATGCGTTCTTCTCACTGTTGTGAGCATGCTGTCACTCAGGCGTGAAGATGCAATGAGGCTGTCTATTTATATAGGAGCCCCTTTCCACCACATAATAAACTCCCTCATTCTCTTTAACTACGGGCAGACCTCTCTGTTTTCTTTTTAATTTCTCATTTCTTTTTTCATTTGGCTCTAAAATTGTTTTAGAGAAAAGCAAGTATTTGTAGGAAGAGACTTGTTTTATTGTTACGTTATGAATTGCTACTTGAGGCAGCTGATGGTCTGTTTTGTGCTGATTTATATAATGATCAATGTTACACTGTTAAGTTGGTGACTATTTGTTTATCCAGCTATAATCATATGTAGGGACAGTGGATTCATTTAGTTGCAGCTTCAGTTTAATTATACAAGTTAAACATCTAAATGAAAATTGTGAATTATATGATATACTGTTTGTTTATTAATAAAAAACAAAAACATAAAATAATAAAAAGACTATTTGACAGGCAACCAAAATGAGACTCCAGAATATTATTGGTACCTAAAAAAATAATGTATAGTACAGCAGGATATTTGCCCCAATACCCTTGGATATGACCCACAGTGTAGCAGTTGCAAGTGTATGGTTTGTTAAAATGTATTAAGGAAAACAAAATTAGGTTCAGGCAAAGAAAATATTTGGGTTAAATGAAGTACAATACATCATGCATAAAAACAACATTGACCATCAGTGGAATAGAGAAATGGACAATATTCTCCCATGTAAAAGTCCTGTGTTTAGTTGACCCATCATTTCACCCCTCCGTAGCACGTATGTATCAGTCAAATATCATTTGAGTGTTCGTCCTTGTGGTCTCCTGTGTGAAATGATTCCGTTCACATTAATTTTATCTATGTCTCCTGGCTCTACCGAGTAGCTATTTGCCCACTTGTCCCTTTTTATTCCCTGAGGTTTGTTGAGGCTTATGTCTCATTTGGTTTCTTACAGTGACGAAAATAAACTGGAAGCACTTTGAGGCATTTTTACAGCATATTTCAACTACAAAAAAAAGTATAGTATAGTCATACGTAGAGTGCAGCCAATACTGTTTTTACTGTATTGATGCTTCAGAACAATAAAAATTAAGTTATTAATCATCTTTTGTTCACACATCAGCCTTTTCTAATAGGGATACATCTCAGTGGTATTGATCTTTTAATCAATCAACATCGAGCTATATACCTGTAAATGGTCATTGTGGGCAGCATGGGGGGCGGGGGTAGTTAGTGCTGCCACTTTAAAGCTTAACGGTCCGAAGTTAAATTAGGCCTTTTTGTGTGGAATTTGCATGTTCTCCCGTATTTGTGTGCTTTTCCTCCTGGTACTTTGGTTTCCTCCTATAGTCTAAGGACGTCTAGTTAGGTTAATTGGTGACTCTAAATTGCCTGAAGGTGTGAATGTGATTCTGGTCCCGTGATAGATTGGCAACCTGTCCAGGTTTTACCCTGCCTCTCGCCCAGCAACAGCTGGGATAGGCTCCAGCACCTCTGTGACCTTTTGCATGATAAGCATGGGCCAGGGGTTCTCAATCCTGGTCCTCGAGGACCCCCATCCATCTTGTTTTTCAATTATTCCATCCATACCCACTGCTGATTACCTGGATCAGGTGTGTTCAGCCAGTCTGCAGTGTGTAGTCCAGTTAGTTAGAGAAACAGGCAGGGCAGGGGTCTCTGAGGACCAGGATTGATAAGAAATAATAGATGGATGTTTGTTATAACAATATCAATCCTGCATATGTACAACATACAGTACACATTGATCCCAGTAGTTCTTCCTGTGATAGCTTCCTGTGATATTAACACACACCTTCCAAAGTGTGTGTTAGAAATATGTATACTCTAGAGTGAGTTCAAAGGTTGGAGGTGTTTATTTTCTTCTGCTAATCCCGTCACACTCCTCCTAAATGAAATTTTTATGAATTTTGTGAATTCCACAGTATAAGTTTGTATACTGTATGTGTAATCACAGCCTCTGCTCAAGAAACATAGACATTTCAAGCTGCAGTATGACACTCACTTAGCAAAAGCAGCTGTATTTTCCCATGGACTGGAGGAATCTGTGAGACGAAGTAACACAATTAAATTCCCCTTAAGCCTGTTCAACAGCAGACAGTTTTTGTCTTTAATGAGCTTACGCTGCTTCATTCTCTCAGCAGCTATAATCTCTGATTTTGGACATATTCCAGTGCTGCTCTCACAGCCCCTCTGTTCAATGTGTGTGTGTGTGCGCACTTTCAACTCATAGCTGGATTTCAGCTTAACAACTGCCTTTTCTGTCCTTTCCCTTGTGTGTGTATGTGTGTGTGTTTTGCAGGACAGATAAAAGCCATGCTGTTTCTGTAGTTCTGTGTGTTCTTTTCTTTGTATCATCTTTGGTCTTGGTCAGAATCTCAGTGGTGTTTAAATCAGTTGCAGTCATTACTGTTGGTAAGAAAACATCTACTTCTCCATCTCTACTAACTCCACTCTGCTGAATGTTATTTCTGTTTTTAGATGAGTTTGCAGGGTGTCAGTACAGTAACATGATATTTAAGGATTAAGCTACCACACATATTTCACGACCTAGCACTGCTCAGAGACACTAGTATCTTGGCAGTAAAATAGTTATCTGAACTGATAAAAGTCTCACATTAACTAACATTTTGTTCTGACCTTTCACTGGTGGGTGAGAGCATATATGTAGTGTACATCTTTGTTAAAGGGATATATACACCTAAGACAAGTGTGTGCCTCCCAACTATCAGTGAAGCTGTAGAAACAGGGCTGTGGTGGTTGAAAGGCAGTAGTTAAACTTGGCTCACTGTTTTCTATGAGCCAACAACTCTCCCACAGAGCTCATACCCAGAGGAACAGCAAGCTGTGCTCCCCTTCAGGTGATTCAGGATATGTCGCATCATTTGCCTGTTCATATAACCTTGATGTGAGTGTGTGTGTGTGTGTGTGTGCGTGCAAGTGTGCATGTGTGCTGTGTTTATAATAACCATTACCCTATGTGAGCCATATGTTTTTGCTTTGATGGTTAACTGTTTGTTTACTAGGAGACTGAAATTCCTCTGGCTCGCCCCCTTCACAGCCACTGACACGTGTACATACACCAAACTACAAGCACACATACACAAACACACACCACACACGCACACACACACACACACACACACACACACACACACACAGTAGAACAGGGTCAAGCATGCACAAACAAACACACATACCCACTCACACGTGTAAGCACACAGCCAGATCTCCTCAGCAGCTCTTGATTGCTCTGGTCTGATTTGAATTAGAGGCTCATCTTTCTCAGATCTCAAAAATGACTCTGAGGTCGAGCGGTTTGGTGGTTTGATGCTGATGCCAACACACAATTGGTTGAAGGCCTGCTTGGATGGCACTAGGGGCTTAGTGGAGATGTGTTCAGCTCCGACAATCGTTTACAGAGAAAAGTTTTGACTGAGTCATGGGATCTACACACTTTTAACCCATAGTACTCCGTTGGCGGCAGAAGTCTAAATGACAAAACAAAACAAAGTCTTGACAAGATGATTGAATATATATCTAGTGTTTTATCTTTGGTTTTGCAAGTCTATGTACTAGTACGAATTTGTATTCAAATCGTTTTTGTGAAGTCAGGAGGAATTTCACTGAAAGAGACCGTACCTTTTCTAAAGTTTGCTTCTGCTGGGCTTTCATGTGGTCTTGATAATGACATAATTGCCTCAAAAAGCAGCTTCAAGAGTTTAAAGAACAAATCTAAATGAGAACAGGGGTGAGTATAACAAATTAATGCCACCTTTTCTTTTTATTTAAATTATATTACTGTCAGTATTTTCAAAACCCTGCCAATTGTCTTAAGTCTTTAAGGTTGATTTGCTGCCTGAAATATTATTATTTTTATCACCCGTGGTTTGATAAAATGGATAACAGCTGTATAGAACAATAGACACTTGTTTATAACTGATTTATCGCAATGTGTTAGCTGATAACTCATTAAATGATTATAGCAATATTGACCTAAAACACACACACACACACACATACCCCCTAATCTAGATATTTGATTCTGTCGAGGGCAACAATTCTCACTAGTGGGTTTCATATCAAAAGCAGACTGATTGAGACTAATGGATACAATGTGTGATTTAGAAATGGCTTCCACATGGAAGAGCCCAACCTGTGTGTGTGTGTGTGTGTGTGTGTGTGTGTGTGTGTGTATGAGAGAGAGAGAGACAGAGAGAGAAAGAGAGAGCTGGTACTATAGGAATGTATTTCTGGTCATATGTGTGTCTGAGTATGCAGTATGGGTGTTTGGCTTTTGTGTATCACTGTCTAATAGAATAATTGCTGAAATGACTTCCCATCCCTTCAGGTCCTGTTTATGTCTCCTCCAACTTCACATGCACAGAAATGTCCAATACCCATAAAAAGTACACACAGGCACAAACAAACTCAAAAACAAACAGGAGTTTTCACATGCAGATGACAGTATTATTTTTCATCAAGGTTAGATTAAGACTAGTAGTTTAGATATTTTTTGTTTTTGGGAAAACTAAAGTTACATATTGTTCATTAAAATGTGTAGAGCAGAAGTACAATTTAAAAAAAGAGCCAAACAATAAGTTAAACGTTTTTGTCTGATCACCAGCTCCTAGTTGCCAGAGCAGATGGAAGGCCTGCCATGCTAAAAGCAGTAACAAATGTTTTTCTCTGTGTGTTGCAGACTCACAATAAACACAAACACATGCAGTAGCTACACGCACGGTATGTTGAAATCAACAGCTTTAGCTTTAACTTTGTCAGATCACTCACTGGTAGTTAGTCATTGTTATAGTTCAGTGTACATACAATGGCTGCTGACATCAGATAATAAAACACTCCATTTAAATTTCCTGATTGCTTTATTTATTTTAAGTAGGTCCAGGCCCTATGGAAAAACATATTGCAATGATTATACGGTAGTAGAATTTTATCAGTTAGTATCTAAGTATTTAAAATATTTTCACATAAAAGTTTATGCTGAGTCACATTTTTGCAATTTGAGGATGTTATTGTCTTTTAGAAGGTAATAATTAATTATGAATAATAAAATGGCATGTGATGCTTTCTTTAAAAAGTATAAATAGACAACTCTGTTTCATTGGCTTTACCATTTTTATGTAGCATTCAGCCCGATCAGCTGATGATACGTTTACTATGTCAGTGCCAATGACTTCAATGAGGAGAAGCAATCTGGAAATCTATTTTTCTGTTGTTGTTCAAAGAAAATTCATCTGCTATTTTGCTTCTGTCTTTGTATCTTCTCCTCTGCTCATATGTTCAGTGGAGATGTCTTTGCACATATATTATGCGCATTTAGCTGTAAACTTGAAAATATGTGAAGGAATTAAAATTTAAGACTGAAAGGGCAACATTAACTGGAGATGTGGATTGTGAGGGGCAGGGGTCAGGAAAGACAGAACAGATAGAGAAGTGAGCAAGAGTGACTTGAGTAAATAAACATAGCTGGGAAGTACTGAGTCCATGCACAGGACGTGGTTTGGTTTGTGTGTATATGTGTGTTTATCAAACCCAGCTGGCTCCCATTTGCCCAGGAATGAGTTTGCACCTCTTACAGTCCCAATCCTGGCCTGCTTTAAAGGCCTCTGTGTAGTGTGTGTGTGTATATATATATATATATATATATATATATATATATATATATATATATATATATATATATATATATATATATATATATATATGTGTGTGTGTGTGTGTGTGTGTGAATAACAACAGCTTCATTAAAGAACTGACCTTAAACACTCAGGTTTGCATTGACTGCATGTGAATTGTGTGTACATCCTCCGTGTGTTTATTTTAAACACAGTACAAATACATTCAGTCTCAAATACAGACAGACACCCTCACACACACACAGATCCACACAGATTTCAGGTTTCACAAGCTTGCACATAGAACCTAAACAGTCCCAAGAGGTTGGATTTAACTGTTTCCAGATGCAAGTTCAGGACACGGTACACACTTACACATACAGACAAATCTTCTGCTTTGTTGAAGTCAGCAGAAAGACTCTTTAAATTAATGAGGTGTTGGTGGATGGGAGATGACATGGGACTACTAAAAGTGAGAAAACAGCCTGCTGGTGATACCTGATGATGGGAAACAAAACTGGTAATCTCAGTGATATTATAAACAAATTAAGTCACACAGTAAATATAAAACATCATGATATCACAGAAACTGTTCAAATGTTTTTAGGTGTTTATGTACAAACTATATTTGTGTGTCCGTTTTATAGATGTGCCCCACACCTATACTGAGCCCCTCATATTGAGGTTAAATGGCACACCAGAAAGGTTGCAAGGTGATGATGGAGACAATTGCGACAGCAGCCCCTCACAGTTAGAGACTACAACGCCGAGCACAAGTATCACATGTGAGTAAATAGCTTTTGTACCCCACACACACACTCTGACACATACAGTACAATAGAGATACACAGAGGAAGACTGGTGAGAGTTTCTTTCCATTACTGGTGTGATGAGTCACATTGTCCTGACCTTTAACAAATACATTTGTAAACCCTGGATAAATGGGTCAGTTAATCGCCTGACCTATTTATAATGCCACCAGTGCAGTCAGATAAATTTAAGTTCCTAATTTCTGAAGACATGCATGTCTACACCCCAGTCTTCACATTTGAAATACAAACATTTCCTTCTCTTTTCCATTTTCTGCTGTTATTATGTGTTTTATCCATTTGATTTTCTTTGTTGAGACTGAGAAAGTAAGGGTGTCATCACCATGGTAAGGATAGCTGTATATGAGTGGCTTAATGGATTCTGCATTCATTTCTCCCCTGGTAATTCTACTATAAACCACAAACCAACCCCCACAGAAAATACCTTTTTAAGTATCTAGCCACTTAGCAAAAATAGCCTAAAATGGTTTTAGAATCGTAATTTTTTACGTGTTAACATTTTATTTGGTAGCATGCTTTAAAGCTAAATCATCTATTTTTACCAGCAAAACAATTAAACATCATAACAGGTTCTTGCTTTTCTCCCACTCCCCCCACCCTGGCCAGTCATACTTACTTTAGTCTGCCAATTCTGTTATGCCTAACTCAGAACAGGCTTGTGGGAAATTGTGTTTGTTAAAGACTACTTTAAGGGGAATAGTTTTTACTTTTACAAAATGTCAGGATAATTTTGGATATGCTTTTCATTATTCTGTCACAAGATGCAGCAGTGCTGCTACTACTTTAGCTCATTTAACAATAGTGTTTATTTCATTGTATCTTTTTTTTATCAATCCACCCTAATAATGATTCTCATTGCTGTACTATAAAATATCTTTCTGGCAGTAGCACTTGAGTAAGAACATTGCAGCAAGAGAGATGAATGTATCTCAACATTGACGTGCGACTTCTGAGTCAAAGTTATTATGCAAGAATGCAATGTCATTATTCCACCACATATATTTTTCTTGCTTTCACTCCAGTTTGAATGGAGCAGAATCTAAACCCCATTCCTAAAGTAGCTCTACTATGTCATTTATTCACTTTGAAGACTGAGCTCCACAATAATGACACCCACAAAACTCTAGCTACAGTGTCTCAATGTTTGGCCACTAACCAGAAAGCACTGTAAAACTTCTAAATGCTCTACAGTGGTCTAAATCGGTTCTTCCTGTAATTTTATAAAAAAGTCCAGAATGATGTAAGTGATGGCAAGAAGGAGGGGTGAGAAGAAGGTTGATTCTACTGACATATGAGCATGTGTTAAAAAAACAGTTTTTTCCTGGAACACAGGGCCAGGTATGGGTGTCATGCACAAATTCACAACCTTCCCCATCATAATAGCTATTTTTTGGTACAAACAGCAGTTGAGTCAGGAAATGGATAAGTAGGTGACTGCATAAGTAGGTGTCTTTTGAGCTGAGTAGGTGTGTGAATGGCTGCTGTCTCCGTCTATGTTTGTACCTTTCCTGTCAGCTGTGTGTGTTTATTTTTGGCTGAGCATGGATGACTGGGAGCTTTGAATTGAATTTGCTTTTTGTTTCTCTCAGCTTTATTTTATATCCCAATAAAATCTATAAAACCTACAGCCTCCATATGTTGTGCAGGAATGTTACGCAACTACAGTAAGGCTTGGACAAAATGCACTGCTATGTGCAGAAGTCCCCATTTGTTTTCCATTTGCTGTCATGTATAATCTGCCCTCATCCATAGCTTTCTCCCTCTATAGTGTACACAATCACACATGTGTTCATAAGCCTTGAACCACAAGGTAAACAGTGTCTGCAAGTTAAAAGTTTATCCCTTCTTCAGGTGAATAAAAACAGCTCATGCCTACTTGTGTGCATAATAACACATTTGTCTATTTGCCTCTAGTGTCTTTTCTGTTTTTGCCTGTGAGTTGGCTTGTGTGACTTTGAGAGCCTCATAATATGCTATCAGCCTGCAGTTTTGTTAGGGCCTTTGTGAACTGCAACTAATAAGTCAATCTTTTTTTTTTCTTCTCTACTTTCAATATGAGTGTAAAGATATTTTAAAAATAGATGGGATTCAGTTCTGTCATGAGATCATGGCTGCGTGACATCTGTGAATTTATGTGTGAGTGTGTTTGTGAGTTAGAGGGTGAGGAAACAGAAGCAAAAACAGAAAAGTCCTCAGCCCTTCTGTCTCACAGTGATGACATCATAACTGTAGTATGTAACTGGCCCTGGGCCTATAACAAGGTGTCTGGGATTAATCTTCAGAGAAAGCTGTTAACATATGTGTAACATAGTGTGTGTTATGATCTTAGCTGAACACACACACATGCTGTTAATGATGTTGTGACCACACTGTCGCCTTTGACGTCACAGTCATAGTAGGATACACAAGTTTACAGATGTTTAAGTTCTTACACTCTAGTGAATTACAGGAGAAACAATGACATTCACATCTCTGACATGGTAAAAGTTGCATTTTTCACACCTCTACCTGATTTGTTTTCATCTGTTTAAAATACTGTCATTAAATGAAAAGAGCATTAACAAGACAAAAGACAGCTCTTCTTATGCACATGTAAATGACGGCATGAAAGCGCATGCAAGGAAAATGCTGAGTGGAGCTGTTTGTTATTATCTTGTCATCAAATGGGAGGACTGTGCAATATGTTGGTGGTGGGGAAATTGAACAGGACTGTGACATTGGGTTTAATTAGAGACCAGTCACTAGTGAAGTTGTTTTCCATCTCTGTTCATCTGCCTTAACTCTCTTTCCTTCCCACTTAGCCTTTGTTTTTTGGTTTTTACTTTTTCTACTCTTGCCCTCTGTATTTGACTTATTCTTATTGTTGGTTACATTTACACATACATTTTACATTTACTGTAACATAGGTAATGGAGACTGAAAGCTCAGTGTTGGAAAGTCCAGCTGTTTTATGTCAGGAGTCATGTGCAGATGAGTTGGTTGGTCTATGTGTCAGTGCAAAGATTAGTGCTGCGGTGTGTAAAGTTGTTCTTGTATGTCTGATGTTTGAAAATAGAGGTCTGGACCTCTTCAAGTGTGCCTGCTTTCATACAGTTCCAGGTGAAATTCACACAAATTAGTGAAATGTTGCTAAAATTGGAATTAAAATTAGGCTCAGTTGAACTTATATGCAGATTCGTTATGGATTATATATAGATTTTGTATGTCCAAAAAAAAAAAAAAAAAAAAAAAAACAGTTTTGAGGGGCTGTGAAGTTTGTTCATACCTTTTGGGTATTGGACAAGTTGTTGTTGCTTTTTTGCATTAGTTAATGTCATATTTTATGTTTCATGCAAACACATAAACAAAGTACTTGACAATTCATCATCTCATGCTGTTTATTTTTTTTATTTGCTCCAAACCTTCACAACTCAACTCTTTGAGTGCAAATTATTTGATAGTGTTCTGCCTGTTGTATGTAAAATATTTACAGGTTGATCAGTATATTCAAATTTTTATACTGAATAATTTATAACATTAGATTGATTTACATTTTTCATAAGGGATTCATTAATTTGTTAAAACATCCTGGTCACAAAATATGCGTTTACTGTAGATAATTTTAGTTTGGTTTGGTTTGGTTGTTTTTCTTTAATGTTAAAATATTGCACATACCAATGATTATTTTTGTAATTAAGTGCTGAGCCTACCTTATGTAGAGGCAAAGAGGCCTTTAAATGGGTCTGATGTGGTTATTGTAACAGTGATTGCATATCATGTGAGTAGTAGCTCTCCACTGGAAAAAAAACTTTCACAATGACCCTTTATTGTTTGTGAAGTAAACTGAAAGAAACCTAAACTGTATAAGCAGTGCCACAATAAAAGAGGATGAGATAAAAG
The DNA here is from genome assembly GCF_033026475.1 of Channa argus. Lineage (NCBI taxonomy): Eukaryota > Metazoa > Chordata > Actinopteri > Anabantiformes > Channidae > Channa > Channa argus. The sequence goes on along the minus strand of NC_090201.1, from coordinate 11,786,596 downwards.
TTTTCAACTGAAACACCGTGACAAGAATGATGAAATGAGTACCCCTTTTCAACCCCAATTCAAAAAAGTTGGGACAATGTAAAACCTAAATAAAAACAGAATGCCAATATTTTATTCACAATAGAACATAAACAACATATCAGATGTTGAGATTTTTATGGAAAATATTAGCTCATTTGGAAATTGATGGCAGCAACACATCTCAGAAAAGTTGGAACAGGGTAACAAAAGGCTGGAAAAGTAATTGCCACAATCAAAAACAAATGGAAGAGCATTTGACAACTAATTAGGTGATTTGTCCACAATACAGTAACAGGACTGGCTATAAAAGTAGCGTTTCAGAGAGGCAGAGCCTCTCCAATGTAAAGATGGGCGAAGGGTCACCAATCTGTGACAAACTGTGTCTAAAAATTGTGGAACAATTTCAGAAAAATGTTTGTCAAAGTAAAATTGTTAAGAAAAAAAATACTTTAATGATCCCACCATCTACAGTATATAATATCATCAAAAGATTCAGAGAATCAGGAGGAATCTCTGTGCACAAGGAACAAGGTTGAAGGTCACAACTGGATGCATTTGATCTTTGGGCCCTCAGGAGGTACTGCATTAAAAACAGCCATGATTCTCTACTGGACATCACTCCATCAAGAACACTTCCAGAAATCACTGTCTGTAAACACAGTTTGCTGTAAAATCCACAAATGTCAGTTAAAGCTGCATGATGCAAAGAAGAAGCCATATGTGAAAACGATCCAGAAACACCACCATGTTCTCTAGGCCAAAGCTAATTTAAGTGATCTGAGGCAAAGTGGAAGCCCTGCCCTGTGGTCTAAAGGGGAGAGGGACCATCCAGCTTGTTATCAGCGGACAGTTCAAAAGCTGCATCTCTGATGGTATGGTAATGCATTGGTGCCTATGGCATGTGCAGCTTACACATCTGGAAAGGAACAATCAATGTTGAAAAATACATAGGGCAACATATACTCTCATCCAGACAACCTCCCTTTTAGGGAAGACCTTGCGTATTTCAGCAAGACAATGCTAAACCACATGCTGCATCCATTACAACAGCATGGCTTCACAGGAGAAGAGTCCAGGTACAGAACTTGCCTGCCTGCAGTCCAGACCTTTCACCAGTAGAACACATTTGGTGCCGCATAAAACAAGAAATCAAGTACCAAAATCACAGGACTGTTGAGCAGTTGGAATTCTGCACCAGACAAGAACATACCTCTCCTAAACTCTAGTAACTGGTTTCCTTTATTCCCAGACATTTACAGACAGTAAAAAGAAAAAGGGATGCTCCACAATGATAAACATCACCCTGTTCCCAAGTTTTTGCGATGTTGCTGCCATCAAATTCAGAATGAGCTCATATTTTCCATGAAATGGTAAAGTGTCATATGTCATCTCATATGTTGTTCAGATAATTGTATTCTGTTTTTATTTCCATTTCCAACTTCTTTAAACTGGGGTTGTATATTATAAGAAGTTATTTGGGTGTTAAATGCCTCTAAATAAATGCTTTTGAATAGGGAGTAAAATATACATCTATTTTTTGCCCAAAGTTGTCAGACTGTCTCATTGAGCAGCAGTCTTGTACATATGGCTGAACTCTGCTTTCACGTGACTGTTGAGTGCAACTAAACAAGCCTCGTAAAAATGTTAATGTTAGTTTGAGCATTGTATAGCAGCCAAACAATGAGAGAAATTCTCACTAAAATCTGTTTTAAATAACATTTTATGGCACCAATTTATCATTTTCCCATTCTCACAGTTTTAGTGCAACACATCTATGCAAGAAAAACCCAGAAGGGAGTCAGTATGTAAGATGTTTCTGCCAGATCTGGAGTGAATTATAGGCACTTCAAAAATGTTTGAGAGTATTTTGACATGTTGTGCAAAGCCCACAGCATTATTTATTTTCCTCATTAATTGCTTAAAGTTGACACGTGTCTCTACTGACAAAGAATTTACACTGCAAGCAATCAAACCTGATTATTTACATTTAGAATTTTGTGTTTAAGTTTCACAATTAGCAGAATATACTTGGTGGGTACATTCAGATATTTGCTTCTGCTCTGTTCTCTTTTTAAAGCATAAAAGCAAAGAGACAGATTTGTATACGAGTGGACAGTGTATGTGTTTTTTCTGTGTAAGATTCTACTAAGATTTCTGTGCAACTTCATTACTTTAAAGTCCAGTCTGTAGTTCATGTTTAACAATTTAGCCTACAAAGACAGACACCAAAACTGATTGTAGGAGAACACAGCTGGACCAGACACAGTTCACAGGCATTCTGGTGACTCATTCCAGCAGAGGACAAGAAGGGAGGAACAACAGTTTTCCGGTTTAAGAGGGAGGTGTGTAAGTACAGGGTAGCTGAGAGACGCCAGGAGGGGAGGTGGAGGTTGTGAGAATAGGGGGGTGTGTTGGTGTAGTCAACTGATGGTGACTCACTCCCACTCGCTCTCTGGCCAGACACATTTGTAAAGACATGTAGTACATGTATCCACACACATCATACTAGAGATCAGACAACCCCCTGTGGCCTATATTGCTGTGTTAGCGCCACACACTGGCTTCCCAGTCTCATCATATTAATCCCACAATAATTTGGCTCTTAATGGGCTGTTATTGTCAACCAAGATCCCATTGCTGAATCAACGTGTTTAGCAGTCACACCCATGCATCCTCCTAGTTCAAAAATGCATAAGCCGCACACTTTTGTTAAACTTAGTTTTCTCTTTTTCTCATTCCCTCCCTATCTTTGCTTTCTTGATCTCAGACAAAGGAACTTTTTGTTGTTTTTTCTGTGTCTATGTGCACGCGTAAGAGTGTGTGTCTGCACATGTTCTTGCATGCATGTATTTGTGTGTGTGAGTAGGTCTAACCTCAAGCTCCGTTTTGAGACAGTCCTTACTCCCTGTCTCTATCTCTCTGTCTGTCTGTCTTTCTGCCAGATCTGTCTACTTATTCTGCTTACACACGCGCACACACACACACACACACACACACACACACACACACACACACACACACACACACACACACACACACAAACACACACGCACACATTTAAAAGAAGCATGATTTTCTCAACATGTTCAAATTCCCAGAAGGAATATTGAGAGAGAAAAAAACCCTGCCTCCCTCCCTCAGACTAATGCCCTTCTTTTCTTACCAACCTACATCCTGGCTAGCTCAGTGTTAAAATACAAAATATTGAAGAAGGCTAAAAGGAAGCAACAAGAAAGACAGATACAAAGGGAGGACACAGAAAGGGAGGATTTGAATTGATGGGGGGAACAGGAAAAGAAAGAGACATAACACAGGAGGTGCAGCAAGTATTGACTTTTGACATACTTTAATGGAGAAAGTATGGTTGCCTCTCACTAGCTTTGCACATGCATGCAGCCTACACCACACACACACAGAGTGGCCCTGCAGCGTGCTAAACATCTGGGGCCAGTGAGAAATTGCTGAATGAAAGAATCTTTAATAACACTGGATTAGTTGTGTGACTGCGGCCATCAGCCAGTCGAAACAGGTCTGACTTGGTTATCTCTCTTGGAGCGGTTATCGAACGGACCCTTTTACTGCCAGTTATGTTTCATAGCCAGAGCTCAGGACCACACTCTGTATGCCTCCTGTGCAATGGTGTGTGTTATCTGAGAGGTCCAGAGTTTTTGCGTTGATTTTCTGTGGGCATTCTGTACTCTGCCATGCCCTTGTTAAGTCTCACCACACCTCTCCACACCATATGCTTTCAGGTCAAGAAAATATTAAGGGCCTCAATAGGATGGTATTAAATACTACCATAATATATTTATAAAAACTAGCCTTCCATTTTATTCGTCCTTTCATGGTATGTGTTTGGTTTGGCAGTGAATGTGGGCTTTTCTGGCTCCTTCTCTCTAGCAGAGTAGTTAGTACTCAGTAGCACCTGGAGTTAAAATGTACCAAGTGGTATTGTGAATTAAGAGTAACAAATGTACATGTGCTCAACTGTGGAGATTCTCAGTTATCCAGGTCATGGTTACCGTGAAAGTGCTCCCAAAGGGGAATCTAAAAAACGTTTCGGGCACGTGGTCAAGTGTATTTACTGTTGATAATGTATTAGTTATATCAAATTTACATTTTAATAAATGACTCTTCTCCTCTATCTTACATTCTTATTTGTAATTTATCCATTTTTTCCCCCAGCAGTCTTAAAGTTGTGTAAGAGTCTAGACAAGTAGGATCAGGGGTCAGCTCGGTAAATACATAGCTCCCGTCCCATGAGCTATTGCTTTGGGGTGGGCTTTGTAATTGGATTCGGTTTACCAGGGCCTCCCTACATCAGCACACATGCTGAGAGGGGCCTCAGTCCTGCCTTCAAGCTACACACTGATCAGATGCATTGTGCACACAAGTCAGTGAGGCTACTCATGAATGTATGCACACAAATTATCTAAATCCTGTGATTTAGAACTTAATATCTGTGTTTATGTGTTTTTGTTTGAAATATTTATCATGTGTGAGTAAATAGGTTTCAAAATGTAATACCTCTCTACCAGATTAATAATAGGAATAGTGTTTAGCTGAGCAGCATAGTACAACAAAACAATTACTGATATAAACAATTTTCATAATTTATTTGTCATTTTATTTGTCAAGAAAAACATCCCGCAGATACAGCTTTTCAAATGTGAGGATTTGCTGATTTTCTCTATTTTACTTTTGTCTTTTTCTTTTTCACTTATTGTGAAAGTGAGTCACACCTGACAGCAGCATCACTAATCTGAACTGAATGTGTTCTTCAACCAGGTCAACCAGCAGCCAGATCCACACCTATCCACCACACCCAACCATGTCGGACGCAGCCCGGCAGCCTGCTACGCAACGGAACCAAGCACCATGCACACACACACCACCCTCACACGCACTGTCTCCATCATACACACACGCCTAACACCCATGCACTTCAGTCCAATGGGGTCAGATACGGAGGCCATCCTAAGCTGGGCTCCCTCCCGAGAGGCGGCTCATCCACCTCCTCGTCCTCTTCTGCGGGACCCAAACACACCAAGAAATTGCAGTCCAACCCCTCCATCACATCCCAGAGCAGCAAACGGAGTAAGAGCAGCTCCAAGAGCAACAGTTCACAGATTCCCACAGAGGCACAGGATGGTAAGATATGTGGGATCAAGGTGTTTTCTAGTCATAGAAGAAGATCAGAATGATACACGCAAAAAAAGTTATATGAGCATCCATTCTGCATCTGTTTAAACAAAGTAAACATAAACATATTAAGAACAAAAATAAATCACGTTTACGTACAGAATGTGAAATCATGTATTGTTCAATTCGAAACCATCTTTATTTATATAGCGCTTATAACCAGCAGTTGACCAAAGTGCTCTACAACAGATAAACAGACTGAATATCCTAAGCAAGCAATTACAAAAAAACATAAATGAATGAAAAATGTTAGTAAGATAAAAACAATGACAAAATCATAAAAACAATATGATTTAAATAATTTATAAAATTAAAAGTATACCTATATAAATTACTATTACATAAATTACTATTACACAAATTATGTTTACTTGATCTGATGCAGAGTACGTAGATGTACCTGTATATCTTTTTACATGTATGTTTGCTATAAATGAACAGAAACAGTGACTAACTAAATTTAAAAATTTAGGGTGGATAGAAAATACTGAACAATTTTCTATCCACCCTAAATTTTTAAATTCTATTTCTAAATCTTAAGCAACTGCAAATGTTAACTATAAATGTTTTAAATTAAATTAATTAAGCTGAAAATACTGTATCTCAGTTTATCAGGCTTGTCCTTTCCTGCTTGCTTTTAAGCTATTGCTTATGTAGTTGTGTTATATTGTGTGTCTTTAAAATTTGTGTCTTTAAGAAACAGGCAAGATCCACCACTCTTGAATAATAATGGTAAACTGCAAATTGCATATATTTTTCTCTGTCACTATAGGCCTGGATTTTTACTAACTTGAAGCACAGAAATATACGCTGTCGTGTCTGACAGCTCAATAAGGCAGAAAGTGGGTGTGTGGTTGAGCAGAGACTTAGAGATAACACACTTTTTTTTAACCAAGAAACATGTCATAAGACCAGCAACTTGTTTTTTACTCAGATTCAAAGCAAATGTTGTAAGTCAGTGTGCTGATGCCACAAGAACATTGACAGTCTTTGTGTCTGTCCTGGCTCTGAAGCTTCCTTGTGAAATAATCACTTTGTCATATCCCAGTGACTGCATTAGCAAACTGTTTCAAATCAATAGCTGTATTGGTATGACTTGCAAATATGCTTTTGAATAAAAGAATGATACATCCTGGTTGTAATAGTCACTTAACTCTGTCTCTCTTTCCCTTCAGATTGCTGTGTTCATTGTATTCTGGCGTGCCTCTTTTGTGAGTTCCTCACTCTGTGTAACATCGTGCTGGATTGTGCCACTTGCGGCTCCTGTGCAGGCGACACCTCATGCTTCTGCTGCTGTTGTGCATCAGAGGAATGTGGCGACTGTGACTTGCCCTGTGACATGGACTGTGGCATTATTGATGCCTGCTGTGAGTCTGCAGACTGCTTGGAGATCTGTATGGAGTGCTGCAGCCTTTGCTTCTCCTCGTGAGACCCCAGCCAGCCCAGGGGGCAAATGTGAGGAATAAGGCAAGGAACAAATTCTACCAGGGTTTTATCAAAGATGGGCAGTGCTACACCCAGTCCATGTTGCCTGGCTTCTGTGGTTCACAATATGTCCAGTTTTCTACAGGGTTTTCCAAGTAAAAGATGTGATCTAATGCTGAGGGCAGTCACTGCTGAATTCTTCCTTCCGTAATTCATCAAACCATGGGACGTTCATCTCCCCTACTTTGTGTTTGCTGTTGGCCCATTGCTACACTGCTAGGTAGATGATGCACAGTTTCATCTGTGGTCCACGAATGCCTGCCCAGCTGTGTATTCCAGGCCTCCACACCCTCACTGAACAAGCTATGAGTACAATGGAGCCTCTTGTGCCATTTGAATGACTGAGTTCTCCAAGCATGAAAAATGACCTCCAAAGGCAAATGAGAAAATGGCTCCATTTAACTGGATTTTAGTGTTTCTGCAGATAAGAGCAGCAGCATAATGGGAAAATGGACACTCAGATCTCAGTAGAAATTTAGTCTTTCCTCCTGTCCTTGGCAAGGTTAAAGTCTTCCATTTTGATTGCTTACAGTGGCCTCTGCGATAGACACAGTCTGAAGGGTGGATGTTGAATCCACTGATGCCTTTATCCTTGTTGCAATGTACAGAATTGAAAAAGAAAAAAAAACCATTAAAAGTGGCTTGTGGCAATACTACGTAAAAATCCTATTGTTAATATTCATCTCACTAAACAGACTTACTCTGAGAAGAATGATGAGCATCACATATCAGCCTGGGTCACAATAAAATGATTACTGTAAGTAAGAGACAAATGGTTGATTGGATCAGCGATGGACACATTCTCTAATCTAACATGTGAAGAGAGCACTTAATAAAAAGTCTCTCCTCGTTTAATATTTCAAATTTTGTTTACTTTTACATTTTTGAGAGGCTTTCACTGTATTCTCTAATTCTCACTTGTATTATTGGTCAGAACTGGTAAAGGAGTAGTATTAGGTTGGAAAGCTTCATCTCTTTTTAAATACATTCCTTTTTTTTCTCATTCTTGCCATGTGAACAAATGGGCTTAACTTACTAAACAGCCTGAATTTTCAAAAAGATTCCTCGCCTTTACCAAATGTATCCTTGTTTTGTAGATTTTAGGTAAGAGATTTCCATTTCTCTACTAATGTGAAAATCCCATTTCTGTGTTATCAGGTTTGGCTGGGCTCTCTGTAAAGCAGACATTTCTCTACATCACACTGTTGGATCCATATGCTCCTAGTATGAATAGTACGGTTTTGATAACAAGCCTACACTATCATGTGCTGAGATGCAAACCTTCTCTAAACCAATACCTCCTGAGATGCCAACTACATCTCTTTTGCATTTTAAAATGACTTGATACAAATCTTTCTCCACTCTGATCAAATACTGTTTGTGCAATTTTTTCTTCTTGGGAATACCAAAAAAGTTTACTCTTACGGGACACTAGTTTCTAGACCTATATTACTTTTATATACAGTAGAAGTGTTTTGCTATGCTAATGTGGTTGGGATTGATTATAAGGGCAGAAATCTAACACCGTTATTGATGAATATACACTATGGCTGTAATCAACCTGATAACACGGAAACAGAAAGTACACGTCTTGGGAATTTCTCTAATGCAATTTGAGAACATAATAGGACTGTTTATATTAGATTGGATGTGTTTCATGTTTTGAGACATGTTCAAACTCAATTTGATGCAAATCCTGGAAAGCCCTGGAAACAGTGCAGATCTTTACAGCACAGATGGATTAATGAAGGGAAAACTGGATTATATATAGCTATGTGTAAAAATGATAATGTACTTTGTCTTGAATTACAAGTGCAGATTCTCACATTGGTGCCTTATTTGGGCATGCTCTGTCACTCGACCAACCACATAGCGAAAATAATAGAACATTTTCATGAATATCTTCTGTTCTTACCATATGAGCTTAAAACCAAAATAAACATTGCTTCCTTTAATACACTGGTTTGTTAACAGCAGTAATCATTCATTAAAAATAAACTGTTTTTATATCTCTGGAATACAGTTTGTACATCTGCAGAGCTACAAAGCTGCAGAGCCAACAAGTTGCTTTTGTTAGAATAAGTCTCCAATGTTGACAGTGGCACTGTTAAAATCACCAGTTCACCTTGCAATCATGCAAGATACATTGTTAAGTAGACAGATATATAGAGTAAATACATATTGTCATGTGTTTCCTCCTGCTCAAACAATAGGTCTACTACCACCACTACTACAACCCAATAGACATGTCGTTTCCTCTTGTTTGTGCATAACCACAAACCTTCTTCGGGTCAAGTTTCAAGTCACCTACCACACTGCTGAAGCGTGTCACAGAGCTCAAACGTATAGTTGAAAATGGCTTGTAGGCCTTCAAAACCAAGATAAATGCAGTTTTCATAAATCGAAATATACAGACTGGTTAATCTGTTGTTTCTAACCATTCTGTCATGTCACACTGATGTTATGTTATGTACCTGAAGACATAGTCAGCAAAAACTACCTGCCATAGAAATCACTGCACTGCAACACTTTTTTTTTGCAATAGATCATTTACTGTAGACATGTTTGCCATTCCTGTGAGGTTCCTGTTCTCCAAAAGTAGCTTAAGCATTAAGCTGTTTTTTTTTTGTTTTGTTTTTGTTTTGTTGAACTTTAAAGTGCAGTGACTAGGTTCAGCCGAGTGCTAATTTGGCACTTATTTGGTTTGCACTTTGCTGTAAATCATTTTGAGAAAACATTTTAATAATTTTAATGAGGTAAGGGTTGAAAAACAGTGAACACATCATTTAAGTTTAATTTAATGACGTTGGGATTATTTTTTATGACTTAGTCATTAAATATTACTATATGTCTATACTCAGAAGTGCTTTACTATTTGTGGAATATGGAGGCGGTCTGGATGCATAAAAAACACACATATTCTGGTTGGTCTGGAGATGGAAATGCTCTCTGAATTCCCCCGATGAACACTGGTCTGCACTTTTATGTTTTGAATTTTTAGAGATGATTTGAAAATGTGGATTTGATGTTTGTTCTGTAACACACAGGTCATCATCTCATTTCCAAATATTTCCCATATATTCATTCAAGCTATTACATTAATACAGGAATACGTTTACTTTAAATGGTTTCCATACTCAGCATTTTCTGTGTTTGTGATACAATTACCTTGACCACAGAAATTGTTGACTTTTACAAAATCATCTTATTATGAGATGGAATTTGGATGTTGATGTAAAGGGCTGGCCTGCTCTGCTAATAGTCAGAAAATTATTCAAGCCCAGCTGAATTGTTACTAGACTGGTGTCCACTATAATGTCATTTTGTTTACATTACTCCCATTTAATGTCAATTTGAATTGCTGTCCTGGAAGCCACATTAAATATCTTTGTTAAATAGTGAATAAAAAATGTGAACTCCAGGCCACATGTATAATTTTTGCTTTCACATAGGCTCCAAGCTACACTATATGGCCTTGCTGCATTATGGTTAAATAAATACTCCTGTTGTACTCTGTAGACTGTAACATAACTTTCTATGTAGCAGTCATATGAGAAGAATAATGTCCAAATTGTTCACTCATCAAATGGACAGCATAGATTAACCAAAAAATTAAAAACCATGTTCTACATTGAACATTATGTTTGCTCAACAGCACTGCTCGGCACACTCTTAAAGTAACGTTTAAGCTCTTTACATGTTTAAATATTAAAAAGTTCAAATGTATGGACTCTAAACATGTAGAGAATACACTGTATCTGTTGTGTATTAATCACACACCATTGCTTTCCTACATCTAAGATCTTTGTGTTCTTTTTTACAGATATATGTTTATTTACACTATCAACAGTGAGCTAGGGAGATCAGTGGTCATGGCTAGTCTTTACTTGTCCTTTCTTTGCCACCATACACGATAAGTGCTTTGCAGATGAATCTTACAGAAATATGTCACTCTACTCCCATCAATATAAATACATGCAAGCAAACCTAATCCAGCTCAAAAGTTTCTAATGTTGTGCCCACATGTTCTAGCAGTCAAAGAAGAAATATACCTGACATTGTCACATATACTGTGTCATTTTCTTTTATTGCTTCTCTTATCCTAACAATGGTACTTATACCACACATCCCTCTACTTAGCAAAGATCAAATGAAAAAAATACTTTTAAAGCAAAATTGTAAAAATAAATTGTGTGCCGATTTACAAAAAGAGGCCAAATGGTTTATTGCTACTATTGCTGATTTTTAGCTCCCAGGTATAACTTCCCCAAATCTCAGTCTAACACATTTCACACTACATGTCCGTACAGAAAAAAGTTATAGACAATCTAAATAACTAGCAAAACGTGCTATAGCAAAGCTATTGGATGAACGGTTGAACTAAATAACTAAAAGTAATGAAATGAAAAATGGTTAAAACTGTTAAAATATTAAACAGTGAATTGTTAGATGTAACAGCTACATCTAATAAATGAATGTTGACATTGTTAATGGTTGAAATTGTTAAGTTGCTATGGAATAACCACTGAAAACATGTGATTATCAGAATCAGAAATACTTTATTAATAATAATTCATATTATTCATAATATTCAGTAGAAATAAACAAAGCAACATACTGTAGAATGACAATAAAGCATTGGCATGGATGTGCAACATGTGCACTGTTTAATAAAATTACTATGAAAGTAAAAGTGATGGATCGACAATATATTTGAGCAATTTTCATTCATTAATTGTCCCAATCATCTTTTAGCATTTGCTAATGTTTGCCCAAACCTTCACTAGATTCGCTGAGGGCAGAGAGAAAACAGAGGAAAAACTGGAGAACACAGAGCAACAACTGGGCTCATGCAGAACAGAGCCCTTTAATGCGTTTAGTTTTTTTTTTTTTTAAGATTTGCCAAAGTCGTTCAGTAAGAATGCGGGTTTAGGCCAATACATAAATATGAGGAGAAATGTAGGGGACTTTTACTGTTTGAGAATTTCTTCTTCTGCTGCCTTAATCTTTCCTTGTTCTTCTTCTGTCTGCATTTTTTGTTTCTCATGAAAAGAAATCTAGTTGTTAGTATTTGTATGCATGCTTTGTGTCTGTGTCTTTGTGTGTGCATGTGTGTGTGTGTGTGTGTGCTTTCTCTGCTTGGTGTGAAATGTTGGCCAGCCTCTGTTACTTATGAACAATATGTAGAGTTCCCTGATTAGGTATCAGATTTTGGCCCTGAGGCAAGTGCCTGTTAAAGGGTCAGCTATTGTTCATGTGTGTGTGTGTGTACTAGATGTATTTGTCAGAAAGAGAGAAATCACAAAAGAGTGTGTATTAGAGACACAATTCATATTACTCAGGTCAGACAGAGAAGCAATTCAAGCTCCTCAGTGGGAGTAGAGACACATAGTACATCTCTGGACATCTGCAACTGTTTTGCAGGAAGCCATGATGTAGTTCACTCTTATCTCCTTTTTTGTATATATGCACCCCCACACAAAAACACATGCACAAACTCAGCAAATCAAAATGATGCACACCTCTCCAGAAATTTCACATGCGCAAAGCAGGAGCAGGGGACAAGTGGCTATTGAATATTAACCATGAAATTACAAAGGCTGCATTCTAATGGAGGTGATGAGGTCAGAAACTGGGATGGAAATCATAAATTAATACCCCTCACATGACAAGCCAGTCGCCCTTGGCTCCCACCAAACATAGCTCTCTCTTTCTCCACTGAAGTCAGAATGACACCTAGAGAAGGATATACTCCATTTATTATTAATATTGGGTCAAAGGAATGCTAGAACAGACACTGAACTCATACAATATGCCTAATACTTTTCTGATGTGACTCTAGTATGGGATGAGAACCATGTAACCTTCATGTGTTAAAGTGTTCATAGGGGGCCCCTTTTACAATGACAGCTATTTAGAATGCTTTGTAATCAATTTAAAGTTGTATTTGGTGAATAGTGAACAAATACAGTTTGACATTGCCAGACACAGAGAAAAGAACACTACATTGTATTGCAAATTTGAATACGACTCCACTGGCCTTCAGATTACCCAATTTGTGCTCAAGTATATCTAACACTCTTGAAAACACATTTATTTGTCTTAAAGTTGAAATCTTGCATATTATATTAAATGTGTTACATCACTAGTTCTTGCTTAAATTGAGGTCAAATGTTGATTATTATTATTATTTTTTGTCATGCACAGGGTTAATACCAGACCAAATCCCAGCAGAGAAACAATACTGTCACAAAGAATTATTACACAGAACTCAAACAAAACACATTCTTTGTCTCCTCTCAAGCTCATAAAGTTCTATCTAAAATGCTGTTTAGTTCTTTATAATCATCCAACCAGAATAAATCTGCAAGGGGGGGGGGGGGGGGGCAGTGCATGTGTGTGTGTGTGTGTGTGTGTCTCAGGTGGACAGTTCTCAAATCTTAATAGGGAGCAATGAAGCATTAAATGGACTTTATTTTCTCACCTGAATCACAGAAGAAAAATCTTTTCTCTCTCTTTATACAGTTATGTGTTACTGTGGCTCAAGTTAATGCACACAGTCACTCATATACCAGACAGTTATTTTAAAGAGATGTTTATTAAATCAGGTTTTATTATAATTTTTATGCAGATTTGTTTCGCGTCACACATAAAGAGAGCATTGTTATTCAATGAAGACTGAAATACCAAACATGATGGATTCAAGCTCTTATCTGGAATAACATACATATGTTCATATAACAGCACAACAACATCATGTTCACCATCGTTCTGCATGTGGACCCAGAGTTATTTTAGATCGTTTAGACTCAAAAATCAACAGGTTTCAGCTTGTTCCTTCGGGGGACATGAGTTTTTTTTTACGTCGAATGCCCTTCCTCCTTCCCATTCTTATCTGGGCTCGAGACTGGCTGGTTGGGGCCACACCTGGTGGGGTGGGATTCAAACCCACGCCCTCTGTATTCCAACCCGATGCGTTACCCATTGAGCTACCGGGGCTCTTTTGGTAGACAGCTTGGACTGTGTGGGTCAAAACTCGTTGGGCCATTAAAAATATAAAACTAGTCTAAGTTGTAGAGTATCACCCCTGTTAATTATTGAATATGCATTCGAATAGAAGCACTGTTCAATTAAAGTGAAACAACATTGGTGTGAAACCTAACCCTTTAAGATTAGGGTGCTGATCCTGTACTTTGAAGTATCACATCTCAAGCAAAGTCATCGTGACCATATAGTAACTGCACAAACCATCCGGTGACATCCTGCCATGTCCTGCTGACCATATTTTCCGTGACAGTGCAACAGTTTGAAACATGTCTGCACAGACTTCAGAGAGATGGATTGGATGTGCCAGTAAATAACTCTGGATAACAACTCGAAATCTATAATACGGCTTCTGGCTGTAAATCAGAGGGAGGAGAGCTGTGTTGGGGCAGCTGTGTGAGTCAGTGAAACTGGTGCCAGTAAGTCCCTACAAAGAAACATCTTTTCTTCCTACTCAAGACTGAAATGGGATGAAGAGGGTGGCAGCAGAGATGCAGAAAGAAAGAGTGTTAACAAGAAAAGCATTATTACTTTGGCATCACTATTTAATGTACTTTAACTATTGGAATGAAGCTGTAGAACTTAGCTTGAGTCCATTTCTAATTTATTGAAAAACTGACAAAATGCTTTGAATGCTGCATTCACATATGAATTAGAGAGACTAAAATAATAAATAAAGTCTCAAACAACAAATCAACTCAACTTTGGTGCAAATAATCATGTTTCATATCACGCCACACTGCGTTCATTAGATGCCCATTACCCAGTCTCCCGTTTAACAGTGCACAGCAGTGTTTTACGACAAGTTGAACTCAACTAAAATCATGGCAAGCAGACAAGCTTGGATCAGCAACAAAAATGTGTGTGTACTGTATCAAGTTACTGCCGCTGCAGGACTACTGAAAGAACCACAGCCCAGTGGGTTTCCATAAAATACACACTCACACATGCACACTCACACAAACATATATACACGCAAATTTGGCAGGAATGAGACATTTGTTTCTGCTTTGGTCTCACGGAAGCAGTGGCAGCACAGCAGCAGGCCTGAGCGGTTAGAGTGGGTGGAACACGGCCCAGATTATTTGCATGTATGAGCCTCAAGTAGTATCACAGACCATCTGATATGCGTCTTGACGTCAGTTCGTGTGAGAGACAATGAAAAGGTTACTGAAGCAGCTGAAGCTCTGCCTTAGTAGAACAACTGTGAAACGGAGGATTTGTGCTAAATGTCTGCTTCAGCTCTAAGGCCAACAGAGGTTGTTTGTACCTACCTTTTTTACGTCCCAGCTTTTAAATTGCACCCACTTTGGCATCACGCTGACTAAGTGGCATGCACCATTGCTTACAATGGAGCCAAAATGGTGCCCAGTTTCTTTTTTGCTGTAAACACACGACATTTAAACTGTGTGTACACAGTGGTTTGGTTGGGGCTATAGGCAGAAAACATAAGGCGTAGGTTAGGTTTGGATAAGGCCCTAAAAGAAATGTTAGGGTGAGTAAATAAGTCGCTGTCTGCCTTAAAAATCATGTGACTGTTGCTACAACAATAGCCTTCAGACTGGACTCATATTCAGGTTTGCTATGTGAAAATTCAATGTTTTGTATCCCACCAACAAAACCTGCCTGCTGACAAACTTTGGAGGGTCTGAATGCTATATCAAAGTATAACAATCATTGCAGCCACTAGACTTCCCTTGTTCACTTATGTTGGCTGGTACAAACAACATACTCTTTCGTATTTCACAGAAGGACTCAACCCAAGTTGTGCTTGCAGTGATCTTCTCATTACAAATCTCTATGTTCAGTCGTGATACAAAACTGCCCACTTACTTCATCCCTCCTGTGTTGAACAATGACTATACATCTTCTTTATAAGACGTTGACAGATAGGTTAATCTAGTGAGCTAGAGCCCTCTGCTGTGAACGTATCCATTAGATAATGAATCACCTGAAAAATCTAACTCTAAGACAGAGTAAAATCATTTGGTTTAATGGCTATGCATATCTGTAGGTATTACCTGATCTGGCGTCACTAAGGTCACCTCCCTGCAAAAGTTGCATATGTATCAGTGTCTTTAATAATAAGAAAAAACAGTAAAGGAAAGATTGTTGTATAAGTAAAAGTTATCTGTATTTAATAGTTTGCAAATACTATCACCACGGAGTTGTGAGAAACCAACCTCTGCAGGGCAGAGACAATGTACAGAAGTGAACTCCAGGATTTGGGCTTAAAACCCATTCCCACTCTGCAGACCACAACCACTTGTGTAAATTTCAACCACAATTGTAACTTGCCTCAACTTGAAAGTAAGTTTAAAGCAAATGCAGAAATCAGTTAGGGATCACCATAATGCTTTATCCATCCCAGCTGCTTGTGAATTCAGCATAAAGGAACAGAAAGATGAGCAATAAAAAGGGAGAAATTGAAAGATGAGGAAGATATAATTCCTAACTGAATACAAAATGAGTACCATGTTAGCAAACATACACATACACACACACACAGCCCCATCACAATGTTGGCACTTCTCTTCTCTCTTTTCCTCTCTCTGTTTCTCTCTCTGTCTGTCAGAGCAGAGCTCTTGTGTCAGACAGGGGAGGTGCATACAGAGCAGACACTGCCACTTAAGAGTTGGCTTTCATCTGAGTGGGTGGGAGATGCCAGATACCCAGTGCTGGCACAACAACAATAAAGCACTGCCTAAATGTTGGCTCTCCATCAGCAAGGAGTATCCCTCCTGTTTGGCTGCTGTTTTTAGTCTTGTATATTTGGCCTGATGACTAACCAAAGGCCTTGTGAAAACAGTAAAATCATGCAACTGACGTTACAATTTATTTTAATAATGGATGAATAATCAGTGCTAATTTACAGCGCTTGTTTTCACATTCCACTAAATAGCTTGGTAATAGTCCACAGCCAAATGGATGTACTGCAGCAAGAGGACTGGGATATGGTTTCAGCATTGTATGTTGTGGAGAAGGTAGAATATGGCCAAAATTGATACCACACAAACCTGAGAAGAAGCGAAAAATAAAGACATGCTGACTTGCCAGGGATAGGGATCATGAACAAAATTTGGACTTTGTTCCAGGACTGGTTTTGTCTGTTGCCCCATTTGTTTGTGTTTGTAAATATAATACAAATTAAGGCTGTCAACGTTAAACAATCATAACACATTAATAAAAATTCCTTTTATCACAAATAATTTTTTTGTTGCCTTTAATGTGCATTTTGGTGTGATGACCCCTTGCTTCACTGGTACAAGGCTTGGCAGTGTGTGTGACTTCCATTCATTTAAGTCTTTTTCAATGCCTTTGAGTAGGTTATACATGAAAAAGATGGATAGGAACTTGTGCTGTGTTTATGATGCACTTTCTCCACTGTCTTCTCTCTAATGTAGGGCGGGGTTCAGGTTCTCCAAACACAGCAGCAGCCTGCTGCAGTAGACGAGATGTGGCCCAGCTGAGATGAAACACTCAAGTCAACAGGGTCTACAGTATGTTTGTTACTGTTCTTTTATAGAGATTTTGTGTTTCATTCACAGAATGTATTGCATCTGTGTGACTTTGCCGTTTTGGAATTGAATGAATGTATTACATGCAGTCAGTCCCATGTGTACACTCCTATGTTGATGAGAGTATTAACATTGAACCATTAGATCAAATGAAGACCTATTATCACTGAATACTAGTGTTTTATAGCAAATAATAAGAATTATTATTTGCGCTGTTTTAAGGGCATTATTATAGAACTTCTGGCCTTCAGCCAAACCATTCTGGCTGCTTATAACGACGCGACGTGACCGAGAGGCACAGAAGAGGAGGAAACAGTCTAGTCCCTTTTACACATCCATGTCCTCGCCTCCCTGATCCTAGACCCCCACATTAGGCCAAGGTCTCAGCTTAGTCCCATCCTGCCTGCACCAACCAATGTAAACTCAGATCATCCAAGTTATCACTTATGTTTGCCACTCCCATCATTTAACCACATATTTGTACATAGTCCATCTTCAGTAAGTCTCAGAGTAACCCTACTCTTACTTTGGTACTTATAAATCATCATTCCATATGAAAATGACAGAGCTGAAAAGTGAATATGAGGTTGGTTGAGAACCAAGATGTGTTGACTTGCGGCTAAGTGAGTGTATGTTTAAATCCCGCATGTATATGCGTGTGTATGAATGTTTGCGAGAAAAAGCTAAATGTCAGAGAGGCAGTTGGCAGGCTACACGAAAACAGGACCCTGTTTTTGAGTCAAGCAAAATCATGCCACCTTAAGCAAACAGGGAGCACAGACCAGAGCTTGTCCTTATGCTTACACACACACACACACACACACACACACACACACATACAAACACACACACGTACATACAAAAAATGCAATGGTAATAAGGCAAAATCTCACAGGTCAAACAGCCTCTCTGGTTTCTGCTATGTCTCTGTTTGGCTTTGATACACACAGTTCTGTCTAGTTCACCAATGACCTACTAAAGAACTGGAGACCTGTTTTGCCAGATGACTAACCTAATGTGAACAAATTTACTGGGTCATCTGGAGTACAAAAAAACTACAGTGAAAGTGCCCATAAAGGTAAATTACACCAACAAAACTCCATTGTTTCCTTCAGCCAGTAAAAACAGAGAGAAAGAGTGAGGTAGTGACAAGTGAAGATTAAAAAAGAGAGAATGAGAAATGAGGAAAAAGTGTGAGAGACACAGAAAAAGGAACTTTCAGAAAGAATTATATCCATAGACGATGTTATTGAAGGAAGGTTAAAACCAGAAACACACGGGGGTTTGCGGTCTTCTGAGGGAGCACAGGAAGGCTTGCTTCGTCCACATAAACAGGACATTTCCAGTCCTGTGTTAGAAGGAGCTCTTTGCACCATTGTCTGTGTGTAACTAAAAGGAAAATTATATGGTGTAATTCTCATTGCAAGTCCTACAAAAAACTGTTACAGCTCTACACACAGTTTCCCTAAATTGATATACTATGTTTGTCTTTGTGAATACATGTGGTGAACTGGGGTCAGCGTGGGAAAAACATAGTGCTGGCCAATGATTTGCTTGTGTCCTGTCCAACAGGTGATTTCTTATCCTATCTCTTCTGTGTTTGAATAATTTCCTGATATATTTTGAAAGTTTCCTTCATTGTGATGTGTATTTTTGATGTTTATTAGAGAATATTTGTGAGTTTTGTGTTGTGATCTACACAAATTCCCAAATAATCAAGCATTATATAATGCTGCCAGGTGTGAGATGTGAGTGCATAAATGACCGCCAAAAACTATTAACTGACTTCCACTGAAGAAGAGAAGTAGCAGTTGAAATGTAATTCATATGACTTAATTATGAAAACTTAATGTTTGGTCACCTGTACAATATTTTGTAGCATATTTCCATGATAAGCACCTAGATTTTGGTGTGCATTCCCTTGACCTGTCTTTTTGACTCGATGCAAGACCAGCGCCTCACTGAGTGTGAAGGGAGGTGGGGGGTCAGGAGACAGGCCGCAGCATGGGTTGGGTTGATAGCCCAGACACTGTTTGGGTCATAATGCTTTCATTACCATGACAATCTCGAAGCCCATTACTTTTTCGCAGCTGTTGCTCTCAGTAGCTGCCCACCTGCTGTCACTTGTCTACTTCACAGAAAAGACATCTTTCTAATCCATTCAGAGAGCAGGACATTGCAGCTCTCCATCAAAAGCACCAAATTCATTGTATTTCATAAGTAAAAATATAAACTCTAAATTTAGTCCTCACTGTGTTTTCCACTGCAGCAGTTTACTGATTGCAGTTTGTAGAGTGTCATTTTTAACTATATACTATTATAAAGGGTCACCTCACTCAAATCATAGAAGGTTTATTTTCTCATATAACTCTAGTGGTGTCTAATGAAGCTACTACAGTACTGTTGTTCAACATATTATATTGTTGTCCTGTTGGTCAATCCACCACTTTGTTCAAAGCTCAAATATTTAAATACTAATTCCATACTATTTATGTTTTTCAATTATTTTTTTACTATTAATTACTCTGATCACTTGAATGTTCTTTTCACACCAGCCACTCTCACCTAGTGAAATATCTCAACACATAAGACTGACATTCATATCTCCCATATGATTTATCTTTATGACTTTGGGATCGTCTAACTTCTCTTCTAGTACCACCAAGAGTTTCACATTTGTGTGTGAAATGTCTATTTGATGGATTCCCATGAAATTTGGTTCTGACATTCACGCCCCCCTCAGGATTTTCTGAAATTACTTTGGTGATGACTTTAAACCTAGAGTTATCATCAAGTCAAAAGTTTTTCTAGGTTTAGCAAATACATGTGAAATGATGGCATTCCATTAGCCACAGATGTGGCCTACATAGCATGCTTGGTAGACTTAGTATATTCTTGATAACACGTTTGGCCATTAAGAGCATTCTGTCATTACTGATCAAAGCTCTTTGAAGTACAGTCTCAGAGGTTCACACAAACATGGCTGTAAGCTTTCGCAACTAAAACAATTTGCACGACAAGTGAGACAGTATGTTTCATGGAACTTTTAGTGAACAGGCCTTTTAGAATTGCTAACCTCATACATGACCCTAATATTCAGAGGTCACATCTGGTCTGATCTGCCCTATATACCACAGTGATAGTATTTTCTCACTTCTGTGATTAAATGTATCTCACCAAGCCTTGCAACTGAGATGGAGACCGAACATCTGAACTTCTGACTCGATGAGTCGTGAGCATCACTCCATTATCAACCTAACAGAGGCTAAAAAACCACCAGCAGGCTGCAGCTATCTCTGTGTCCTATCTGTTTCTGTGGCAGGTGGGAATGAGGCTGTTCTCAGTTGCAGGCCTTGCTCTGGTTTTCCTCGGACAAGGCCGTTAGATAGGATGGTGTGAGGAGAGATAGGGGCAGCAGGCAGCTCTGCAGACAGCTGGTAATGATGTCTTCTTACACACTGCACCCTGTGGATAATGGCTGTGGCGAGGCCTGGCACACAGAGCAAGATGAAGCAGAAAAGTCCACATAACTGAGTCAAGGGTGCAATTGGCTGAACAGCCTTGTCTAGTCATCTTACTGTGATTTTGGCAACCATGGGTAAGTCAGTGTAGTGTTTAGCTCATTTCACACTATGGTTCCCTTTCTCCTATCTAGATCTGCTAGCTGCCAGATTGATTTTAGAGGAACACAATTAAGTATTTTCTTTCCAGATGTGACAAGAAGGTATTGGAATGGAGAACTTTCCTCTGCTGTTTTCAGTGGAGTTCAGAGTTCAAATGGTATCAAATCAAGCTTCTAAAGAGGGAATTCATTGGACTAAAATATGTCCATCTTTTATCATTTTGACATTCTGAAAGGAGGAGGATTTTTCAGATTCCATTCCTTCCTGTACAAATAGTAAAATTCTCATTTAGGGGGCAGCAAGAGTTACTAGTTTTTATTGCTGATAAAAAAGAAAAAAAAACCTGAACTGTGCTAGGGCAGAAAATGGTTCCATGCCTGTCAATGTTCGCCTTATGAATTTCCTGTATGCACTGCCTGTGTGACAGCGAGGAGTAGAGCCGCAGTGTCAGCTGCTTCATGGATGAGGACATCATGTCGGCCCGAGAGCCAGATAGCTCAATTACACAGGACCACTACTCCTGTTCTACTAACGACAGATTGACTGGTTGGATGGAGATATTTAAAGGTGCATAGACACATACACACGCACACACACATACCTTGCCCAATGCCTCAGATCCTCAGTTCAGCCTGAGTGCGTCTGTGTCGTTCTCTGTATGTGTATATCCGTGTGTGTGTTTGTGTGTGTGTGTGTGTGTGAGTGTGTGTGTGTGTATTTCCTCTGTCTGGCCCTGCAGTGGACATTGCTGACCTGCTGGGGAGAAGAGAAGAGGAGAAGGGGAGTGGAAAAGCCAATTAAAGGAAAGATCACTTGTGTGTCTGCTGGAGTGTCTCTGAGAGCCTTTCACAGTTAACCTTTCCAGCTGGAGAGTGAGGAAACGAGTGAGGAACAAGGGAAAGGATGGAGAGGAAAAACCGGCCGGGGAGATCAGGCATTTCGACTCTAATGGTCCCTCAGTGTTAGAGTGAAGCTGGTTAATTTGCCTTTCCTTTTCTGGGTGCTGCAGGGTTTAGCTTCTGTCAGGCTAGCGTTCTGCAAATAACATATGCAGAAATAATAGCGACCACACTAATGTGAGATATTGTGTGTTACTGTGTGTGTTTGTGGGTGTGTCTGTGTGTGTTTTGTGTGGAGCGAGTGCTAGCAAGATTGATGCTTGGCAATTTTTTTCTTTCTGTTTTAGCTGTTTTTACACTCTACCTTAAATCACACAGCACTAAAAGTAAAATGACTCAACTCTGTGTGAGCACTGTTGCCCTTTTTAGTGTGTGATAACAAACAGAATTGTGGCTGCTGTATTACTTTTTGAATGTGTTATGGTCCACATCACATCACCGCATCAGAGCAGCCAACGACAACATAAATTGGGGCTAAATTAATGGGTGTGTGTGTGCATACAAGTGTGGGTGTGTGATTTGGGGGGTAGGGTTGCAACTGACAGTGTGTGGCAGCATAAATTGGGGTTAGATTAATGCAGTGCAGATCTGCCTCTGTGCTCTGACCCTCATCAGGGCAGAGATGAGCTGTGTGTCTCAATTAACCTTGGCAGCACACAGAAAGTGTTTATACAAACACACACAAATCAGGATGCTGCCATCAGCACATTGTGCAATCAAGCCAAAGCCCACTGCTCAGACAAACAAACATAACTATCAACCAGCAGACAACTGACATTAAGAAACAAGTTAAAACACACTTCTAAGATCATCTTTATGTAGATGCATCTTTAAATGCATCTCCTCTCCTCTCCTCTCCTCTCTAATTGTATGCATGGCATGTAGATCCCTGCAGTGCCACCAGAATGATTGCAATTAAAGGGAATCCCTCCTTCTAGCCCCCTTCACCACTCTCCATACTTACACACATACGCACTCGCTCTCCAGTCTGCTCTCTTCCACTTAAGGCGGCTGCTACTGTTGTGAAGTAGCACCACCCAGACTGGAGTAGACTTAATCAGACTAGAGAGTCACAAATATCCTTCTCCTCCTCCATCGCACTTTCACTGTCTGCTGTCTTTCACTGGATCATCCCTTTCTCTCTTCCCTCTCTTTGCAGAGACATACAGAAGACAGAATAAAATAAAGACAAATAGGAACTCAAACATAATACTCATGTTCGCTTTACATGTTAATTCTGGTGATGGGAATTCAATCAAACTTATCCATGTAGAGTATAATACGTGGCAGAGTTGATTTTATTGTTCCCCTCTCACAAAGTTAGGAGACAAGTGCCTATTGAACTGCTGCTACTGTTACAATTGTAAAGTGTCTGCATGCTTTCACACTAAACATATTGTGATCAACTGTGTGGCACCTCTCATAAGAAGCTAAGACAAAAAGGCATTGCTCCTCCTGATGGTAAAAGACAGCACTACATAAGGGTTGAGTTGAAAGAAAATTAAATGGTAAGATACCTACAGTAGCAAAAAAGGTTCAGACTAACAGACCAAGGTGTTTAGTTGTGGCAGACAAGCTAAAAGGACTTTGGTTCATATCATACATTAAACAGAATGAAATATACGAAATGGCAGTACAAAATTCCTTGGGAAAGTCTTTTTGTACACATTAGTCTCATTTTCTTATTGCCACAGACACTGGGTTAGTTTGATCGCTTTTTATGATGGAAACATTTTTGTCAGGATGGTAGTGGAGCAAAGAAAAGAAAAAGTAGTGTATATGACATCTAACAGAAAATAAAGAGTGTGTGTGTGCTACTCCTCTCTGCATGTTTTTGTGTGGTTGGCCCGCTGACTGGCCCAGATGTTGGCTAATTAACACCCGTGTTAAAGACGCTCTTCATCTGGGTGATTAAATGATCAAACAATTAATTCTTTAAGCAGGGGCTTGTATTGCCACTTATGATCTCTGGCACACAGCCTGCCAAGGTGGGAAGAAGAAGGGAGAATAGGTGCCGGAGGGTGGGGTGCAGACTGCTGAGAAACAAGGAAGGGCCAAAATGACAAGTCGGGAGCTCCACATGTCTGCCAAAAATTTTTTATTTTAAGCTCGGAGTGGCAGCTGTCATGCGTTTGATCAACTGTAGACCAAACTGTGTGGGGTGTCAGGGGACTGGACTGCTGCTTCCCATTGTGCCAGCACTGAAAACCTTCATTAAACAGATTAGACCACAATGACAGTGCCAAGGTGCTCTTGCACTATAAAAAAAAAATTCATAACTTTAAGACCCCAAATGCAAATCATAACTTTAAGACCCCAAATGCACATACAGGCTTCTGTATTTATGTGTTTCATTATCTTCGGAGGCAAATGAAATTAAACAAAAGCTAAATGCACTGGAAGACAAACTCCTTTGTGTGTGTGTGTGTGTGCACGTGTGTGTGTGTGGGAATGTGTTAGAGACAGAAATATAGAAAGATCATCTCTCATTACTCAGAGAGAACACTGCCCTACGCCAGACCAGACAGATAGATGGAGCAGAGACATGAGTTGATGGGAGCCAGCAGGGATGAGAGACATAGAAGAATGAAGAGAGTGATAAAAATGTTTCATCATGCTTATTTCCACTGGTATGAGGTAGTAACATCAGCTGGGCAGGGCAGGGAGTCTGATGGTATCACGCACCACAAACAAAACCTTGTACCCCATACACACATGTACACGCACACATCTAGGCTTCCGCAGCCCTCATTTTAAACACTCCTTTAGCCATAATCATTTTCATATAATTCACTTTCATACAATTCCTTCTCCTAATCATTATCAGGCCCACTAACGTCTTAATGACTTCATAAATTTAAGCTATAAAAAGTAATGGAGAAAGACAAATGAGATAATTAGGAATAAATCTTGGTGGAAAGCCATTTATCAAAACATGGAGAGGCCCTGAATATTCCCCACCATTAGGCTCTGCTGTAATTAACACGGGCTCTCAGTTATGAAGGAAACCTGGTAGCAGAGATATTAAGATCCAAAAGCCTCACTGTTATTAAATTGACCGATGAATCTGCGACGTATAATATGATGTGGATTATTAGGATCCTTTTTAATTAAAAAGAGCGTTAAGATTCTTTTTTTTATATATTTAAATTTTTAACGCTTTAATGGTGGCTTGAACTCATCTCTCTGTGGTTATGGGGCAATGAGCCGAAGAGAGTGAGAGTAAAAGAAAGAAAGAGAATGAAACAGAGAGAAAATTAGTGAATAATTCTGTGTTTATGTGGGTGTGTGTGTGTCTGTGTGTGTGTCCATATGTGTGGAGAGAGGGAGACAGAGCAGCAGCAGCAGCAGTGGAGAGAAAAGCAATCTCTCACACTTGTACTTTCATACACTCTTTTGGTGAAGACTGTGTAAGTACATGAAAGAAAATGGTATTCTAATTTAACAAACTCCTAACTAATGCATATACGGACTAATGCATATACAGACAAGACACTATTAATTCTTATTATCTTATTAAGTGTAAAATGTAATGTAATGGTTTGCGCTGATTAGTGAGAGTAAGAATCACATTCAGCGTTTTTTTAAATTAACAACTATATGTCTACACTCTTCTCGCTCACTCATTTTCTTTTTCTCCCTTACAAATGAACACACACACACACACACACACACACACACACACACACACACACACACACACACACACACACACACACACACACACACACACACTATCTTTTCTTTTGTCCTCTAAGAACATTCAGCCTGCACACTTTTAAAAGGATGTCATCAAAAAAAGTCCGAGATTTTCCCTTTATATTTCTTTGACCTTCAATCTGGTTCTGGTTCTTGAACAATTGGCCCCCTTTAAGATTCATCAGATCTCCATTGATTTTCATTTCCGGCCATTCAAAATGTACTTATTGTTTCAGTGATTTATTTTAAAATGAATGATTTGAATTTATTGTGTTTGACTGGAGAGCAGTACATATTCAAAATCATGCTGTCCATATCAACATTTATGACATTTTAAATCCTACTAACTGCGGATATTTTCACCTGTATACGTTTTCAACAATACATAATAATATTAGACTATTTGTTGAGTATACATGTTAGGCCTTGAAGTGTTAAACTGAAATAAAATGACTTGTTACAATTTTAACTATAAATTAAAAAAGTTTAGATTTTCATAGGATGCTCTGTGTATCAGGGTGCAAACAGGACTGACATCTAAAGCTGCAGTCACTCAGAAGAATTAGAAGAAGCCCTGTGTGTGCTTCAACATATGGATCCTGTAAAATGCTTCTGAGGGGGAAGTAGTCTGCTGCTTTATGCAAATTATCTTCATATAAACGACTTGCCAACCTCCAATCACTGACCAATTAATGACCTTCGGGGGCATCTTGTGACACATCAACCGCACTAATTTATACTTGACAGGTCCCCTGGTGCATGCTGGCAAATGTTTGTGTGTGTGTGTGGGTGGTTGTGTGTATGTGTGTGTGTAGGTCCCCTTCTGCACCAGTTGAGCTCATTACCATGGAAACCCAGTTTGCAGATGTGTGGGTCTTTGTCACTAAAGTGAGCCTCCTCACCACCACGTACTCCTGTGTTATTTGTAATTCCATTTAAGCCAGTCACAGGTTTGATGTATGTGCAACAGTACACCTCACTTCAGTTTTGGCCAACCTGATCTCTGCCCACTATCTACACTGTATCAACTCCATCAGCCTCTGTTATGTCCCATCGATCATTGCAGTTAGTACATATCTGTCTGTCTCCATTTTGTGTGTGCGTCTCTCTCATTCACTCCCTAACTGCCTTATCAGACTTATGCACCAGCAGCTCTCATTAGAACATTAATTGAAAAAGTGTAATTAATCCTGAGAAGAGGTGAGACTGGACTCTGGCCAGAGAAAGAAAAAAACAGAAAGGGAAAGTGAGGTGGACGGAGAGCAGAGTTTAGTATAACCCAACACTGCCCCCTGTTGTTACTTGGCTGTGTCTGTGCTGCAGGCTGGATGCGACTGCTCCTCACCATCTTGCTCCAAAGACACCGAGAGCTCACCTGAAGTATCATTGTGAAATATTTTAGTTTTTATACTTCTAATATTTATGCTGTTTTCTATTAAATTTTTTTTTTTTTTTTTTTTTTTTGCATTAACGACAAAACAAAAATTGTTTTTCGGTTGCTTACATTTTGAACTGTACATTATTTACTATACTTTTTATTGCTACCTGTATATCTTTTATTTGTTTTTGTCCCACAAGACAAATTTAGCCATAGACAATAAGATTGTTTTTACATTTCTGGTGAAAATGGTAATAAATTACAATCAGTTGCTAAATACAATACAAATATTCAACAAATAAATTTTACACCAATTTTATAAAATGTTATAAGAGTCTTATCTGTGAACTGCTTGGTTTGTCAACCTGACCAATTCTTAGACACACAGATGCTCACAAAAAATGTATTATAAAATAAGAACGAGGGAACAGAATAAACCTATAATAAATGAAAAGAGGTGTCTTATTCTGAATACTTTGTGCCCCCTGTGGAGAAGTGGAGGGTGAAGAGCTAAAGGAGGAGACGACGAAGGTGCAGAAGGCCTGCTCTATTATTCTAATCCTTGGTTGTGTCTGGGTGACCTTTGGAAGGATGATTGTTTCTCATTTAGGAGTGTGAGGTGTGATCTTCCCACCCGTTTGATCCCACTCACCTGACCTTTGTAAATTGGCTGTTAAGCATATCACAACTCGACCCTCAAGCCTCACACATGGCCTGTTAATACACACAAGCTGAGCAAATGCACCCTCAGTAGTATTTAGGCACTTAGACACACACATATATCTGTGGTTTGAAAAAAGAGGTTGAAATGCTATTAAATATTTATATTTATGATGCGTTAGATTATTACGTATTTTTCATTTTTAATGGCACGCATGCACACGTTTCAGTTACAGAATGATTTATATGCATATGCATGCAATCAAAGGGGAAAAAAAACACAAAAAGCGTAATAATAAAACTGTCCATTGTACCGATCAGCTTTTCTTGGATTGGTTAATGAGTGGCAGAGCTGAATGGCAGTGAGGTGATTTTTCCATCAGACTGATGAGAAGAGAATTAAAGCCCACAGCTTGGGGTCTGCAGCACTATTACAGAAGGAAGAAGGTCTGAATTCATTTGGCCTGGCCACAATTCTAATTAACAACTCAATCCCACACAGCCACACACAGAAAGAGAGAGAGTCAGACAGAAAGGGAGGGAGGCTGAGGGAGCTCCTGTATTGTGTGGAACCATCTCTTCTGTAGAAATCTCAGAAAGATTGGTTCATCTTTAATCACACATTGGGGCTACACTATAATTTTGCAACCTCCAGCCCTTCAAATACTCCATTATTTTGCTATCTGCTTGTTTCTGATTTTGATCAAAACTTTTTTCTCTACTCCTTCTGGAGCTCTCTGTCTTTACTTCCAATTCTCTCCCACTTCATCTGCACTGTGTTGTCTGCTGCACAGTGAGCTATGTGTCCCATGGTTCCCTAAAGCTCTGGGCTTATGGGGGACATTTCCCTGGATTAAAAGGATGATTTCATTAGCCTCCATGGGTGTCAGGTTTCATTCTAGGGATTAAATCATGCAGATTAGAGGCCAGGGCTATTCTCCAGCATCTCATTAATGTCTAATAGCACGGTAAATGTAATTTGGAAAGCCTGTCTTTCTGATTACTAAGCAAACTTATGCTTTGCTCTTTAAGACCATAAATTGGACTTTGAACACTGTCTCTGTCCCGGGTTTAGTTCTCATCCCCAGGCGGATTCACACACAAAGATTCCCCTCACAACCAACCACATGAAGCATAACTCAGGAAGGTCAAACTTTGTGCAGCAACTTTTATCACTCCGCAAGCAGTGTTGACCAGTTTTCACTACATTAACACAAACATTTTCAGAACTTCTATAGTCACAAAGCGTTGCTGAAGTGGTGCAGGTCACAGCAGTGAGGATGCCGCCTTCTTCTTCTTCTTCTTCTTCTTCTTCTTCTTCTTCTTCTTCTTCTTCTTCTTCTTCTTCTTCTTCTTCTTCTTCTTCTTCTTCTTCTTCTTCTTCTTCTTCTTCTTCTTCTTCTTCTTCTTCTTCTTCTTCTTCTTCTTCTTCTTCTTCTTCTTCTTCTTCTTCTTCTTCTTCTTCTTCTTTTTCTTCCCTTGCATAACATTAGAGCGCTGTCCCATCAGCCGTTGCTAGAACAGGCCAGTCCCCACAGAGGCCTGCTCCGAGTGCCGTGTGCCTCCTGTCAGTCAGAATGCCCCTCAGCAGCCTCCCTCACTGATGGAGTATGGACAATGGAGAACAAGGTGGGCGCAAGGGGAGCCAGCCAACTTAATGAGCCAATTTCTCAGATAATAAGATTGGTGGATATGCTAATATTTCTACCTTAAGGAGATAATTATGATGTAGAAGATAGAATATTTTATCTTAAAGCGACAGTGCACTGGTCCCAAACCTATCTGTGATTTTTTTTCTTATGGAGGGTACAGGGAGGAGAGGAGAGGAGAGGATGTGGTGGATTGGTGATGTTCAGTTTTCTGTGTTTAAGCAGTGGGACAGTGGAAAAACAATGCCAACAGAGCCTTGATGCTGTTAGTGTGTCGTGTTTTTTATTTTGGCTGAGCCTTTGATCAGCCTGAGCATTTGACACAAGGAGGAGAGGCAGGGGACTTTCAGCCTTCATAAATATTTATCTCATTACTGCGGGCTAAAATCACAGAAGAAAGGATAAGAAGATATCAATTGATCTTTATTGTTAATTGACCCAAAAGTATACTCTTAAAAACTAAACAACAGAAACACTGTTCACTCGCTGTCCCCTCCTCCCCTCCCTCTTGTGTCTTAGTTTCTCATACAAACTTGGTCAACTTTTTTTTTTCCATCCTCAGGCTCTTGTAATAAGTCGGTGGTAATTTTGTTTTTGTGTTTAACTTTCTTATCGGCACAAATCCCCCTCCCCCATCTCTCAAATCCCTAAATGGAGCATGCTCTGCCACCTTGATGTGTATAACTAGAGGTTAAATGATAAAATGTGTTATTGAAATGTAGGCCTGCTGATTATGGCTGCAGTTCGTGGCCCATTCCAAATAGCCAGGGGCAGACAAGGGGGGAGATACAGACCTTTTGGGTTAAGAGTTTAATAAAGGGGGGAGGGAGAGAGAGAGAGAGATTGAGCGCTGCTAGTCTGACTCTGTCTCCCTCTCTCTCTGCCAGTATTTTACAGTTTTAATTAGGCCATAACAAGCTCAATCATGTAATTAAGAGCTCAGCTGGACCAGAAAACAACTCAGCTATTAGCCCCGACCAGCCCAGATTACCCACAGCAGCTGCTAAGATGAAGCAGACATAACACACAGATGCCCACATATGGAAGTGTCACAGATTGGAGAAATCGCTCCTGTTCTACTTCTTGTGAAAACTTCAACAGTTTGAGAAATGTAAGACTCCGCTGCTACTGTAGCAGTCTGCACAAATATTTTGACAAAAAAGTTTTTAAGTCAGCCAAGATTTCAACCAGCCCTGGGTTAAACCTTCACACACACACACACAGACTTGACAGCATGCATGTACACTCACACACACATACATACCTGTTTTTGTACTGAGAACAATCTCTGCAGTGACAGCTATCCCCCAGGTGTTTCCTTCATAGAAACACTTTATTTTCTTTGTTCCTAAAAAGTGTAAAGTGAGAGTGACAGCGTGATGGCCTTTTTTTTTTACAGAACACACACACACACACACACACACACACACACACAAAGGCTCACGCATAGAAATTTCTTTATCAGACTGATGAAGGTGAGCGGCTCCCTCACCTCCCCTCAGTGAGTGCTGCTGCCTTTTGTGCCTCCCTCCAGTGCCAGCAATGTGTAATAGAATTCATGTATATGTAAAGATTCTTGCATCCTATTATGTACAATAAACTGCTTGCTTTATCCGTGGCAGCACCTGGTGAGTAGCACAATCTGCCAAACACACCATTTCCAAATCAAATTTATTTAGTTAGACCTCCATTCAAACCCACTCATGTAAGCTATCATGTTACACTCTGATCTGAATAACTACAGGCGGGAATCCAATTCATTTCGTATTCAGAGCACCGCCCGCATCCAGCCCTCTTACAGGCCTGTATCAGTAAATTGTCAATTGTGGATGCCGTGCCACGCAACATTACAATGCAAACAAGGTTAGTTTTCAAACACCTGATTTGAATAAGCTCAACAAGGAAACATATCAGGCGGCGCTGCTTCAATGGTTTTTGTATTGCTTCCAGGAGAAGTGAGGGAGGGGAGCAACGGTGAGAGCAGACAGGGAGGTGCAGGGACAGTTTTGAAGGCAGGGTGATGCTGGGCCGATAGCACCAGAGGAATGGCAGTTAATTTGAATATGGCACCTCAAGCCACAATGATTATTATCATCACCAAATCAAGGAAATAAATGAGAAGAGGGGCTCCAAAAATAGCTTTCAGAGCCTTTTGTGCATAGCAGGTAGGCCCAGTGGGGGGGATGGGAGAGTGTTCTCTAGCTCATTATCCAGGG
The DNA here is from genome assembly GCF_033026475.1 of Channa argus. Taxonomy (NCBI): domain Eukaryota; kingdom Metazoa; phylum Chordata; class Actinopteri; order Anabantiformes; family Channidae; genus Channa; species Channa argus. The sequence continues at coordinate 11,755,202 of NC_090201.1, read as the reverse complement.
CTGGGCTGAGGGAACGGAGGGATCGAGAGAGAAATTGCATTAATGTGACCATGGACACTCTTTTCATAAGCATCCACATACACACACACGCGCTCACACACTCACTCACTCTCTCTTCCTGTCCCTCTTATTCTCACTGTCTCTCACTCTCACTATATGCCCTGTTTAATTTGAGTGCCAGTGGGAGGTAATTTAGCCATGCTGCTGTCACCTGCAATGAGGCCAGAGATAGGGGTGGGAATGGCGAGAACAGATTGAAACTAGTGATGCTTGAGACCTTTCCTTTCAGTCTTGTCAGCCCCCCTCCCAACTTCCATCCCTGTCTTGTCACCTCGGCCTCTCTATATTTCTTATTAAACGCTAATAGTGGTCTTTTAATCCTCCTTTCTTCATTGGACAGCACATACCTTGCATCTCTGTCATCCCTGGCTTGTCCCGTATACTACATATATGCACCTTCTTCTCCTTCAGCCCACTGCCCATTCTGTTTCTTCAGTCCTCTCTGTCTATCCATTGTTTCTGTCCGAGGGTGTGGGAGAACGTATTGGTGAGTCATCCTGGCAGTTGTTTGATTCATGCGGCTCCAGGCCCTCGTCTCCCCAGAGAAATTACCAGTCATTTTAATCGGACCCACGTCTCTAATTCATTACACAACCCTCTCCTGACACATACACACACATACACAGTGAAAAACCTCTCAGTCAGATATCTACCTTCACATAGTCACCTCCGTTTTTGGTGTCAAACGGCACTTAACATCCCTGTCAGTCACATATATTCAGAGGAGAGCTGAAGGAGAGACGGGAGAGTGAAAATGGGGCGAAGGGGTGGGCATGGGGGGTATTTAGCCTGCAACTCATTTCTCATCACTTTCCCACACCGTCTATTAGTTCTCCACTTAGTCCTCTCCTCTCTACCATCTGTTCTTATCTGTCTGCCTTCCTTAATGGGTTCCTCACTTCTCTTCTCAAATCCCATCATCTCATTCCCTCTTTTCTTCACTTCCAAGGTGTGAACTAGATGCACTTCTGTTGGCAAAGGAAAGTTAAAGGTGAAAGGTTTGGAATTTAAAAATCAATAGTGCAATCATTTGGAGGCACTACCAGTATACAATGGACTTCTCACATAGTGGACTTTTTGACCTGTCAAACACAGGAGTAATTGATAACATTAATAATGGCTGCAGTCCATTTAGCAGGCCCAGTGTCAGGGCTTCACCACTGTGCATCCTGACTCAACATATTTAGTAGTACACTGGAATGGAACAAGGCTGTCACTGATGGTATTAGTTACATCTTTTTTGCTTTTACAAGTCATTACAAGCAGCTGGTTAATTTTTATGACATGTCCAATTTTTAAAGCCGAAACAAACTCTCTGTGGTTAGAAATCTAAAATTGTTTTGCTTCTCCTTCCAGTGTAGCACATTGAGTCTCTGTTGACTTAAATACATGTAAATCAATAATTTGTTTTATGCATATTTCCAATCAATCTGTCAATGTTGTATTAATACACACACGCAAACACACACACACACACACACACACTTATATTCTAACCCTATATACATTTACATCAACAACAAAAGTTTGGAAACATTTGAATAAACCTGAACAAACCTTTTATTTTCATTTTTCAACTAATGGAGAAATCAACTTTTGTTGATTTCGGTCACACTCTACTCTGCTGGTGTTGTGTAACGATTGTTTCAGTGTAATTGGTGCTTTCTGACAGGACTTGAAGTTTGTCTCATTACAGGACGAATTCTATTAATCTGTTTGTTGCCTTCATCTATCTGTCTCAGCGTTTATTTCTTTCCCTGGTGTGAGTGCATTTTGTAGCTAAATAACTATTGAAATAATTTATTAACTTTTAACTACCTAACTATTTTACAATGGTTCTTATTTAATAGCTATATGATTTTTTTGTTTCATACAATTAGTGAAATTTTTCATTATGCGTAATCTTTTTAATACTTGATAATGATAAATGAGGAGTCGACTGAAATGAGTCCTCTCTGTGCAATCCTGCTTTGAAAATGTTGTTTAAAGGAACATTTTAATTAAGACCCACAGTTGTATTTTTCTATATTAAATATACATAAAATAACTATTTGTTCCATTACCTCTTTTGGCCAATTCATAATTGCCTCTTTACCATATCCCAAATATTTCAGTTGTTAGTTTCCTTAACAACTGTGCCAATTTACAACAGACCTTGTATTAACAGGCCTAGGATTCCATAGGATTTGTTAACATTTATTTTAGAGCCAAAACCAAGAAACTTTTATATAAACTATGTAACAGCTTTAGACTGAAGTGTCATGCATCAATTTCACCACACTACCATTATCCTTCTTAATATAGGAACGATTTTTTTATGACAGTATTACACCGCAACTGTGTGGTGAATCTGTAATTCTGTTTTCCTCTCTAAAGTCAACAAATAAATCATTTTGTGCAACACATTCTTCAGGTCATGATCAGTCACATATTAAATCAGACAAAGAAATTTCCCTGCAGAAAAAGGAAATTGTCAGTGTGGTAAGTCATGGAGACCAACGAAGAGCAGCGAGATCTGCATGAAGAAGCAGTGACATGATAACACTGTAGCTACTCTGACAACATAAACCAATTAACATACAAACACACAAACACACACAGACACACACACTCTCTTGGAGCCGAACAGCAGGGTTAAATCCTGGGTGAAAATACTCAGCTCTGTGCTTGACGCTGTCTCTGTAATTACAGGGTCTTGGTGAATTAAAAAAAAACTTTAGTGGCCACTTGCAGGTCAACATCATCACTTCTACTCTCGCATTGGTTTGTGTATGTTACATAATCCTTGTTTACTGGAGGCCAGAGGTAATCAGCCACGACAGCAAAAAGGCCAGACGGCCAGTTTGTTGATGGGATGTGAGCAAAGTGGAGGGTTAGAGGAGAAGGGGCCATCGTGTTAGAGCTAGGTGGGACAACAGGAGAGGCTTCTCCTGACTTTAATTGGCTCTTTACATGGAGGACAGGTTCATAGTATGTCAGTCCTCCTTTCCCATCCTCTCCTCTTCCCTCCTATTTCCTCTTTCACAGTTTTTCAGGGGGAGCTGTGATGGGTCACTGATCAGGATTAATGGCTATGTCTTTTTGATTCTTTCTCTCATCCTTTTAGAAAATTCTCTTTCCCTCTAATTTTTACTGTGACAGAAAATTAAATATACTGTGTATTTAATTGCCAAATTGATCATTTTACTGGTTTCATTTGAACTTAGATACTTATCAAAAAAAAAAATTAACTAAACAATGGTTTTTTTTTGGATGGAACTCAATAGATGAAATTATTGAGTTCCATCCAAAAAAAAACCTTTGTTCCTCCCCCTGAACTGTTAGCTCATTTGCTTCCTCCCTTCAACCTCCCTTTTTTAAGATTCCTGAAAGCAAACCAAGGTGTATAGTTGACAGCAGGCTCTAGTGATTAAGTCTTTTCATTGGTTAATTAGCCCCTACAGCAGTTGCACAAAGGCGAGACAAACAAGGACCGATTCACCAAATGATCAAAGAAACTGCCTGTCAGGAGGCTCAAACACTCTCTGTACCTGTGGGACAGTCACACACGGGCACACACACACACACACACACACACACACACATTCATCACATATCGTACCTGTGGGAGATTTCCCCGTGTGTCTTATTTCTGAGCTGAAGTGCTGCACGCACACAGGGACAAGAACACACACTCTGGGGTTCTGGCATGTATGGGTGCACATGCATACACACCTTCTCTAAACACTTGAGCAGCAGTAAAAGGAATGCAGAACAGAACATGCATTTTGTCATCCTACTTTCAGAAAAGAAATGAGAACATACTGTAGATGCCACTCTCATGTAGTAGTAATTCCAGTATTTGTGATAAACTGAGCAGGTGGCTTAGTACAGACACGAGTGGTATAAGTCCTCTAATGTAACTAATATTATAAAAGCTTTAGACTTGTAGTGTTTCTTTTCTTTATTTTTTTTATTTGACATACAATAGTTTTTCACATACATATTATTTGAAAGCACATAAAATAATTCAAAATATACAGTTGATTACATTCAAAATGCTGTTGCCATATTTGTGATAATTGAAAAAGAGCATAATGACATGATGGATGAACTAACCCGTTTAAGCTGTGTTTCACAGTCCAATGCATTTTGAGTATATTGTCATCAACATCTGAATGTGTCTGAGTTATATCTGTCCTATAAAGACAACCTTAACTCAGTCTTTTGTCCTATACTCATTTCATATTTTTTTATCCAGTTTGTAGTTATCCAGGAAGGAACACAAGATCACAACCCATTCTTTTAGGCTATGAGGTATTTATAATATGATGGTGAGAACAGTTGAGGAGTGGTTGACATTTCTCAGTAGGCCGCTATAGCACTAGTTTCTTAAGTGCATTCTGTTTTCGAGTAATTTAAAGGAGTTAACCCACTTTATATAAGGCTGCATAAGATGCTCGTCAATTGCCTCAAAGTCGTTTGTGACAAAATAATGGTTTAAAATTTGGATTTTTAATCCTGTTGATGGACACCACAAAGGACGGAGCACATGAAGCATAGCAGCCTTGGTGCTAGTAGCTGGCCCACAGCACTAAAGAACAGTAATGGTTCTAATTCCAACAAAGAGAAAATTCAAGGTCACACTGTGAACTTCCTCCCCATCAGAAGACCACAAAGACTGGCTGGGAGAGTGCATAATATCCTCACAGCTATTTTTACCCTCAAATTAAAATCTATGACATGTTGAAATGACTGCAGTGTGCAAGAGGGGTATTCAAAGCAGACACTAATGACGCTTATTAATGGCGTGAATGAAGTCTTGACAGGTCGTGTGTCATTCTGCAGGCAATGCTCCACTGGCATAATGGCTAATGTAAGTGGGGATAATTATATATATTATACCCTGTCTTATGGTATTTTGGCAGGAGTATGAGGAGCCAGGCAGTTAGAGAGGAGAGTGAAAGCACTGGCTCTTTTTAAGACAGAGATGTGCACACGTGTGTTTGTGTGTGTGTGCGCACAGGCATGTATGTGTTCACCCCCCTCCAGCGCCATTGTCCAGAAGATGAATAATAGTAAGACAACAGCACCAAACAGTGGTTGAACAACATGCCTGCATAAAGAGGCATCAGGCAGATAAGCAACATTCACAACAAGATTTGTTGCAACAAGATGCTCAATCACTGTGTGTTTGAAGGTGCTGGAAGAATTAAAGAAAGAAAAGAAAAACACATAAAGGGCTTTTTCATTTTGACAGAACAGTGGACACTGCAAAAGTGATTGTATGTATGTATGTATGTATGTATGCTTCCTTTGCCTAAAGCACAGAGACAGGCAATGTAAGAGGGAATGAGTTATGAGGAAAAGCCTCATAGATCAACAGAGAGGATTAGCGTTAACATTATAAGGTAAAAATAAATTAGAAAAACATTTTAAACATGTCATTGTTATAATTAAAATTGTGAACAGGACACCAGATATTTAAAAATAAACATTTTTAAAAAATAATATGAAAAACTTTCAAAAAGTTGAGAAAAGTTAGTTTAGAACCTTTAAAACAAAACAACAGAGAGATAACAACCAGGTTAATAACACTGTAAGGGTAATTTTACAAATGCTTCTGTAAACATCAATATTATTATTATTACCAAATAAATGTATATGATATAATTTCACTAAAAAGGAACTATCAAAGCTCACACTAAACCATCTGTTTGACCTGGTAATAATAAAACATACAACAACATACATAAATAATTATAAATGGCACCTGCTGAGTCTACAGCAGTGTTGGAAGCTGAAGGTTTATTGTTGTTGGATGTCTGAAGAAGGCCAGCAACAGCTGTGAGGGGACACTGGAGAGGTGGTGGCGATGGTGTTGAGAGTGGGGAAACAGAGGCTGGCTGAGTGGATCTTTGTGGATCTCCCCTCTCTGTGATGTTGGCAGGAGAGAACTGGCTAATTGGAGGCCCGATGGTAAAAGCTGTTCATTAATGCCTCTGCCTCTTGGTCCCTCTGCTCAAACACCTTGCCTCATTTATCTCTGTATTTACCCACTCCCCTCAATCCCAACACAAGACCCCAGAACACACCAAATGTTCAACATGGAACGAATGGGGAAAAGGAAATGAGAAGGAGGGAAGAAGAGGTGGGGAGATAGAGAGAGAGCGAAAGGATAACTTATGCTCACTGGGAATTAACAAAGCACTTAGTAATTAAATCTAAATTGACATTCTGGTAATTAGCCTCTTGATTAGGAGCAATAACACAATTAGCCAACCAGTCTTTGCTAATTGTTAATTAGTATAAGCAAAGTTATTGTGTGTGTGGTAGAGGGAGGCATGTAAAAGAACAAATGTTAATCTGTCTCTCTTTCAACAGCCCCGTCCCCTTTCTTTTTTCTTGCTGGCTCTCTATTGAGCTAGCAGGCAGGTTCATTGCCTTTCTCTTCACTGGAGCTGTATTCAGAGACAGCAGTCAGTAATTAGCTAAAAGTCTTATCGAGGATATCATCAGACAGCAGACTGAGCCATGCTGGCATATCTCCATGTCTCTCTACCTTCACCGAAACAGTCCTCTTCCCCGCCTGCTCTCAGTGAGGTGTCATATAAGGGTATTTGTTCTGAATAAAGATATGATGGGGATAAAATACAATCATGAAAGAGGAAAAAAGCCAGGGTGCTGGAAATTAATCTTAAAGAGATGTAATTCATCTAAAAGGTTTTAGTGTATGAGCTAGAGGACCAGGACACCTCATTAATACAGGGAGAGGAGAGAGGACATAGGAAAATGGATGAACGGACAATAAAGATGTTCCAGGAGTTGGAATTTACATTTGTCACAAATGAAACATGGGTTATTTTCAATTAAGATGAACTTGCAAAACAATAAATTTAATTTACGTGGTCATCTTACACAAACACAAAGTAAGTTAGGGCTAACCCAGACAATTTTTGAAACACGTAGACAACTTCTTCCTTTTCACACATCCATTCATCTGTAAACACAGCAGTGTAGCTGATGCGGGGTAAACATGGCTTCATCATTAATCGGCTGTAACTTGTCCAAATGGTCGAGATACTGGTCAAGAGTGCAGAAGACTCACACTCATTGTGTGTGTGTGTGTGTGTGTGTGTGTGTGTGTGTGTGTGTGTGTGTGTGTGTGTGTGTGTGTGTGTGTGTGTGTGTGTGTGTGTGTGTGTGTGTGTGTGTGTGTGTGTGTATAGAAGCATGGAACCAGTTACAGATTAGCTGATCTCCTAACACAAATATTTGGCAGCAGCATAAGCTGTCTCAGGACGCACCAGAACATGAAATTAACCAGGAAATGTGGAGGTGCCAGCAGAGCTAAAACAGCCCCGCTGAGTGAAGAGGTCTACTGGGAGAAAAAGGTGGAGAGGTACGTGCTCGGTGCCATGCAAGGCTCTCCGCAGACAGACAGGTTGAGGAAACACAGGAAGATGCTGGAAAAATTAGCTCTACTTTCACTAAATTTGTGCATATATACTCACTTTCACGTAATAAAATTAGGAAATTTAAAAAGAATGCAAAAGATAAATGTGTTTGTGAGTGTGTGAGTGTGTGCGAGTGTGTGCGAGTGTGCAGGTGTTACAGGATCTGTCTTTCGGTGGCTCCTGCTGTGTCCCACCCACTGTGGCTCTAATTGGATCCTTATTACCAGGCCTGCCTCCATCCTAGGAATGATGGATTCATACCATGCAGAATTCCATTAATCATTCCTTATTCACAGTCCACTCTGAGGAGAGGGCAAATTCATTTCTTGGCATGCCGAGCGGCCACCATAATGAATATTCATGAAAGGAAATTTGGGGTCAGGCCTAATAAGGGAGGTAATTTGTAATTTGCGCTGTTCTCGCTCAGGTCTTGGTCGGCAGGTTAACCTATAGAACAGGCAGGCACATGCAGAACAGACACTGGCACAGAAAAACTGGAAACCACACTTAAACATATTGTATTTTTATTCAGAACCTGCTGGGTGCCACCGGGAGTCATGTACATATTTCGTCTCAGTTTTTGAACATTAGTCTAATATTAGAAATATAATAAGGAATTTATACTGGATGTCACCCCAGATAAGCATGCCAAAGAATCCATGTTATGCATCTCTAAAGTATATGTATTGATTCCTCCAAACCTTCAGATACAAGAGCTGTAAATGTGGATGCATTGTGGTTTAATGAACCTTCATGCACACTAACCAAACAGAAGATTTTCAATCCAGCAAAAATCTCATTCAGACTAGTACTACTGCTACCACTACTACTACTACTGGAGCCCTAGAGCTGGAATAAAACAAAGAATGAATAATGGTCCTAATTTTTGCAAAATGGCAGATCCTCTCTGCCTGACCAAATAAGCCCTGTAGACTGTTGAACTCTTTGTGAGAACTTCTTTTTAAATAAAACAGCTGCTTTAAGAGAAAATAACAAGCTCCTTCCCCTTGCTTTCACAACACAGCACTTCACCCCCAAAAGCATTTTACTACTCTTTCCAAAATTATGCCCACCTGGCATCACTTAAAGCCACTTAATTAATAATTTATCAATACATTTTAAGTGATTAAAATTCATGACTAGAAAGTGTTTTTAAAATAGTGCCCTTGTACCCTCAGGGTGTGCAATCAGTGCACCGTGTTCGTTAGATCAGGAAAGAATAATTAATTGTATCTGAATGTTTAGTGGGGTCAGGCAGTGGGGGCAGCAAGCCTACGGTTGTATGTATGTATGTGTGTGTGTGCGCGCGCGTGTGTGTGTGTGTATGTGTTTGTAGAGAGGAGGAAAGATATTACAACCAACACTTTGCACTACAACACCTTCACATACAGTAGAAGTGGATGCAGTTTATGGAAAGCTAGAGTCACTCTATTCCACAGGTCTGTATGTGTGTGTTTATAACCACACACACAGACACGCACACACACAGACACAAGCAGCTTCCCATCATTTTCTCTGCCACTCTGTCATCACCTTCTTGTCATCACTGCCCTTCTTCTTTGTCTCCATCATCAGCCTCTGGTAAAAGGGAAACTGGCCATTAAGTAACCATGATTTAGATGTGATGTCTCCTGACCTGCCACTTACTCACACACACACACACACACACACACACACACTTACAAACATGTTCTGCATGACTGACACCTGGGAGGTGTTTGTTGGATGAGCACACAGGTTAACATATGCTGAGGAAGATGCATATTGTATACAAGTATATATAAGTACATTTTTTCAGATGGTGGAAAGGAAATAAATCTTGAGGGTCCGGTAGTTTATTTGTGCGTTTTATGTTTTTACTCTTTTGACTCCTTTTACTACTCTGGTAATGGTTTAAGTGACTTACAGTGATCTCAGGTGGATGTGTTATAGGTAATAATAATAATGATGCATTAACAAAAGATACATTATTATTTTTATTTATTTATTATTTTTATAGCACATTATATATTGTTTAGATCAGTTTTCATATTCTTGCAGGTGACTGACAAATTAATATGACTAATAGGATTAATATATGTAATATATGTAATTAATATATGTAATATATATAATAAGTACATATATTAAATTATTGTGATAATGTGATTTATTCTGAATACATAAAGTATATATCTTTTCAAAACCTTATTGATCAAATTTTCAAACATATCACAGTAAAAATATATATATTGATATAGTTCATACCCCCTTATTTTGAAACTCACAAATGTAGTATAATTTTGGAAGTTAATTTCACTATGAAGAAAAATTTGTGATAGGTAATTGAGCAAAATAGAGCATCATGCATAACCCACACCAATAAAATTGTCCTTACAGATTATAGCAAATTAATACATCAATAATGTAAATCTCTGAAATGAATCATTTTGCATAATGATTATTTTAAATTTAACATTTAAAAACATTTTGGGCTGTTATTTCCATGATCTCAGTGATAGTTGCATTTTTACGTTTTACAGGATATTGTTGCTTTTTATCAAGTTAACAATCGGAATACTTAATGTATGTTTGTGGAAACTCATGCAAAGATGCAGACAGCCTCTTATCCATTTAAACTTAAGCCATGCTGAGTTTAACACCCAAGGGAGCAGAATAGGTCAGAGGGGTGATAGAGAAGTGCCTCTGCAAAGAAAGACAAGTGCTATTAAAGATCTAAATAAGGAACATGGCATGGCTTGCTGTGGAGGTGAACAGACTGGTCTGTTTCTCTGTCCTTTCATGTATAAAACATCTCTCTCTGTTTCACCCCAAGGTTCAAAAGCCCAGGGCCCAAGAGACCAACACAGTCTTTTAAAGATATGTGCTCACTTAATCACTGAAGAAAGGGGCCCCTAGAGCTAGCCTAATATTATAATTAATTAATTCAACCAAAAAGGGGTATTAAATTTCCTCCCTCTTAGGATATCAGCTGAATACATTGACCTTTGTGGAAATCGCCCTCTAATTCGAATCAGGTTTCTAAGCCGTTTACAGGCTAAAGTTGTTTCTTTTTCTCTTCTGTTGACTTCTGGATCTCTTTGTCCGCACAAGTTTGTGCAGGAGGTTTGGAAAGCTTTATGTGTGAGGCTGAAGCTTGTGTGTGGAAGAGTGTAGGTTTGTCCCTATTTGTGCCTCCATTTTGTGCCATCCTAGATTCATGTATCTTCCTCTTCATGAATTTCCAAGATCGTGTGTGTTTCTGAGCACGTATATATAAGTGTGAGTGTGCACGAAAGTACTTGTGAGTGTGAGTGATCCCTAGTTTTATCTCCCTGCTGTAACACAGAAAAGAACAGAAACTTTTCTTGTTACCGGAGAGAGTGGTAGAATAGCAGGCAGCTAAGTCTCTGTCTATCTCTGTCTCTCTCTCAGCGGTGTAGCTGACTCCCCAGTGTACTCTGGGTCTTCAGTAACTCTGACTGAAGTTCAGAAGGGTTAGGTAGTATACTCAAGAGGAAGGGGGAGACATCGGGGGGAGGAGGATGGGGGGGTTAAGTAGGATTGGAACAGTGGCAGTTTTAAAACAGAACTTTAAATCTCCACCTACGAGAGAGAGAGAAAGAGAGAGAGAGAGAGAGCGAGGACAATGGCGTCATGTGGCGTGCCGTTATCTTCAGGTCTCTGAAAGGCGGGAGACGAGAGAATGAGAATAAAAAGAAGCTTGAAGAAGGGCATAAATGTGATAACAGCTGTAGGCTGTATAATCCATACTGCTTTTCAGGGAGGTATGGAAAAAAGTCAAATCTTTGCAACCTTCAGATCGTAAGTTCACTGACACAGTCTCTCACTCAAAACAAACCAACTGAGGGGAGGAGGATTTGCAAGATGGATGAATGGATGAGTGGATGGATGGATGGCTGGATGGACTGGCAGATAGAGAAACAAACACAGCAAAAGAACAAACAGATCTCAAGGGCTTAGGCTACAATGAATCCCGTATGCCAGGCCATTAGTTAGTCAGTGATCTTCATGGTTTTTTTGGTTGTCCAGGGCGATAATGTTGTTCATCATATGAGGTGTCGCTCACAATAAATTCCAAGTCTGAAAGGAACCTACACTGAGGACGTGATACAGAACTCATCACTCTCATAGTCATTCAGTCAAGCAGCAGAAAAAAAGATGGAACAGTTAACCTTCAGAATGTGACAATTTCCATGTCAGATGATTATTTATTTTAATAATGATGAGCTTAATTTAGCATTTCTCACTAAACTGCAACCCAAGAAGATCTTACACTGTTTGTGTTCCATCTTTGATCATTCATGCAGCCGAACAACAGTTTGTCTATTACGTTTCCAGGCAGCCTGCTGGGGATAGTTTAGAGATGGCACCATGTCTTAATTTTACAGAGGTTGCACCAGATGCTCTTTCTGTAGGCGGTTGACATTAACTACAAAAGCAAACAACACATTCATTTTCATGGGTAAGAAATGTCAATCAGACCTTAAGTGTCTTAACTGTGTTGTAGACCACTAACTCCCCCTACTGGCTTTTGAGGTGTTCTATAGGGACACATTACTGTAGGAACACTCAATACATGGACTTCATTTAGGAAAAAAATGAAATGCCATCAATAAAGCAGCAATGAACTGATTTGTAATTTATTTCAGATTACGTTTTTTTTAATTATAGTTTTAAAATATGTACTTTTTATGCCTGTAGTCAGTTGTGAGTTTTTAAATTGCAGTAAACCCACAGTTGCAGGTAAAATCGTTGCACAAAGCCATCACGACCCCTATGTTCTCAACAACTTCTATGTGCTACTCACTCTAGTTGGGGTTAGGGGTCTTGCTCAAGGACACCGCAGTGGTGCTGAAGGAGGGGCAAGTACTGCTTTTTTTAACTTGCCCCAATCACATTGAGTCCTGCCGGTCTGGGAATACATGCCTGCTTCTTGAACCATTAGACCACCACTGCCCAAATACAGTGCATTTCCAAACAAGTCACTTTTCTAGTTTGCTTTTTCCTCCATTGCAGCATGACCAAAGTTAGAAAAAAGTATAAAGACCCCAAACACCACCCACCCCACCACCACCCAGTGCTCACCTTATTCCTTCACCTGCAGACACATGAAAAGACTGATCTGTCCATGCCACTGTTAATGGCGGGGACATTATTCATCTCTCCAGCCAATTTGAGCTCCTTTTCTTTCAGGAAGAGAAGCATGAAGGGTTGAGAGGAGTCAGCGAAGAGTATTAAATATGTAGAGGAAGATGGGCAAAGGAGTGTCAGAATAAAAAGGGGCAGGAGAGGTGGGAATGAAGAAGCATTGGAGGTGCGTAGTGATGGTGTCAAAACAAAGTTAGTGACAGAATGTGAGGTAAAAGTAATAGAAACAGTCGTGGCTTTGTTTGCATGTTTGTGAGCATTCATTTTTGAACTTTTAAACAGTTGCTAATTTAATAAAGGGGAGTTTTTTATCAAATGAAGTTTAGACATTGAACTAAGCAACGTTCTTAAATCTGCATTAGTGATGATTAATGGCTCTAAACTTGATGTTGTGTCAATGTGCTATCTTCATTAGAGGCTTTTTGATAGGTGGCCATCAGGTCCTAACAGGAGTATGTGTGCCTGCGTAGGCTATAAAAAGTGTCCCCAGTTTCTTTCTATGTGGTAAAAGCCAGTATCTTTGGTGTGAGTTCTAGTCTGCCTGTCACGAAGGACATACAGTGGGTGGCCTGGGCAGGAGAGATCATGAAGCACACTGTGATTGACAGTATCTTAATGGAGGAGTACGGATCAATAGGTAATATCAGCAGGTTTTAATTCAAGGCAACACACATAAACCTTTACCAACTTCACAATGTCACTCAGTGTTCATAAAAGTTTTCTCCACATCCCCTCGGACAAAAAGAAATAAATCCATCTAAAAGTCATCTTAGTTTTATAGTCCTCCCCCCTCCTCTCATCTTCTCCTCCTTTCATTCCCCCCTCATCTCCATTTTGATGTCTGTCTATTAGCAGAGGGTGAGGCCTTTCCTGTTCTCACATCCAGGGGCTAAATTAGCTCAATCAGCCCCCTTTCACCTCTCTTCCGTGGGCTTCAAGCTGAGTGACACACTGCTCCCTTGGGAAGGAGGGAGGGAGGACACACACACACACACACACGTGCACACACATTGCACCAGCGGCCAGAAGAAGACCAGTTCCCAAAGTTGTAGTAAGAAAAGGGGAGGAAAAGAATCTGCATCTTTGCATTTGTCTTATTTTTCCTCACCTCTCTTTATGGCACAGTAGTGCACTTCAAGGGGCCTAAACATCAGGAAGAAGTAATGAGTGTTTCTTCACTCCACCTTGTGTACACACTACACCTGGGCTAAAATCTTCATGCCTGTGCCAACATCTCTTAAATTACACCTCGTTTGATTTGTCCCCGCTCTCTATCTTACTAAACAGCAGCCCAAGTATCTATGGAAGTGCAAGGCAGGCACTTCTGCTGCGTTAATAGCGGTGCATGTATGTGTGTTGGTGGAGATGGGCAAAAAGGTAGAGATCGGAGTGAGCCATAAGATCTACTCTTTGCAGCTCCTACAGGGATTTATTAGACTGGGGAGTACATTAGCATCATAAAGACCCAGGAGAATGGGGCCAGTGGATGGGCTGCAGACATCACCACTACACTTTAACATGCTCTGCGGCATCAGCCAGTGTGTGTGTGTGTGTCTATGGATAAGGAATAAGATTAGCTTATGATTTAACTTAAGAGGGGCTGTTAGATGGGTTATGGATCATCCTGGAGCAACCCTGGACAATAAATGATGAAAAGAGCTGCAAAAGAGGCAAAAGAGGTGGGAAGAGGCCAACAAAAGGATGGAGGTGAAATGTCAGGCAACCACCATGGAGAAAACATTTTTTTGTAGAAAGGAAGTACTGGGAATAGTTTACTGCTTTACAGGGATTTAATAAAAAGGTTCTGATTCAACAGAAAAGAAAAAAAGCAATTACATACTGCTATTTACTGCACTAAAACATAACCTGTTGGGATTCACTCGACCCTGCTTGCTATTAGCAAATAAGCAAATTTAGATTGGGTTTGCAGCCAACATTAAAAAAAAAAGGTTAATTGCATGACAACAGTCTTTTCTGTCATCACTGTGACTGTATTTTTACAAAAGAGTTAAAGGAGACAAATTATACAAATAGTCCTCCAGTGCTCCCTGGTGGACATATAATGTAAAAACATTTGGTAGGTTTATTTTATTTGACTGCATAAGCTTGAGATTTCAAGTATCCACTTGTGTAAATTGCATTCTGGACCAGGATTGGCCTCCGAACAAGTTGTGATGTCACAAAATCCTATTGCAGGTGCACATCACCCTGTGTTTTGTGGAGGGGATGGACACACGGGCATTTTCCATATTCAGCAGATCGAGAAAACATCTTTGTGCTCAAGTGAAACAATGTTTCTCTCCGATAGTTACTAGAAATATGTACACAGAAACACCATGATTTCTCAACTTATATTAATTAAAAATAAACACTAAAAGCCAGTGAATGAATTTTGCTGAAATATTTTATATTCTCAAAAAAATCAGATCCATTTTTCCCTGTGTAGCTCTGGAGAGCGCCCTCTAGTGGAGGAGTAGGGGCAGCCTGAGCTTCTCTTTGGAGTGTTGGCTGGGTGACAATACAACAAACTGGCTGAGAGGAAAAAGGCACAACTGGCTGACAGACAAACACAGAGTCAGTGATACAACACAATGGCAACCACAACTCCTCGGCTCAGAGTTTATGTGAAGTCAGTCGTTTTCCGGTCTCCAAGGAAACCAAAGTCAGGGTGGAAGGAGGCACGGCAAAATCGCTGACCTGCTTCAGTCTGACTAGGGCCAATAGAAAACCTTACATTCACAAAATAGGCTATTTGAAATTTGTAATAAAAAAAAATCATCAATATTTGGCTCTAAATTTTATAGAAAACCAAAATCCAAATCATATAAAAATGGCACCATAAATGTACATAATCTGTCTCATGTCACTTGAAATTGGAAAGTTTATAAATGGCTTCCTTTGAAATATTGGTTTCTTCCTAAAAATGGCTCTGAGGAGATAGGGTAGTTTTGGAATAAAATTTAAATAAAACTAAAACAACAAATACAAATAAAATACATTTAAGTGGGTTTGTGGCATAAAACATCTGAAATAAATCTTAATCCATAATTCTTTCATGTACAAAGTAAAAACAATAACATAGTTTCCAGTGCTTTGGGAGATAGAATAAAAACGAACCATAATAAAGAAAACAAACACTTATTTTAATTAAAGAAGAAAAAAAAATTACCATCAAAGTTTTTCTTCTATCTTTATCAGTACTGATCATAAGCTATATGAAATCAAAGTCTAGCCCCAGGTCTACAACTCAGGTCTACCTCCAGCTGCTCCAACCATGGCTGTAACAACACAAGGCAGTGGGATAACGTGGCAGTTGAAGGCCTGAGCTTCACCTCTGCAGCTGGCAGTTTCCCTTGGCCCATCAGGGGTGAGACTGAGGCACAGGAGACTTGTTAACGTCTTGATGTGAAAACAGTCTTAAAGCACACTGCATATAAGTATGTACAGTGTGTGTGTCTGAATGTGAGCACTTTCATGCATGTGTGTATTAGGTGAGTGCGTATTTAAAGCGTGTCTGTTTTTGACCCAAGTGTGACTATGAATATATGCATGTGTGA
This sequence comes from Channa argus, assembly GCF_033026475.1. Taxonomy (NCBI): domain Eukaryota; kingdom Metazoa; phylum Chordata; class Actinopteri; order Anabantiformes; family Channidae; genus Channa; species Channa argus. The sequence continues at coordinate 11,738,998 of NC_090201.1, read as the reverse complement.
TTTTGGTGTGATTTTACTGTGAAACTATTACTATTACTACTGCTGCTGTTGTTGTCAGCAGGGACAAATGCACCTTTTCTTCTTTCTTTCCGGCCCAATTAAACTTCATATTAGCTTTCCTATGTTTTCGCTATTAAAACATGCCATACATTTGAGGCACAACAGCTGCAAAAATCAAAAGGCACAACGATAGGGGTTACAACCCTAATGCTGTTTAGGTTAACGTCATCTTCTGTTTAAAGTTATCCTGCATGTGTCTTATACAATACCAGGGAATTGTGAAGAATATCAACTTGTTCTATTTTCTATAAATCAACACAATGTAAAGTGTCTTTGGATGAATGTCAGTATATATATATATATATATATATATATATATATATATATATATATATATATATATATATATATATATATATATATATATATATATATATATATGTATATGTATATGTATATATATATATGTATATGTATATATATATATGTATATATATATGTATATATATATATGTATATATATATGTATATATATGGACAACAGTGTATGTGTGCATTTGTGTATTGTTTTAACAAAACTAAAGTTAGATCTAGAGGATCAGCGTCTTTCAGTGTCCACTGAGGCAACACACTTGAGCTTAGCAGGTTAGCACAGCTTGTGTTAACCTGCTAAGTAAAGTCTGTTATTCCACTAACAGACTGGCAACAAAACAAAGTGGCTGCATCCTCTTAATATAAATTATGCATGCAGAACCATAAAGCTTTTTCAATTTTATTCACCATCGCTCATTCAATCATTTATGGTTACTAAAAGAGGCTGATGTAAAGGGAGAAAAAAAACTTGTCCTCTATCAAGTGAGGCCGTGCACTCGCTTGTCCTTGTATCTGATAACTTCAATCTAATTAACTGCTGGTTTTTGTCCCTTGTTTAATTATAATTCAGAGCCAGCGTTGTGGAAACAAGGCCAAGTGTGCTCTATAACTCCTGACCTGGCAGTGTTTCAAGCTGCTTAGTTTATCTCAAATGCACTTGTGTAAGTGTGTGTGTGTGTGTGTGTGTGTGTGTGTGTGTGTGTGCATGGTTAGACTCCTCAGTTTGTATCTAATGTGCTCATGGTGTGAGGAGTGCTATGTACCTTCTTTTGCTTGTGCTGTTGACAGATAATTGTACCAAAAGTGAACGTCAGTGTATAACTGTGTGATGTGTGCAATATGTGCTCTTTGTTGTGTCTGTGTTCTTGGTGAATGTCTTTTGTGTGGTGGCTCATTTATTTTTCTCATGTGTGCTGTATATGTGTCAGTTTGTGCTGATGTACTGTCACTTCCTCACGTACACATGTGTGCTTGTGTTTGTATGAGTGCATGGGGTGTGTATGCATGTGTCTACTGTATGTCTCCATCCTCTATGCTAAAGCTGGATCTGCGGCTGGAGTCGACCGAGGCTTCAGGGGACATTGCAGAGAGCAGGGGATCTCTGCCCATAGGGGAAAAGGGCTCGTCCATCATCAGGAAGCTCAGCTCGCCTCTCTTCCCCTGCACGTCCAGTTCACCCAGGTCGCCCAGCCCCGACATGCCGTCTGAGAAGCTGGGTATCCCATTGCACAAGTCCAGTGACTGGGCATAGTCAAAGGGCTGGGAGCTGCCAACAGCTGGGAACTGAATGGGCGGCTGAGGCTGCATGTGGTGGTGGAGTGGTGGCAGTTGCCTGGGTTGAGGCTGAGCCTGGCCCTGGGTGTGGAGGTGGTTTTGTGGGAGAAATTGGTGTTGAGCCTGGTTCTGGGGTAGGTGCTGGGGATGGTGGTGGGCTTGTACCTGGGGGAGAGAAAGGTTCTCCTCTGGGCTCATCTCTTGTTTTACATATGAAGCCATCATTTCAGTTGGGTTCAGGCCTGAGGGAGATGTGCTGGGCAGGCCATGTAGACGTGCCTGCATCTCTAACTCCTGTAGAGAGTGGGTGGAGGATTCCATCATCACTACCAATTTATTTGCTTTGTTTGTACGTTTCTGTGTGTATGTCTGAGTGTGTTACCTGAATGCGTAGCATCAGCTGTTTGTTAGCCATCTCCATCCGTTTGAAATTGGTTTCCACCTCTCTGGTTCTCTGTACATCCTTCTGCATGCGTTTGATGTACTCAACAGATGCACGCAATATGGTGCCTTTGTTCCAGCGCACATCACTACGCACACAATAAAGTATATACAGACAGTTTCCACATTTACGTAACTGGCAGTGACAGATTTTAATTAAAAATTTCATCTAAACAGAAGCAAAGCATAAAAAATAGCAACTCACAGATCATTGGTTTTTGGTATCATGGTGCCCAGCTCTTTGATACGGTCATTGATGTTAAATCTCCTCCTTCGTTCAACTATTAAAGAGGAAAGAAGAGAGGAAGAGGAGAACAATGAGAAACAAAGGAAATTATATTATAAAGTCAAAAGTACAAACAGAGAACTTGTACATGACCAACTTTTTGAACTACTGAAGTTAGTTTTATAAGTAGAGAATCTTGGCATTGATAGTGCATGAGCGAAGACTTTTGAGACATACAATAGGAGTACAGAACAGTCCATCCTGGAAATACATAGCAAAGCACAAAAAACAGAGATAGACTTAGAAAAAACACACAGTCACAGGCAATTGCACTGAAGTGCCAGAACAGCAGAAATTACCAGGTTAACCATCCACCCACTAGTTGCACTAAGTCAGCTAAATCAGCCCAAGGCTGTATTCAACTGTTTCAGCAAGAGTGTGTGCATGTGTGCGCGCGTGTGTGCATGTATGCATGCATGTATTCCTAAGTGCATGTACAGATTAAACTGAAAACAAAAAAACAAAAGGGGGGTTGACAATTTGGGTAAAAGTAAAGACTGAGCTTGCTGAAGTAAAGACTTACTTAGATTGTGGTTGTCTTTCTTCTGTCTCTCCTTGGCCAGCGCACGGACTTCTGCGTCTTTGCAATAACAAAAAGCGATTAACTAATGGCTGAGACTGTGCCATATCTCGGCACCAACAGTTCTCTGTGTCAACACATTCCAAACCATAAATTACAGGACAAGGTGGAATTTATTGTTTTAGATTCACTCAATGACAACCAGTCTTCTACATAACATTTTAATAGTTTGAGCAAGTTTAGATGGTTTGAGCAATTTCCGAGCAATTATAATTTTACGACAGTTTATAAAACTTTGACTTTAGCACCTGACAGTTCTCGTTTGATGGTCAGATTGGCAGGACAGGAGTTACTGGTCATTGCAATGCCTGGCCCTTTCATCCCAGGACCTGTATACACATCCAAGTGACTACTTGACAGTGGAAGCTGTGGAGAATACAAGGATGCAGACACATTAAGAAAAGAAGAGACATGAAATTGTTCCCCCCTAAACCCCCCTACAAAAAAAACAAACATACTGTCACATTACACAACATGAACTTTTGATGATTTAGCTGTTGAACTGAATAAAAATTTTGAAAAGTTCTTAAAACATTAAGTCAAACTCATGTCAAATAGGTGTAAATCTAAATCATTTGCACAGGTTTCCTAGATGACTCATTATCAGCTTCCTACACCTTTGGTAAGTGCCTTTATAAAGTCAGTATTTATGTATATAGTGCTGTAGAGAGCAGAAAAGAGGGGATAATGCAATACTATCACACATGAGAATGGCCTGCCAAACACACAGCAATGATTAACTATCATCCTATCTGCGTTATCTCTCTTTATGGCTTGATACTCTCCTCTGCCTTCTCTAGCTCCTGAAGCCTTAAGCAGAGGTCTCCCAACTCTTGCACTTTAGACGTTGTGTAACAGCTGTGACATACTGTAGTTTTATATGGACTCCTAAACAAATGTGATTCTCTTTTAATTGTATAGTTTAAAGAGTGCACTGGACAGTTTATGTCTTGTTACCACACACCCCGAAGCGAGGGCAAATGTGTTGCTGCTAATGAGGCTTGAAAGATAAAGAACTGAAGGGAAAAGATGCCTTATCTACTAGCTACTGTGTGAGCTGTGAGATCAAACACATTCAGACACATAAATATACACACAGAGCTCTGCAAGTTGACTTCTGTATGTAAATTGTACAGCGTTAGAATTTTTTCAGAGGATCCAAAGAACACAGAGATAAAGTGAAAATACCTGCAATATCCAGATTGTTTTCCAAAATTAATAGACTATGTTAAAATTGATGCTGGATGTTAATGCTAAATAATATTTTATGTGTGGAAAACTGTGTCTTAAATCATCTAGTTAAACTTCACCAATTTTGAACTTGCTCTCTATGGCCTTATTTTAGGGTTTAAAAGTACATTAATGCTTTTAAACTTCCCTCTGACTTCCGTGTATTAAAATATTTCTCTGCTTCTAGCTGAAAAACTCCTCCAGATGATATCACATGTAGGATTTTTTTATCATTAGGAGTTCAGATGACATCATCTGAGGGAGCTCTGGAAATGCAGGTTAACCATAATTACAAATTCTATAGTATGAGCAACAAGATGGCACAATCTGTACTGATGGTTCCTCCAAGTGATGGCATTTTTCGTCTAGAAGTTGAGAGATATTTTGATAGAGGGATGTCACTGGGATGTTTAATGGCATATCTGTACATGTACTACTCATACTGGAACCAAAAGATGGAAGTTCAAAAATCTGTGAAGGCGTCTTTTAATCACAGTGGACTTTATCATAACAGAAACTGTAGTTTTTTTTCAATACTTTAAACATGACTTGTTCTGCAAAAAATCTGACTAGGAACTTGTTTCTAGAATCTTCACATCATTCCAAGTGACAGCATTAACTGCTTCCATCCCATGCACACACATAAAGAGAGTCATTTTTTACTCGTGCCTGGTATTCAGTGGTGTTCCCAGCTTTTTGCTTTTTGCTTGGGATTCCAAGAATTCCATGGAGTTTTCCACTTTAATCCCCATAAGGCTTAAGCAGGTGAGTTTTAATAATCAGACTGACAGTCAGGAATAAAGCTGGAACTTTACTTTCTAGTGTATTTTAACACAAAGCATACTACCATATCTAACTTTACAGCAGCAGTAATACATTGTGAAACTACACCACTATTAACACATTGATCTGTGCTTTGTGTTTTTTCTGTTCATTTCATTGTACAAGTTTCACACACACTAATCATCCTAGGGGCACATAATCCAATCATGTTATAATTGACCACACTCATACAAACACATGCATAAATCAATCAAGCACAGAGAAAGAAATCAGATAAAGCTAGAAGAGACTGTTCTCTCTCTCTCTCTCTCTCTCTCTCTCACACACACAGCTGTGAATCAATATGTCAGACAACACCATGTGTCAGGGCCTGAAGTCCAGATTTGCAAATATTCATACTCCAAATGAGCAGTTACCCCCAAGATGATGTTCAACATCAACTCAAACCCTGACAACAACCCTGATTTCAGCACAGAAACACCCATCCACAAAAATGTAAAAACCCCTTTCAAATTTATTAATTCCCTGCTATGCGTCATCTTTTAACCAGGGACCACAGACAGGATGTTAGAGCTGCCACTCCAGTCCAAATTGTGATTTACTTTGAACAAAAGCCAACTCCTAGCACACCAATTAAACTCATGTTAAACAATCCTGCAAAGAACAGCACTCCAGTATCTTACCAGCTGAATCTGTTCTCCTTCAATAACTTCCACAATCGCATAAGTCTTACTCATCTCCTTCATCCTCTACTCCTTCCCTCACCACTCAGGTGCCCGTTCTTCTTCTTTCTTAGACACAGGTAGCACACAGAGCAGCTCTCTCTAACACTACTGCCCCGTCCTGGGAGAATGGCCTCAGTAGCACCAATTCTCTCTTTCTTCTACCTCCGCTCCCCACTAAACAAAAGTGAACTTTCCCCTAACTGGACTTTCAGCCTGTTTTCCCCTTGCACATATTGCCCTCACCCCCTTTCCCTCCTCCCTTCTTTTACTCCCCCTCTCCTTCTTTACCTCCCTCTCTCTCTCTGAATGCGTTGTAAACAAGTTGAACTCTAACTGCTGGCAGTTTAATTGTTAATTTTCTGATGTTCCCTCAAACACAGAGCACTGTACGGTCCTCACCTAACATGTCGTACTTTATGGTTATACCTTCATCTAACATGGCGTAGGGATGGAATATTTAGTGCTAAAGTCAATTTAACACTTTTTAAGTTCATCTGTGAGTTTGGATTTATACTGCTGCAAGTGGATGTAAGAACAGACCAAACATATCTGCCTTGTAACACTTTCTGGATTCACTGTGGTTTAACAGGATTAAGACACCGTCACCATCCCTACACATTTAGTAAATGTGAGAATTGGGAATGCTGAAGTACTTTTGAAGGAATGCATTTAAGGTGTATGTAAACAAAAAACAAAATATGCATTTTTGCACTGTGGTGTGGGATACATTCCTGAAGTATATCCTCATAACTAGTTAGTTAATAAGTTAACTATTACTATAGAGCACAAATATTTAAGTGTACTCAAAGGTGCCATTTGAAAACAATTTTTTAATAAAAGCTTTTATTTGCAATTTTTTACAAATTACCTAGCTTTTGTAAAAAACAGTACTGCACCAAACCTTTGATAACGATCAAATTAAAACATGACAGAAAAAAGAAGTCAGCTGGATGCAAGGCACATTAGTTATATAAGGAACAATAACACTGCCTTATTGGTGAATTGTCTCTTCAGACTGGTCTCTACTTACAGTGTTTGGCATCTGGACAGAGTCAATGTATGTCTGCATATCATCATAATTGGATTGCATGTCAATAATGTTATCAATGACCTCATCCATCTGAAAAAACAAAACAAAAAATAAAGAGCAACAATGTAATTTATGTAATAATGAAAAAAAAAATATGAAAAATAATACCCAATTTCAAGGCACAGGCTACACTTGATATCTATTATAATGTTAAGCAGATTTCACAATAATGGCATATACTGTAGGCTTCTAGGTAAACTAGCCTGATGACTTTTATGTTATGGTAGGCTAACTGGAAGAACAATTTTCTTTGAGACAAAGAAAAGAGGTCAAGAGTTGGAGGAGGAGAGCTGGGCAAAGTCTGCCAGGTGCTGCAGTGTCCCTGTCACTTGTTAAGCTGTAATTACTGTTGCAAGGCCATAATGGAGCACTTAAATTAACATGATATCCAGTGTTCGTTATTGCCTGTTAGTCAACACATTCATTTTCTATATACAGGACACTAACACCAGTGCATTTGCAAGTGCTGCTCCAACCTACAAAAACCAATCAAATCATTATGACACCTTCATAAAATGTGAAGATAATCTCACTTTGGAGGTAATATTCAATCCTCATAATTTTATATAGGCATGCAATTAAGTCATATTTTAGGAATATTTGTTCAATCAGATTCTTGTAAATTCTACTCTATAAAACTAGGAATGAATGTTTATGCCACTGTCTCTCAACACTTTCAGGCGTTTACCTCCTTCTCGTGGCTGGAACCAATATTGAGCATGGCCATGGGGCTATTGGGGGCACTGTTTCCTGTCATGAGCTGTTCAGTGCGCAAGTGCGGGGAGTGGAGGGGTTGGGGTGCTGGCGCTGAACCCCCTGTGAGTCCCATGTTTGGAGGAGGGGATGGTGGAATCACCCCTGCTACTGCCTGAACTGTCTAGAGACCAAAAGAGAGAGTAGATGATGAAGGAGTTAATGACTGATAGAGTACTTACAGAGATTAATGTACTGCAATACCATGTGTACTTTGTTGAACTATGTGTATCAGACAAAGGCATTCAGGCAGGTACCTGCTTTGTAGCACAGGTGGTGGACAGGTATTCTTTCACCTGCTGCCTCCGAGACTGACGGATGTGGTAGTCTGTAGGGTTCTCGAGGTGAGTCTGTACCTGTATTAAGGATTAACAGTAAACATGTGATTAACTGTTGTGATTCTTATTAACTGTGAAAACTAAAAGGCTTTGTAGCTATTATGTGAAGACATTAATCTAAACAGATTCACCCAAAATGACTTAAGCGTTAATACAGGGACTTAATGGCCTGTCTATATAACTATACTATACAGTACAGAACACTTACAGAACTATACAGTTCATCTATAAGTCTGAATATCATCAGCAATACAGCTTAAGGGATAGGAAAAAAACAAAACTCAAACACGTATAAAAAACTAAATTTAGGCATTCCTATTGCTGCTTGTGTGGGTCTAAATTTGATTTAATGCAAGTTACTAGCACTAACCTGGGAGGCAGCTCTCATGAATGTCATGAAGCACACACCATTTCTGTAGTTCATGTAACCACATACAGTAATTATAGAATTGTACTTTTTATTTTATAAATATTATAGTTATAAGAGAAAAACAACCCTAGATTTAGCATAGTTTTTTTCCGTCACTGCTCAAGGTCACCAACACATGCACAACACATCATCTGAATTACATTTTAAATTATTTATAAACCTCTAGTGACTTTTATGAATTAGTTCTGCATGTTTTGGGACTGGCATTTAAGCAACGAACAGACGACGCACTTAATATGTGCTTTAGCGGTACACAACATTATGTTGTCGATGGATCTGTCCCGTAGCAGCATTTAGTCAGTAATAATGTTTATAAAGGGAAAGCCACGCTAAATCCTCTAGGGAAATGGACTCGCCTCATTCCTTCACATCAAAGAGTAAAGCTCAGCATAAAGCAATCCTACTCCCCATTATTAAAGAAGACTCAGCTTATCAGCTCCTCTGTTTTATAACCAACAGCCAGATTGTATCCAATGAGCTGGAAACACTTGGATAAACTATTCCTACGTCCTAAACATATTCCTAGGTATTCCTCATTTGGGTGAGAGGGCTTCAGCTGCTGGGTCTCATGCAGGGTTGGATGGAAGTGAAGAGACCGTGTGCTGGAGTTTTAGGAGAGGAATGTTGTCCCATTCTTGTCCAATGCAGGATTCCAGCTGCTCAACAGTCCTGCGATTTTGTTGCTTAATTGTTTGTTTTATGATGCACCAAATGTTTTGTATTGGTGAAAGATCTGGACTGCAGGCAGGTCAGTTCAAGACCGGGACTCTGTGCATTGTCTTGGTGAAATATGCATGGTCTTCCCTGAAAGAGACGTCCGGATGGAAGTATATGTTGCTCTAAAACCTTTATGTACTTTCAAACATTGATTCCGCCTTTCCAGATGTGTTAGCTCCCCACAGCATAGGCACTAATGCAGAGATGCAGCTTTTGAACTGTCCGCTGATAACAAGCGGGACCACAGGACAGGGCTTCCACTTTGCCTCAGATCACCTAAATTAGCTTTGGCCTAGAGAACACTGTGGCCTTTCTGGATCGTGTTCACATATGGCTTCTTCTTTGCATCATGCAGCTTTAACTGACATTTGCGGATTGTACAGCAAACTGTGTTTACAGACAGTCATTTTTAGAAGTGTTCTTGAGCCCATTAAGTGATGTCCAGGAGAGAATCATGCCTGTTTTTAATGCAGTACCACCTGAGGGCCCGAAGATCAGATGCATCCCGTTTTGAGATTCGGCCTTGTCCCTTGCGCACATAATTTCTCCTGATTCTCTGAATCTTTTGACATTAAATACTGTAGATGGAGTGATCCTCAAAGTCTTCACAACTTTACATTGAGGAAGATTTTTCTAAAAATTGTTCCATCGTTTTTTGACACAGTTTTTCACAGATTGGTGAACCTCTGCTCATCTTTACATTGGAGAGGATCTGCCTGTCTGAAATGCTTCTTTTATACCTAGTCATGTTGCCAATTAATCTAATTAGTTGTCGAATGCTCCTCCATTTTTTATTTATTTGCAGCAATTACTTTTCCAGCCTTTTGTTGCCCCTCTTCCAATTTTTTTTAAATATGTTGCTGCCGTCAAAATGAGCCAATATTTTCCATAAAATGTTCAAATATCTTAGTTCCAACAACTGATATGTTTTTTATGTTCTATTGAACACAAAAAAATAGGTTTATGAGATTTACAAATGATTGCATTGTGTTTTTATTTTACATTTTACACATCATCCCATAATTTTTTGAATTGGGGTTGTATTTGAAATTTCTGCCACTAAACAAGCACTTTATAATCACACTATTAGCTATGACTATTAATAAACAATATTATATCCATATATGAGTCTAGAAACCTTTTAATCATTTTCCAATTGTGTCATTTCGAAGCCCCAGTCTGGCCACCCCAATAAAACATTTCTAGATCAGCCCCTATTCTTCTGAGCATTGGAAAAACTTTTAATTCCTAACGTTTTCTTCTATCTGGCTCAGCTCTGTAGGCCTTATGAACAGGGTCACCTTATCTCTAAGCGATTTCATAAACACTGTTCCACACACACACACACACACACACACACACACACACACACACACACACACACACACACACACACACACACACACACACACACACACAATGTAAACTGTTGATACAGCAAGTTTAGAAGTGTATACAAACTCTAGATATTTACAATGTAAAGGAACACAAGCAAGAACATAATAGAGTATTGCACAAACCCATATACACACAAACACATGCCATCAAAAGATAAGGACACACACAGGCATCTTTGGAATCAGGCAAAATGTCACTTCAGCTTTATCTGTCCCAATTTGACTCAGACTATCTACGTTGCTCCTGTCTACCCTACCACAAAACATGTCAAACCACTGTTATCTACGGGTCTTACTCCCCTCTCTGACTCCCTACTTGCTAGCTGCTCCACAGCATTGTTCTCTCTATGCCTTCTCTAAATCTGCCCTTCATTGCTTTATGAGATGGCACAATTGCCAGTGAAATCTCTTTACTATAGTCATTATTGCATTCCCACACACTGTCCTAACTTAAAAAAGAGACCACGTAGAAGGATGGGGATGTATTCAGTGAACAAACCTCAAATCCTGCTAGATGTTATGGGGTTTTTTTTTCCTGCCCTGATGTCATGATCAAAAGTACAGGCTACATTCACACACTGACTTACAGTATAATGATTATTAAATTGTGTGATCGATACAAAAAAAATAATAATCATGCTATCATTTTTTTAATTATTTATCACCCTGGCCCTGGGACATTCTGACGGACATTCTATCTGAGATTCCATTGGCTAAATGAGCAATTGCTTAGGTAAGAAATCTGTAAAAAATATAAAAATAAAAAGATTGATGAACTGTTCCATCACTACTGACCTTAAGAACCTCCATAGGGACCTGCATGCTTTGGTAATGCTGTGGAGTGCTAATGGCTGGGGTGGGTGCAGGTGATCCAGCCATGTGATGCTTCATATACTGCAGGGCTGCATTCTGCTGCTGTTGCTGCTGCCGCTCACGCTGCTCCTCTTGCTGCAGCTGGTCTCGCATCAGCTGGATAAACACAGAGACAGACATTGCAGGAATGCTCATTAAAACACTTTGACCCATAAACTGACTATGATGGGTGATGCTACTTTGCTTCTCAGCTTTTTTGGGCGTGAACACAAAAAGCTACCACCTTGTTAGCAAAGAGCAAATGACTGACTGACATCTATAAAATTACCCTGTAGGAAAAGTGTGCACAGTATATACATCCTAAAATATACCAAGGCCACATTCAGACGTATCATTGGAATAAATGGTTGCTACATCTAGATGTCTTTCAATGAATGGCATGCCTAATTGCGCAGATTACAATATCTTCCTCTGCAGTATCCATACAGTCAAACAACAATATGGTCATACTGGGTTGTTCATATCTAAAAAAAAAAAAAGGCATGCATGTACTGTAAAGGGCAAAATGGTGGTGGAATGGTTGGCCCTACTGCTTCAAAGCTTGAAGTACCACAGCTTAAATCCACCGACTACCTGCATTTCTGTGCGGGGTTTGCATGTTCTCCCTGTGCTTTTTTCCCTGTGGGTTTCCTCTGGGTTCTTCGGTTTCCTCCCACAGTCCAAAGACATGCAGTTTGGTTAATTGGTGACTCTAAATTGCCTGTATGTGTGAATTTGAGTGTGAATGGTTGTCTCTCTGTGTGTGTATATCTCTCTGTGTTGGCCCTGAGATTGAGTGGCAACCTGTCTAGGGAGTACTCTCTCACCCAATGATAGCTGGGATGGCATCCAGCCCCCCATGGCCCTGAACAAAATAAGTGTTTAAAGATAATGGATGGATGGAGAGGTGGATAATTGTAGTGTAAATTGGATGGTGCAGTATAGCTGTGCATACCTGCATACGCAGCCCGATGCGTGAGGCCATTGCTGGGGGGCGAGGGGGCAGGGGAGGGCGAGCTGATGTCAGTGTACCGCAGTCCAGCCCGAGAGGTGGAGGAAGCTGTATTAGAGAAAAGAGATTTTTAAAAAAAAAAAATGAAAGAAAAACAGAAACAGAGAAAGATGGTGGAGAAGCATCTCTATCAGAGATCAGCAATATTTCTTAACCAAGAACAGTACTACACATGTCAAAAGTAGATCCAAGTGGTGTATTAGTGACTGCAAGAGAGATGTGAGAAGGGTTGGGGGAGAGTACAACACTGTGACATGCTTTTTTTAAAATATGGCATAACCGAGTTGTGAATAGATAACCCTTATGGTATAGTACATGTCTTACATGCATGCAGATCATGACGTATCTTCAAGCTAATGGGGACAATATGTGGGACATTTCTTCAGTGATAAGATGATGATAAAAAGTTTGGCTATTAGTTTACATAACTGCAAGGTACTGCAAGGTGTCCAACAAAGCTATGTCAAGAAATAGGATGTAGGGGACGATGTAATTGCTATTACCGCTCCTAAAACATTGACATGTTTCGATCTGTTCTATAAATTTTAGATACAAAAAGATTGTGCATTACATATAAAAAAGAAAGTTTGGGAGTTTTTTGGAGCCTGGAGCCTGGTTGAAAGTTTCCACCTGTCACCTCTGGGACTACGGATGTTTTCACTAGTGCTACTAAATTTACAGATATGCCTAAAATTCATCTTGATGTCTGTATCCCTACTGCATCAAAGGCAGCTAGTCAATGTTTTACAAGTTGTTCAAAGACAAATTGTAATCAAATCAAATAAAGTCTTATGTAGCCCAGTTTAACAAATCAAAAAAGCAACAGAGGAGGGATCCCTCCTGCATATGAGATTGGTGTGCAGTAGCCATCTGTACAGAACAGAGCAACATACTACATTTACATTATGGGCAATCAGAAGGATAACTTGTATATTATAAATGTTTATATATATACTGTTACAGTTGCTTCCAATGATTCCTTATGGATAAAACAGATTGCTTCTGATATGTTATGTATTTATGTGATTTCTCTCAGCGTACAAATGATCTTGTTTGGAAATCTTTTTGAGTCAAGTACAAAACAAAGAGAAGGTAACTTTGTAAAACTGTGCTACATAATCATTATCATCATCATCATTGTTAAATCATAGTAAGACATACAGGTAGTAATTAATGTTTGTACATTACCAATCCCCTTAATATTACTGACATATAAATGCAAAGTATGACCCAAGGTTCTGTTGAGCACATAGTGCCAGTTTAGCTGCATCTCCAGGCTAACATCTACATGCTTTCTTTGACCTTTTGACTTTATCCATTTAGTGGTCAACTCTCATGGTTGAGAAAGGTCAGTGTGGTGAATAATTTTTTCTCAATAATCTCCTGCTCCAGGTTTATTCATCAAAAAGAAAAAAATCAAGATGCCATTTCAGAGGTCATGTGGTAGTCATGTGGCCTTGTTGTTTTTGGGTGATCATGTGAGCAAAAGACCATGGGGAACACCCCCCCCACCACTTTACAACATAGCCTCCTCTTTTTTCTCACGCATACATGCTCACAAACATGCTTACTTGCTGATCCTCATTGGGGACTCCCAGGCAATAGTTCCCCTTCTGCAATGACTTGCGTTCATTTCCTGCATGACTAAGCTTGTCTGGACTTGAAGGTGGAATTGTGAACCTAACCTTTATTCTAATGTGTGTGATGTGTTGCCAGATGAGCTGCAGGAAAGCAGTGACAGGGACATCAGTCAGAATCTGATTCCTCCAGTCTCTCATCAGAAACAGTGTCTGTATATGGTCATAAAGGGGGAAAGACACAGAGAAAGACAGAGGAAGAGAAAAGCTCATTGTGCATGAGGTACAATAAGAAGGGCAGCTCCTATTGAGAAGGACTGAAGCCGCCTGTTGTCCGAAGTGTACATTTCGGCACCCGAGGGGGAAGACACTGCCTGCTTTGTGCCCATTGGATTGCCCACATGAAAAACACACAGCCATGCAGATACACGTCGAAACAAACACACATTCCAAACACAACTTGGACTAAAGGAAAGGTTGATTCCACATACCCAAACTACAGACTAAAACACTCACATCTCCAGAAATAAAAAGGTACAGATGTAAAGACACTAATGACCACAGTGATTTCCTCTAACATTTAGAACTACCAATGCTGGTCAAACAACCTGTTTAGCAACTGCTAGCATCTAGAACATTAGAAAAAGACCCTCCTATTTTAGTAGTTGTAGTAGTAGTAGTTGTAGTAGTAGTAGTAACTGTCTCTTCAAAATGCTTCAATACTTATATAGACATACAAACACACACACACATATACGCACAGTGGTGGAATGCTGCATAGTGTATTTATAGAGTCTGACAAGTGGGTGATTACATCTCTAAACTCAAATTGGCAAAGAACGAGAGCCGACCAGAGAAGGACATTTGGTCAATGCTTCCAGTGTCTAAGGATAGATTTGTATGCTGTAGTCACTGTAAAGCTCTTTGAAGCAAAATATTTTGGATATATATAATTTAAAATTCAATTGACTTGAATTCTCTTGAATAGGTATTTACAAGAAAATTAATAAATAGCCCACCATAATATGTTCAACTGTACGGCTGCACAATATAATTGTAGCTAAACAGAGTCAAATTGCAACACTTCTGGTTTGATTAGTTAACTGACAAATCAAGACCGAAACAGGGATGCTGTCCACAATACATAAAACAAGGCTACAGTTTTATTTTCTCATAGAAAGTAAATGCACATTATGTGGCTCTGGCACAGTTTGACTCTAAGATAGTCGTTTTAAACCCCTTCAGTAAACAGACCATGTTTAAAACCCTGCCTAAAATAGCTTATATATTACATAACCTGTAACTGTGACTAAGCCATGACACATACATGTGTTTACTGTAATCCACCACAACAACAACAACACACTGACAGCATTTCACTTCCTGATATTATATGACACACTGCGACCAGACAGCATGGTCTTCAGCATGGGCCTTCCCATTGCCTGGCATCCACTGGGATAAGCAGGCATCTGTGACGCAGTAGACGCACACAAGGGCCATTGTGTGTCCAACGCTGTGATGTCACAGCTCCTTCACTTCAATCAATGACAGCCAGTAGGAGGATGCAGAGCGGAGGAAGCCAAGGTCATAGGTCGACTCTAGATTGTGCCACAGATTAGTCACAAACACACATGCCAACAATATGCACACAACACACAGATGTGTGCAAAGCATACAATACATAGAAGAAAACATGTGGCACTGTGGTGACAGCTTTAATTGCCTCTTATTAAATAATAGGAGGCAACTAATACACATATACACAAAAGCATAAACACACAGCGGCAGTGTGGGGGCATAGCACCTGTGCATAGAGACATAGTGTTAATTTGTAGAGAGTGTATTTTTGGAAGCGAGAATGCAATGCCAAGTGAGGCCTTTTAGAAGGCCAACAATTACATGTAGGATGTGTATTGTACATTTAGTCAGGTGTCCTCTGCCAAAAATACCCATGTGCAATCACATGTGGACACAATAAAATCTAAATATGTAGGACAAGTGAAAAATCAAAAAGTTGTGATATTTCTGTATCATGATCCCACCAGTTTTGCAGGTAGGCAAAAATTCCTCAGGTTCTCAGACAAACATTAAAAACACAATTTTAAAAATGAATTCCACATCACTTATGACAGGGTAAAGGGTTTTTTAGCCTTTTTGGCTAATCCTCTGAAAATCTGAGAAAACATTTCTGTTTGACTTGAAAGTTTTTTAGATTGATTGAAAGTCTCAAGTTGCACAAAGTGACTGTAGTAAACTAATAATCACATCAAAACATGTATAAATGTGTCAATGTGTGTATACACATTTTGCACTTCAGCTTTTTCATCACTGCACAGACACATGCGCACTTACACAAACACACACCCTTTCCGCATTAAGCTGTCTGTCTGCCTGCTCTGAGGACCAAAATAACCCTCCCCCCGCTCTCTGTTCTCCTTTTCAGGAACACCCTGTTCCCCTGAGTGATGGTGTGTGTGTTTTTTTGTTTTTGTTTTGTTTTGTTTATGTGCATGTATATGTATCTGCAAGCCTGTGTGCATGTGTGTGTTTGTGAGCAGGTTGGGAAGAGAGGGGCCGTTGTGTGCATGTATATAACTGCTCTAGTGTCTGTTGGCTTTTGAGTGGACTGTTACAGAACATGTAAGTAGACCCACAGTACATTATGAATATTCTTAAACCCCCATCACCACACACACTTGAATGGTAAGTTTGGTAGGATTATGTGACAACACTGGCATGGAAAGTATGGGGTCCTTACCCCTTCCTCTTTGGTCTGGCATACACACAAGCCCCATTAGCAACAGAACACGCCTAACGCTTCTGCATGGACACATGGACAGACAGACTGGCAGACATAGAAACAGTTGGATCATGTTCAGACACTCAGGAGTGGTATTTTCTTGGGTCAATTGCAGCTTTAGATATAAAACCCTTCTGGTTTCACCTCACATTTGTACTAATTACATAAGATGCTAGGATTATAGTTATGGCATACATGGGTTGGTGTTCACATCAACAGGCCACAACAGCATATACATAGAGGCATAGAAATGCATGTACCTGTTCAAGAGAAGAAAAAAAAAAAGAAAACAAAAAGGGTTCACAAGGAGGAATACACTTTGCTTTTGCAGCTGACTACATGTCTGGATGCTGGAGAAAGTGGATGGCAATGTGCAATCTGGGAAGGTCACATGACAGAGAGTGATGAAGATAAGTGATGAAGGTGTGAAACTGAAGAGACAAAGACAAAACCAAGGAAAGAAACACAGAACAATATGGTTACAAAATGTCACATAAAAATTAAATGTTTAATGGTAGTTGTAGGAAAGCAACAGAGAAGGCAGTGGAGTGTCAAAAGGGTAAAGCAGCAGGTGTGCAACCAGCACTGAAGAATTTCCAAGGCGGAAACACAGGAGGCAACAGACCGTGGTTAAACATGGGTATACAAATATATATAGAGAGATAGAATGTTGTCCGGGTTAAATACTATAATTCTGCTACAGTACACATCTTGAATTAAGTTGTTTAGTTAGTTTTTTCTATTATGTAAATACTTGCAGTTCTGTTGCAGCTGGTTCTCAGCCACTGTGGTCTCAAGTTGGCAATGGGACGTTTTGGCACTCTCATATTTTGATTACGCTCTTTTAACATATCATAGTGTCGAATCAGTACAGGTTTAAGCATGCTCATGTGGAAGGTTTCTTTAATACTAGTGCTAAGTGAGTTGTGCACTCATGCAAAATATTCAAAGACTGCAGCCTCTTCCTTTGGAGATACATTTTTTCGTGGTTGGGGTAAAGACACAAATGCTGTAAAATGGCCAGCGTCCTTGTAGTAGATAGAACCTTTGGTGTCAGTATCCAACTTTCTGAATGGTATCTCAATGAATCACCAGAACTCAGCAACTATTTGAATGATAACCTATATATAATTTTAGAGTGGGCTTTGCCGAGGGTAAAACTTTCAACTGTGCCCCACTTTGCACAGGGCATTAAGTGCATTCTACTTCTTACAATAGGTAATAGAAAAAATAGCTAGGAAAGGCTGACTGCAACTTCATCAAAGTACAACACAATGTTATAAAGGAAAGACAACACACTAGCATCATCAATAATAACCACAATGCATCACTTCCCCTTTCCTTCCATAAGTTTTCACAACTCCTAGTTTTGTTAGCAGTGAAGCAACTTCCTTTGCAGGCTATTGAGAGGAAGAATACCAGCTGTTTGTTGTACCATCATTTGTAGGACTTGCTTTAAGCATGATGCTCGCTTTGATATAGACACCCATACTTTATAGAATGCCTAAATGTAAAAGAAACAAAAAAAAAATATCCAATCTGAAATTAGTAAGGGTATTGTCTAATCAAACTTTTTCGAAATACATTCCCACACACAAACACACATGTTTATACCTAGATCTTAAGATATACACCAAACTAACCTATTAGTAGTATTAATAACTTATGAGGCTGGACAGCAGCAACAACACAAAAGATATCTCAACACCCTGACCAGAGTTTACTGTTTTTACCTTCTATCATACAAATTACATTTCATATACTAACTTCCATTGCCGGTTCATCTGACTGCCACACAGTCAGTATCATCTCCCTGGCATTTAGCCTACTGTCAATGTAAATATCTAATCATACAATGCAAAACTTTCTAACAATTACTATATCTATATACTATAGTCCATTTCTGGTTTGAAAGGTCAAACTGTAATATGAACATTTACTGTTGACATCAATATAACTAATGTCTGTTCAGCTGTTGTTACTGCATACATTAACTGTGGGTTTCTAAACACACACACACACACAGACACACGCACGCACACACACACACACACACTCTCCTTAGACATGTTCACTTTCATTTCACATTCAACAGCAAATCAGCATGAATGGAGCTGACAGTATTGTATCCAAAACCCAGACAGTGAGAAATGCTGATACTTAGAGTATATTGTAAAAGCTATATGATTTTAAATTCTTACCAGTGATTCTCCCACTATTCCAATGACAACATTGTGTTTTCAAAAGATATCTGCTCTTCCACATGTACACACTCACTGACAGCGACAGATAGTTGTTTGCTGGCTGGGCTAGCCCAACTTGTGCATACATATTCTGGTTCACTGATTGTGAAGCCACTCCTCCCTCCGCCAGCCTAGTTACAGTACGCTGAGTGACAGTCACTATTAGTCACCTTCCTCAGTCTTTCTAACCAGCAGCTGAGCTTCCTATTACTCCTCCTCCCACTCTTCTCTTCCCCTAAATTCGGGTGAATGCTGTAGTCTGGGCTAACAACATAGAGAACCCTGTGTCCAGCAAACTCATCTCCTTTCGATTCTCTCTCTTTTACCCCCTAAAGCAGTACTTCCAATGGTAAACAGTTTTTGCATGCAATATCACCTAAAAATAAATGCACACAAACCTTAGAAGCAATTCCTTATCTTGTCATTATGGTTGTACTTTTCTGGGCAGCAGAGAATCAGCATAAAATGTAAATGGTCTGCACTTCCTGTATTTAGTGATTTTCTACCAGTATCTTGCATGCTGCTTCTCTCTCTCTCACTCTCTCACACACACACACACACACACACCTGGTTTAATGTCTTGCCCAAAGACACATACACAGACAAGGAGCTGAGGAATAACCTGTTAACCCTAGGGATTGGTGGGCAACTTCTCTACCTCCTAAGCCACAGTTACACACTACCCGTATAGTTATAGTATGTTCAGTTAACTCCAACACACGGCCATGCGGTATAATGGATATTCACCTCTATACACAATCTGAACGATACTATAAGACATGATCAATTACAATAAGGTATTTGATTTGTTTTTAATCTGGAAAGTCCCAGGCACTGCATTGTTACTAGATGAATCGATGGGTGTAGTAATTATATTTAAAAAAGAAAAATGATTCACTTTGTAAAATGTACACAGGTGAAAAAAACATAGAGCACTGACTAACAGCACAGTGCTAATAGTTGACACAGATGAATCTAAATAGATGACACAAGTGTAGAATTGTTCAGGTAACTACACAAGAAACTAAGTTATAGCAGCACATTAACATTAGATATTATCCACAGTTTAATTCTAGTTTTGGACCTTTGTTTCACATTATACCCCCTCTCTCTCTTATCGTCATTATCAAACTATCAAATAAAGACAAAGTTAAAAAGTAACATTTACAACAAAGAAAGACGACATCTGCAAAATATGTAAAAGTATAGGTTAAATTAATAAAACTATATAGAACGCCATTATGTTTCATTAACATTATTGAATTAAATGTTAGATAAATCTAGCACTGTCACGCAAATGACAATGAAATGAGGCGTCTACTTTGACTATGACTGGCTGTTCTGTAGGGTATGTCGGGTTACATTAAAAAAAAAAAAAAAGTCATATTTTATGTTTATAAGAAACATAAGTCACATGGTAATTCACTTCTCCATCTACTCTCTAGATGTTCAGTTTATAATTTCTGCCTTGAGAAAACATACCTAATCAACACACACAAGACTAGAAAGTCCCACAGACAATAACCCTAACAGAGCAACATAAGGTAGGATGACGACTACCTTCTCACAAGACCATTAAAGGAGCCTCCAAGTGGTGAGATCATGAATAACAGTAGAATATGTTCACTTCTGAAAATGCTGAACCTAAAAAGGCTTTTATTTAAGAAATCAGCGATCAATGTTTGCTTATTGTCTGTCACACATCTATATGGAGTAACCGCTCTCCATCTTCTACTGTTTTAAACTTAAAAATTGCACCCATAATAAAATAATTCCTCAACTCAGATCTCAACTCAAAGAATGCAGGCACATTGACCTGCTTCAAAATCACTCAACAAATCAATCTGCCATGGCTTGAGGTTGTCATGGATACAGAATGTCCACAAAAACATACAGTAAAGGCTGCGTGCAGAATCTCTGTTAGGCTGCAGCCACATGTTTGACCTGTGGGCATGATTTGAGTTATCCACTGGGAAGTGAAGTATTGCTAGGTCTTGTTTTTCCATCCTCCTATTTGCACCCACATCTACACTTTTGTGCACAACTTTGTAACTGTGAATGCAGAAACACAAATATTGGTATCAAAGTGTCACTCAGCTGGTTGTGCCTATCACAAGAGATGAGAACACAAGCCAGCATGGTTCAGCAGCACGCAGCTGAAAAGCATCCCTTGTTTATATACAAAGCATTCACCAGTGGGCCAGCTCCAGTTCTCATAGTGCCCCGTAATGTATTTACTGGGTTATTTTGGTCCAGGGGCAGGACCTCTCCAGGCCTTCGGCTTATTGGTTGGGAAAGTTATCTTCCTGTCATATTTGCCCAATGGCAAGGTGTATGTGTAGGAGGGAAAATTATTGTCTAAGACAGCCTTGTACTCTTTTGACAATGGCTAAACCTGCATGTCCACCCGCACGTGCAGACACCCACACATGCACACACCCTCTTTTTTTGTCATGCAAGAAAGTTTCCCATCATTTATCTGTTTGGCTAAATGTTGGCAAAGAGGCTGCACATACAAATACGACATATACCCACCATTAGTGTTTTGATCAACTATTTTGACATTTTTGAGAGGAGTCTACGCAGCTTTACTAACCTTAGAGTATATCTTTGTGAAGTAGAACACATAGTGCTGTCAAAGTACCAAACAAGTTAATGCTACAGTATTGCCGCAGGGGATGCATCTGCTATTGAACCAGACCAACATGAATAAATCGCCATAAGCCTCACAGCAATCAGTTGGCAGGTATGTACTATAACAACAAGTGGGTTCAGCAGAGGTTAGAACATGCTGATGGCTTCCATATAAACTTGTGTAAGACTTCTGACGTGTGTATGTTGTTTCCAACAAGAAATAATGTATGCTTATAGAAAAAACATTTCCACATCACTTAATACACATTAGACTGTGTGAGTATTAAAACTTTTTGGTCCAATGATATATCCCCTACTATCTCTGATAACATAAACCACAAAACAAAATGCATGGTAATCAAATACAGACATTTCTGTATTGTTTCACAATAATCTTTTCAAAATAAACAGTAGATGGTTTACAAGCACTAAAAAAACACTAGGATATACA
The DNA here is from genome assembly GCF_033026475.1 of Channa argus. Classification (NCBI taxonomy): domain Eukaryota; kingdom Metazoa; phylum Chordata; class Actinopteri; order Anabantiformes; family Channidae; genus Channa; species Channa argus. The sequence goes on along the minus strand of NC_090201.1, from coordinate 11,717,009 downwards.
GTAGTTTATTAATTATTTTGGCTGCTGTGTTGCACATGCCAGTCATACTGCACTAAGCTTTTAGAGGTTTGTTCTGAGAGTGCTTTTCTCGTATTTTCCATTTTTCATTATTAATATTGTAGTAGGGATCTATAAGTGTACTTTTTGTGATAGAAAGTAGTGCAATAACCCAACAACCAGCTGCACCACATTTTTTTTGCATGAGGGAGACTCACCATGTACCCAGAGATAGAATGGAAGGTATTTGGAAGATGAGTTGGGAGATAAGTTACATGCACACACACGCACACAAACACGTGTATGCATTTAATTTGATAATGGTTATCACAGACCAGATCCTGATCCTTTAAAAAACGGTTAACTCTCCCTCACTTGCTTTCTCTGTATATCCCCTACTAAAAATATCAAGTTGAAAACTAAGTAGCGGCTTTTGACCTTTTCTGACCTGAGAGAAAAGACAGAAGAGAGTGAGTGAAAAGAAGAGGTAACGTAAGACGGGGAGGACAGAATTAAAGAAAACACGGAAATCTTGAGGACAACCAGAGTTCAAGGAAGGGTCAAGAGGGTGATAGTCAATTACATATGTTTGCCAGATCAGCATCCAATACTTGCCCTCTGACCAAATAGTGGGATAGATTTTGATTAAACAGTGCAGACAAAGGAATGCATTGTCACTATACACAGAAAACACATACAACCTTATAAAGTTCTTGACTTTTCACCACAGATGATTGTGCCAGGCTATGATTAACCCTAACAAAAGGAGAAAATTATAATGTAACAAAACATCAATAACCTTGAGCTGAGTGAAGCACTACTGCTAAAATTATGAAAATTATGACCTCCTGTAAGACAAATTTACTTCTTCCAAAATATCTTGTAATGACAGTGCATGATATAGCTGATTTTGAAAGTGCAAAAGTTAAATGTCTTCCTCTTTTAATTTAATTTGTTTGATATTTTGCCGTGAGTCATAAATGTTACTCTTGTTAAACCAAAAATACTGAAATAAAAACACCTGTAAAGTGTAATACAAAAGAAAAGTTAAAGGTGGCAAATGTTGAATTCTTAAAAATACCAATAACCTAAATTCTTGCTCTATGTTATGAAAGATTATAAAAATTTTAAATATTTATCTACACAAACATTTCTGAGAAAAAGGGAAGTCTACTGTCATAAAGACAAACAAGTGTGTAGATCTCCATATAATTGTGTACAATATATAAAACAGTTTAGAGAATGAGTTTAAGCCTGCTCATAGTAAAGATGTTATGAAAGGGGAGTTATTTGGCTTTGGTCCTCATTTACAGTGATCAAAAGTTATTAGTATGTCAATAAACATACTTGTTTTCAATGCAAAGGCTTGAGATCAAACTCAATCTGGTCAAAAATGTTGAGAGAAAGGGCTTTTCTGTTTTTAATGCCATTAGTCCTTAGCCCTGGTACATGAATACTAGGAATTCTACTGTGCAAAACCTGTTTGAGGAGCCCAGAGGGCATAATATTAAAGGAAGTCAACTGCAAGGTTCATCTGAGAGTTTCTAGTAAGTAGGAAAGAATGTTCAGTTGCAACTTTCAACAACAATGCCGAGCACTAAAACAAAATTCATTCAACATTAGCAGAGAAAACTTCTAACTTAGAATCATAAAATATATTGCTTGTCTTAAGGAGGATTTAGCATGGCCTGTGTGTTACAGATCTCTCAAAGAGCTAAAGCTGCAGAGCTGCAATTGGAAACTACAGACGACCCCTGCAGTTAACAAGAACAAGCAAATTGTCCAAAAAGTATAAACAACAAGGGAGGTGTGTGTGTCCACAGATGCAGCTGAGGTGCCATTGCTTCAGAGGAAAGAGAGATCTTCAGAATTGTCTGTCATGTAAAAGAGGATATGAAAACAGTGGAAGAGAGATAAGATGAGGAAGTGGAGTCATGCATTCAGCACATGCCCTTAAACATCCCACCCACACTCACCTCTGATTGATCATGGGTCATGTTGTCATATAGCGCATGCCAAGCTGTCATTCCTGTGGATTTCTTGAAAACTCCCACCCTCAGTAATAAATGATTTATTTGGTTTGTGTTTTTGATTGTCATTGTGGTGTACTGGCCACCCCAATACACCACAGTTTCTCACAATGCAGTTCCCAGTTTCCTTTATCTAGTCACGACACAGCAAGAAAACTGTCCAGGTCATTGGAGATCTGGCCATATGGCCGATGAATCCATGTTTACACACACCTGATGCTCTTTCACACTAGAGTACATCCACTGAGCTTAACCAGTTTCTGAGGGCCTCAGTCTGTACAGCTGCTTCTGTTTACCTTAAGAAAACTAGCCCCATCCCTAATAGTTACAAGCTGCATGGGTCAAATGAGGCTGAAAATGTGACCTCCCCCATCTTTATACACAGCACACAGGACGAAACACTTTGGTGACACGATGTTTAAGCTCTACGTCTCCTATTTTCAAGCAGAGACTAAAAACACAAGGTAGAGAATAGAAATGCTCCAATACAGCCAGCAATTTGGTAATTAGGAACTTAGTAAAAGTGGTCACCTCTCCAAGCACTAAACCTCTGTGAGGTTTTAGTGCTTGAAACTCAGCTTTGTTTTCTTTTGCTGGTCATCTGAGCCAGTTACAGCTATGCTGTTGAGGAGGGAGTACAATCAGTATCGCAGGCGTCAAGGCTGTTCTACATACTACCCAGTGACATCTGACCTTACTGACAGGGACCTCACAGCTTAGAACCTATACTGACACCGGACACCTCAGACTGTGTGCACTCTGTAACCCCTCTGTTTGCATCTGTCCCATTCTCATCTGGGCTTCTGCACCGTGCACTTGTTTTGGCAATGAAAGAGTGAGTTGGTGCAGTGTGGATAAAGTGAAGATTACTTTGACATTATTACGCAGCAGGCTGCAAATGGTAAAGAGAGAGAGAGAGAGAAAGAGAGAAAGAGAGAGAGAAGACAAACCAAGCAGTGACAGGTGGAGAGAGGGTTGTGTTTTTCTAGGAGATAGACATATCGACATAAGTGGCATTAACTGTTTTTTAACTGTTGTTTACTATGTAATATCAATACACATATCCTGAGACTACTCTAACGCGTCAAAACACATGGAAAATCCTCCGATCTAAAGCTGAATCTGATTCCATAAATGTGTAGGCCCATTTGTGTGTCTGTATCCCAGTAACACTAAACAACAAACTGGCAACATTTGTTGATATTACATATTTCTCTGATTTCTACACTAAGAGCTATATAGGAAAATACACTTTGCCAACAAACCCAAACTAACTCCCTAATAAAATTCATATTACTGGAGGTTATAGAAATCAAAACATAATCTGAAGGAACATATAATCTGTTTTTATTCTATACTACCTACAGTTATAAAAAACATAGCCATGTTTATTTATTGCTGATTCTTTTCAAATTACTGTTTTTTGTGTGTTTTTCCATGTAAAGTTTCCCAAGACCCACCATCCACAGTCTAGATCATAAATAACCATATGTACTGTATTAGTTAATGTTACACACTTACTTACACCTACTGTGATTCCTTTAAATATGAATCATCATAGTGTTGTGTAACGCAACAGTTACCACTGGATTAATGGTAAGGTCTAACAGAACATTTCTTAAAAATGCACCAATAATGAAAGTAGCCGAATTACTGACATAAGCAGAAGTATAGAAGAAAAGTACTATTACACCTTTTGGAAGTTTATTGTGTTCTTTACAGAAGTGCACAGATGACCTCAGAGGCTAGGCAAGGAGGTCAGGGTCAGGAAGCACTTTTTCAGGTGGTTCATAGTATAATGTATGCCCCACAGGCCTTCGAGCAGTCTGCCCTGTCTTGATGGTTATCGCAATCAGCAATAACCATTAATGTCTGTTCACACATATTCTACAATAAAACATGCATCTTATTCTAAAATTACAATTTAAGCCCAAGTATGTGTCCTGTATCATTAGTGGACAGCAGGACTAATAAAATGTACCCTCCACTCAACACCCATGCAAACTAATAATAAACACAAGGTAGATAAATCAAACCCAGCCCTTACACAGAGGGACAAGGGGGAATGAATGGTCATTGGTGCCTTCATTATTTTTGTGCTGGCACCAAGCACACCTTTTAAACAAAATACCTGAATAAGAAGGAGAGCATTGCAGTCTGCACAGTTCATAGTTCACACATGATACATAGCAGCATACCCCTGGGCTGTGGTGTTGTTACTGACACCCGCCTGGCTCTGCTTAAAAGTCAAGAGGGGCAGAGACTAACAGATGACAGTGAGTAAATAAATGGGGAGCGGTGGTGCTTTATGAGCCTAATAGATTTGTGCAATCTTAGACTGTTTTATTCTATACTATGAGGTTTTCCTAATTGCAATGTGGTCTTAAATATCTGAGAAAATACTTGTGAAATGGCATCAGGAGTCTCTTTTGTTTTATATCACGCGGGTTCATGTGTCTAAAACGTTCCTCGTGTATTCTATTCAGATCCAAAATGAATTTATGATCTGGCTCTAGACATGGTGTGAATGTAACGTTTAAGGAAACTTATTTGGCTGCATGCTGGCAGAAATAGTTATTCATCACATTTCTGATGAATTACATTGATTTCGTTGAAATGTACATAAAAAAAGCGTTTGCCCCAATAACCCGAGGACAAACTACAAATGAGCTACTAATTATTTTTAACGTAATTTATTGCCGTGCTTTGCACGTACGGTGAAAAATACGTGCATCACAATCAGGCGCTGACTTTCCACGAGTGTTGGAAACTCCGACACATTTCAGCGGCCGTGCTGAAGTCCCACTTACCCGCTCTGAAGGTCAGACAGAACGAAGCGAAGAGTCGGCTCCAGGAAAAGTGCGCGTCCACTACTCTGACACGCTCTGATAACAGTCTGTCAACTCTGCCGAGCACCAACAGAGGAAAACGTCGTGTTTAGGGGAAAAAAACAAACTCTCCGGTGTTTCAAGTTTCTCTGTAGCTCCACAGACTCAGCAGCGTTCACGGCCGCTGGTACTTCGGAGGTTAATGTTTTCGTTTTTCCCATCGAGATGTTGACACAACTCAGAGCGTCTGCGGTCACCTGTGCCACCGCCAATGGCAAAGCGAAGTGGGATTGTGGGAAATGTAGTTTTCTCACATCCTCGATAAACGGGTATTTTGAGGCAATGACGTGTTCTCAGTTGACGGCAAAGGCGTATTTCTAGAGGTCCCCTAACTTCTGCCTTAATTCTTCAAGGAACTCTTTGCATTTTTATTATAAAACTTTAAGTCTACACTTGATTAGTTCAACCCCAGATGCACGGGCCTGTAAATCCGTTACGTTAATCCTCTAAATTTCTATTTTTAATCTTAATCCGTTTTAGAAATTGTATTTCTACAGCAGTTTGTAATTTACGTATCTAGACTGCACAAGTCATCCTCCCCTTTGGTTGGAACACGGTTTATCAATCTTTACCTCACATGCCACTGTACTGAGATTCCACAGAAAGCACGTTTGTCTTGCTGTGACCATACTATTGATTACTTTATTTATGTCAATTTTGTTTTGATTGGGCAAAAGGCCTATAGCATGTTTGAAAGTACATTAACTGCATTAAAATCATTCATAAACAATGCAAAGGATGGCCTTGTGAGACTGTTGCAGTCAAGACAACTAAACTACAGTTATGCGCATGACTGGGGAGTTGAAAATAGCTAGTATCCAGCACGACCTACAGAGGGAAGCAAAGATAACTAATACATTACACAACATTTAATGAAAGAAGACCAGAGGCACTTTCAGTTTTTAATATAGTGCAGGAACTTGTGTAAGTGATCTGAAAAAACTACACCACCCATTAAACAACTTCTGCTAACTGAAACACCCAGCTGCTATGCAATACTGCCATCAGCTATCTTTTGGCCACTGGATGTGTACATTTTAGGTAGTCTAATCATTTAATCATCCCCCAACTGATGGATGGATAAAACTTAAGTAACTCTAGCGCTCTCCCAATCATACTTAAGCATCTCCATTGGTATAATTCTAGTCACATTCAATACACAAATGACAGGCATATGTTGAGCCATTCAAAAGTTGAAATTCCACAGGTGGCAATAAGGCTGACATATTGAGCAATGAGACAATACAGATGTTCTTATCCATTCTTATTAGTTTTAAGTGTTCTTAACACTTAAAACTGCTCAAAACAGATGTCGTCTGAGGTAAATCAGTTCTTTGGCCCCTTCAGCATGGAGCAGTGTCTTTATATATTGTAAACACTAAGTGGGGTTGTCTCGTATTTTATAGGGTAAAAGACTAACAAAAAAAAAAAAAAAATCTAAATAATTTCAGATGGACTTTTCAGTAACATTCTTTCCAAACCATACCAGACTGAAGGGTTGAACGAAAATAGGAAAGCAAATGTCACTGTTTGGAAATTGGCAGATTTGCATAACCAGAACAAGCCCAGTCTGCCTAAGAACAGCAGTGGACAGTTCTGCACTACAATAATTGTTAAATGTGAAAAAATAAAATAAATAAATAAAAATAACTTTTCAAGTAGTCTCTGAAGACCAGGATGATAAATGAGAACGCAATACATTTCAAACTGGAAGGTGAGTTTGCAGCCCATCTATTATTAGTCAGTGATAACTTTCAGTTCTGTCCTGATTTTTGAAATGTGAATATGCAAACTTTGTCAATAAACATAATTCCAAGTTTGACACATCATCCATTATCATTTTTCTGTTGGGTAAGAAGGACAAAATAACAGCAGAGTTCCTGGTGTGATGTTCTTGTATAGTAGAAATTGAGAGGACAGGGCTCTTATGTGGAGGGTACATAGGGGTACTGTGGATGCCACCAGTCCATGAGTCTCACACTGTGTACAGGATCCAACACCACCTGGGTCCCACCCTGATCCCCCCTTTTCTTCCCCCGCTGAAGCGGTGAGTCCTGGAATATCAAACGAACACGGTGGTGGCGCATGTCTGTGCTGACGTTGATTGTGAACTATTACAAAGACAAAGTCAAAAGAGTGCAGATTTTGAGAGAAATTTAGGAGGTTTTACCTTGTACTTACAATAAGTCTCTTATTAGTCTTTGGCCAACGAAGACATTTTAGACACTGCTTCATAGCATTATATAAGCTTAACTTGTCTACTGATAAACGTAAAAAAGACACTTAATAACCTAAACTAAAGGTTAAAGTTAAAACTTGCACCTGTGCTTTTGATAGTCAACCCCTCACAGAACTCTGGCTTTTTTCTAAACAATACCAAGCCCTTCAAAATCCTGACACAGATTCTTTAAAATCAAAACAACCATTACCATGCCAAAGCTTCACTTCTGAATTGACTGAATGTTAGACAAAAATTTTAAAGAACAGCATTTGTGAACAGGTAACATTTAAGGCAGAAAGTCCCAATCTTATATTTCACCTATGAAGTAGCAGCCAGCAAGCACTACAAACCAAAAGGCACTTACCAGCGTCAGTGTCATTCCCATGACCACAGGGATAAAGATGAAGTTGAGAGTGGTGACCTGAAGTATATAGCAGTCAGAATCAGGATTTGTGTGGACATCTTCATACTGTCTGGGCATGCACAAGCACTTGGCACAACCATTTTTTCTGTGTCCCTGCTGTGATGGAGGAAACCAGAGAAATACATAAAATGAACACCTGAAAACATCAGCTATTACTAACTCTACAAGGAAATGCAAATAATTTTGGAGGTTCGTTTTTTACCTGTTTTATAAACTTGAAATTGAACTCCCACAATGCCTCTGGTCGAGTCCCTGACAGCCTTTTGACCCAGAAAAGTAGACACTGCAATAGGAGAAGTTAAAAAAATAAAAACTGTAATTTCTACAGTGAAAGGCAAAGAAACATGCATAAACCATTTAGTTTTGTTCTTCTGAGGAAGAGAACAATGCACAAATGAGAAATTAGGAAATTCTTTTGTCCGTTTTCAATGCAACCAATCATTACAACATTTGCAATCACAAAGCAAGTTCAACTCGCTCATGCTCACTTTCATGCTTGCTGTAAAAAGTTCTCCCATAACCCTGTGTGCACTGCAATTATGTCACAATTATGTTGCACGGGGCGTGCTCGGCCTTTTTTTATTTTTCAACTCTGCATATTGCCAGTGCAGGACTCCTTATTAGTGTTTGGCTCCTTCGAGAAAGAATTGTAACGTTCACTTTCTTCTACAGTGGGCTCTTCTGAGCAGCTACAGTATAGACTCATTTACAGCACAAACTACATTGTTGGAGCGCAACTACACCAACAAGAGCATAGCTCATGTGAGTATAAGCACATTGATTGTTGTCAATAGTGCTTACCCTCCTGCAGGGGAGCTCAGGCAAGATTCCTGACCAATCAGTATAGGGAATGGAAATAACATTAAAATGAACCAATCACTCTATATCCCTATATTTACATGGCGACACAGCTGTGAATTTACCTTAGAGTTTAGCAAACTTGTAGGTGTAGATTCTGGCATGGCAGGACTTTTTGAAACACGTAAGCTGAATGGCTCATACAAATGGAAAAGGGAGCGGATCACACGGGCCCGTAAACAGTGCATCATGTTGATAGAGTCAGGCTGGAGACGAAATGGCAAATCAACATCAATCCTGTAGTGTCTGTTACAGACAGACGGGAAAAGGGAAGAAAAGGGAAAAAATTATTTATGTAAACTGTCAGTGTGTTCCATATGATATTTTATGAATTCAAGAAATCTGATGAATACCAAAATATAAATAAAATAAATCATTCATTCATCACGCCTTTAAACTAAACAGGTTGTGTATTCAGTGTTTCTATATAACATTTCATTAGCATTTTCAATTAGTTTGTTAGAATTTAAAGTGTAGTTTTACTGTGATCCATTTATTAACAGTGATGACTAAAGAAAGCAGGCTATAGTAAGGAAAACTGATGTTATAGTGCAAGGTTTTTAGTGGGTTGTTAAGTTAAGAAGGATTTGGGACAGCTGGAGCACACTGACCCCCCCAAAAAAAGTAATTAAATTAAAAAGTAATTTTGAGCCCTGCACAGCTTTATTCCAAATAGCACTTATTTGAGATTTAGGACTTCCACTTGCTCGGGCTCCTATGTGACTAAGCAAAATCCAGTCAAAATTGCTTTCGTCTCACTTTTGAAAATAAGCTCTCAGTGGTAGTGACCCCTTAAAAGTTTTTTTGGTTAGGTTCACAAGATTCATTCTTGCACAAAAATTATTAGCAGAATGTTACCTTATTTTCTTCAATAATTCAATCAATTAATCGATCAAATCATCTCACCTTCTATAGAGCCTGGTCCAAAAAGCGGCAGTGCAAATGACTGTCCAGGCATTTCTACAGATTAGAGCAAATCTGCAGACATCTTCAGGCCAAATATAGGAGGAGAGTAGTAACCAAATGTCCACTGGATACTCCACCCCATCTCTACTCTCACTGCTTTCTGTGAAGACAGCATGCACACGTCTTAGAAAATAGGAATGGAATAGGAATAATACATTCATGAATATACTGAAGAAGATATTACAAATAATACCCTTTCTCCTCTTGTTTTTCTTTTTGGAAACGACTTTAATTTCATTTTCTCCATCTTCTTCTGGCCCTAGGTCATCACTGCTGTCCAAAGTGTCTGTGTTGACACTCACTGCAGACGAGAGAACCTCCTCTACAGCACCCTGAGATGCCTCCAGGCCACAGAGTTGTTTTACTAAACACACAATGGTAAATTAAGCCCTTGCATCCCATCCTGTGGAGAAGACCATGTGCTACTGGTACCTGTGCTATTATCAACGTATATGCAATGCCAGGCTGAAAGGGTCAAAGGTTTACCTTCTTTTTCAACTGCATTTGCTACAGCCTTTTTTACCCTTCCAGACTTCACTACAGCTGGGTCGGCATCAGCATAATCAGCAACGGTCACTGGAAACAAATACATCACACCTTCTACTCATAATACTATTCAGAATAACGTTACATTATAACGGCATTGTAAGCTAGGTAAGTTACTTAGCATAACCCGTAAATGTTAACTTTTCGAATGTGTTGATAAAAAAAAATAAAGCAAAACCGTTTATGTAAATATTAATTTTCCCCTTTATTTGTCCTTTTTTGGACTAACAGCTTGTATTATCTTTTTTCCTTTTGCTTCACATAATTTAAATACATTTAAATTCTAATTCAAAACATTAACTGTAGCTCACCCTTGTAGATACCAAATAAAAAAAACAGACATTAAAGGTGACCTTCTGAATACTTACTTCAAAATGTTATATGGTAGCATTATAACACTTGACTAAAAAAACATTCGACGTTCCGAAGTGCCGACTGTAAAGCGCTAACACTGGGCGGGCTAACGTTAGCTTAGCCTCTTGATTAACATTAGTCAACGGAATCGCAGCCTACCTGATTCTGAACAAACGTCCCCCGCCCTAAATTTCAGCCGTTTTCGGTTCCCTTTCTTGGGCATGTCGACACCAGTGATTTATGCACACCTAACGGGGCTGTGAGTCCTGCCATGTCTCTATGGCAAGCTGAGGTAGAGAGAAAAAAAGAAAAACGATAGAGAAACTGAAAAATGCTCCGCCAGGATCTTCAGCCATCATGGAATGACGTGATGTAAGGCAAATGACGCGAGAGTATCGTTAAAGCCTTTTTTTTCTGTTGGTTTACTGCCACCTGCTGGTAAGTGCGAACATTTCAACGAGCTCTCTTGACCAAAGATTTCAAAGACTAAATCTGACCGATGGTTTTAACAGCCAGTCAAGCTGTTTGTAAACCAGGAGTTCAGTAAGACATCAGTCTATCCTCTTAAATATTTTATTGGGATTTAGATTTTTATACGATTTCTTTTTACATTTGTTGTAACCAAATATCAGTGGCATTAATTGGCACAACAAGGGTTCAATGTTGCTAATCAATGAAGACATCAAATTAATTGTTAGCAAATAAAAACTGCTATTGTTTTATACAATTCTCTTCTTTACAACAGTTGATATTAACTTTGTGATTCTTATTCATACATACATACAGTACATGGCGTACAGTAGTGCACACATTGACAAATTGAGTCTAAACATCTTTGTTAAATAAAATTCAATTTCTATTGTGAAGTAAATGTATTACTACTACTGTATCAAGAATGAAGACAGGAACAGTGATTTCTCTTTGTTGCAGCCTAGTAGTTAAAACAGATATTTTGAGGCAGTGCTTTTTAAAATAATGTGTAGTATTTTCAGCTCTGACATCTTCTGACCTTCACAGTGTACTATTTTTTAAGTACTAATAGCAGTCCTTTAGTCTGGTTGGAATTAACAACTCTGGACCATAAGAAGAAACCACTGTAGTCAGGGATCATTTATACTGACATGAACAGAACAATCTTCAGACAGAAAAATCATGACCCTCAACATCACATGACGACTGTTTGGAAATAGCACTTTTTTTCCTAAGGCATGATAAATGAAAGTTTTTTCTATTTCTTTTAACCACTCAGATAATATGATAAATATGATAATTTGATAAATGTTGGAAATGAGAATTAACTATGTCTTTTGAAAATATTGCAACTACTCCCTCTGAATAAAGAAAGAATTGTGTTCGGCACAGGATGGAAACTGTTTTGTGTGGGCATTTTTCTTTGTTGTTCTTAGTGCAGAATGATTACTGTTGGCAGATTTTCTTATGCAGTAAATCATATTTTAAAATATAATATTACTTTAAAGAGTAGGAATAATGATGTGAATAGATCTGGATATGGATCTAAAGAAATCTTGCTCTACAAGTTAAAACTTTCTAGTAATCAGTCTTCTTAGAATTGCAGCACAATTTTGCTTTAATTTCAAAGTATTTTTCCCTCGGAGCTATGACTCTGTGCCACTGAATTTTGAAGGTCTTGACAACAATTTTGTCAACAGCCACTCTAGGATGCTGTGGTGGCCTGCAGCACTTTTACAAAATACTTACATAGGTCACTGAGCACAGTTCTGGGGTTCTTTTTAGCATTATATTTCGTTATGGGCAAATAACATTGTGAGTAATAATTTCTGCCAATGTCTTCATTGTCTCTGACTTTTGGTTATTGTTTAGGTCAGCCTGGTACAGAGTTGCCTGGGCAACATTGAGGTGTGCATTGGCAACATTATGAGCAACAGAGCATCAAGGTAGCTGTAAATTCAAACACATTTTGATGTGACTTTCTCCTAAACCCTTTTACCAGAAATTTAATTATTCAGTATGTACCATAGTTGCTGAAGAATCATTTTGTCTTCATTGTGCCAGTCAGTGCCACAGACATGTGGTTACCAGTATTTATGAACTCTTTTATCTTCGAAAAATAATGGAGTAAATAAAGCACAGATTTAAATTTTTCCAAAAAATTATATTTTGGGTTTTGTTTAATTTGCCTTACGTAATAAATAACTTTTTAGCACAAAAACTAATTGTAGGATATTTTTAATCATGCCTATATGGCTTTTCTGGTTTATTTGTTGCTGAAACACAGGTTTCCCATAAAGTAGATATAGGACACCAAGTTCTTTTTTTCTGTAATTCACTGCCCACTAAAGTCTATTACAGTATGCCTGTCTATTCTCTCAAGAGAGCAACATGGCTTTTACCCCTGTTATGTCAGCTGTCAATTTTAGTTCTTTAGTGCTAGAGCGCATAATCTAATTATCACTGCAAGCAAAGCGCTGCCAATTGTAATACATGCAACAAGAAAATGTAGATTGGAGAGGAATAAGGCCTATTTGCAAGACCATGCAACAGAGAGAACCTCAAGATGGCTGTAGCTCAAGAGAAGACAACCATGGATTAGCTGGACTAGCTAGACACAAGCTTGGATCTGGTCATCCAAAGCTATAGGTTGCCTGGAGCAGGGTGTATGATGCTGGAAAACCCAAGGCTCCTCACGTTGCAGGAACATCACTGAAGATGTGTCCACTGGCACAGTGTGGTTGATTCATCAGAGGTTTCATTATAACATGTCACCTTGAACTGATCAGAAACAAACTGTATGATGTTAAGAAATTTTAAATGGTAGGTTAATAATTTCTGTGTTTAAAAGATTAAGAACTATTTTAATTTAATTTGAATCACTGGCCTCTGCAGTTGTCTCTGCTGTTGTGTGCTGGGCGGGGGGCAGCACGAACAGAGACAGACAGCGACTCCATAAGCTGGTTAAGAGAGCTGGCTGTGTCCTGGGCTGTAAACTCAAATCCATCGATGAGGTGGCGGACAGAAGGATGTTGGCCAAACTGACCTCCATCATGCATAGCACCTCCCACCCCCTGCACCACACTATGGTGTCTCTGAGCAGCTCCTTCATACCCTCAGTGTATGAAGGAGCACTATTGCAGGTTGTTCCTCCCCTCAGCTATCAGACTGTACAGCACATCAGTGAGACACAAATCGGAGTAACTTTTTTGTGTGTTTGTTATATGTGTATTGTTATTATGGGAGAAACTTTTGTGTCTGTTATGTAAAGTTTTTGTGCTCTTGTGCAGTATTCATTAGGATGAGGGGTGAGGGCAAATACCTCTGATTCAGTGTGTGGTGCAATGTCTGGCCCTTGTTCTGGATAACTGGAATTTCCCCATTGCGGGATAAAAAAGGTCTTATCTTATCTTAAGTTTAGTTTAACTACACAATGGGACACCTGTTTATCACTAGTAGGCTATTTGCGTCCAGTCTTTCAGTTGAAAACCTGCAGGGTGCGCTGCACACAGATGAGCTGATTCTGCCAGAACTTGCATCACGTTTAAGGAGCTGTCAGGTCGTGAACGTGTTTAGTGATGCTGATGCAAAAAGTTCATTTAACCAATTAAGGGTTAAGTTTGTGCTTGCGACATGGTAGGAGTTCAGAACCGTGATTCTAGATGAAATAGCCTAAATTAATATGCAGTTAACTTGACACAAGCGCTTTGTACGGGCACACGATGCAAAACGCTTATAAGATTGGAAGTGGGGAGTATTATTTCCAGAGCTGTAGCCCAGTAATGCATGTAGATCCCCCCGTGTGTTTGTCTGAGAGATAGAGAGCGAGGGGAGAGAGGGGGGAGATAAGGAGAAACGGCGACTATTTGCATGGGAGGGGGAATGAGCGTCGGTTCGGTGGCGCTGTGAAGAGATGGACGCGGAGAGGGCGGATGCAGATAAGATTGGGTCTCACTGTCCACAGGGCTAAAGACGCAGGTTAAACATCTCCCTCCGGATATTTTTTAAATATACTGGCAATGTCTCATGATTTACCGTCGGGCTCACGGGCACCACCCCTCCAACCTTACCCGTGTATCACTGAGCTGTCAATCATATCACGCCGGGATTTCTACATGTGAGTGCATGGCGCGCCGGGCAGGGCGGATCTGTTCACAGGGTGAAAAGACGCCGGTTAATATAGATGGGAGGCCAACCACCATCTCCTCATTGCGATAACTCTGATTAGGTGAGGCGATTTGAAGGTGAAGAATGATGCACGTTTAATGCACAGGAAATGTGATGGGATAAAGGCGCGTAAGATTGCATACGTTGCCTGTCGCTACTAGGCCATATTATCAGTTATTTTGGCTCTCTGCATCGGCTTGCTAACCTCATTTTTTGTTTTGTTTTGTTTTTTTAAATCCTGCCAGCGACACTGCCTTATAGCGCTGCCCAGACCACAGAGCAGGAAAGATGATGTGCGAGGTGATGCCGACCATCAGCGAGGGAGACTCGGCCGGTCCTCCCAGAGGCACCGGCAGCGTCCCGAACGGCTCGGACCAGGAGGCCAACTTCGAGCAGCTGATGGTCAACATGCTAGACGAGAGGGACAAGCTGCTGGAGTCCCTCAGGGAGACTCAGGAGACCCTCATTCAGTCTCAGACTAAGCTGCAGGGGGCGCTGCACGAAAGGGACGTGCTCCAGCGGCAGATAAACGACGCGCTGCCTCAGGTGAGGAGCAAAGGGCCCCTGGAGTGGGAGGGTCGGGCTTTGAGACAAGAGAGATAACATATGCATGGGCCAATCGCTCATTTGGTAGCTATAGTAGGATATTTTACTGGATATATAGGCTTGTGAGAGGATTTTGTGAGACAGTCTTGAATTCAGTGATGAATCATCAACCTGCCACAGCAGGCAATTGTCGTGGAGCCTTGGATCACCGGAGCCCTGACAGCTGTTTGTGTTAATTTGTTTGCCTTGTCAATGGGGCTGATGTACCACCAGTGCATAGGCTCTAACATTATAGCTTTAGTATAATGTGGGTCCTTCCTTATTATATTGAATCTTAAGGCCCTGTATTGACAAGGGGCCACGTGTCAATATCGAAATTTAAGACTTGTTTTATCAGTTAATCAGTGGTCAATTCGGATTCTAGCATAAAAAAAAATCATAGGCTACAAAGTGCTACAAAATAAAAAGAGATTTAGCAGTGTGTGAAAAGGGGACCAATGATCTTTTCCTCAGGGGCACATAAACAGGTTGATCCAGCCATGGTGGTATCACTTTGACTGAAAATTGAATTACTCTATTTGTTGTTTTTGGTGTATCAAAGCCAGTGGTGATGTAGTGAGCCAAATCTCCAGAAACACTTTCTAGAGCTCAAACTGAAAAACGGGTGCAGAACTGTGTAGGCCTCAGATTTCCTAGGGGACCATACCTTTGCTGGGTATCACCTCTAACACTGCTGCTTGTCCTGGGTCCAACCATAAGAATGACTGTGAAGATAACAAAGATATACAGGCAGATATCACTTATAAAGCTAGTAAATAGGAGCATGCCAGGAAAAGAGGATCTAAACGTCTAGTAGGTAGAATTTAGTAAATTGAAAGGTGGATATGGGATGGATGGCTTGCTTACATACACCTGACAAATGTTCCCCTTACTGTGGCGATTTGGGCCAGATGTTGGGGGTCATGACATCAAGAGAGGAGCACAGGGCCCAACTACTGTATCATTATCTGGACTGAAACAACCTCACCTCTCTGTTTGGTGAACTGCCTGCCAGTGAATGTAAGTTGAAGGAGTTGCTGTTAAACTGTGATTATGTTTGACGTTTGTAGCTTGTGAGTGTGTTAGAGAAGTAGAACTCAACAAGGACTATTGCTGTCACAGATCATGATGACACTGAAGCTCCAGCACCTACAAATGCTTTACCACTGACACTCATATGTAAATTTTTGGCATGATGTCACTGTCCGGTGTGTGTGTGTGTGTGTGTGTGTTTGTGACTGAGAGTGTGTGAGGGGGAGAGAGAGAACCATGCTGACATTGACAGTCTCACTGCAGCCTTTTGTGAAAGAAACATGGCTGCCTGCTAGTGTACATGGCCCTGGGCTGCTTGCTTTCACGCAGACATAAATGTCTGCCTGTGTGTCAATGTGTGTGTATTAAGAGGAAAGAGTGGGAAGACACTGTCATGCTTGTTTTCTAATCCTGCTTGGTTCAGTGTAATGTTTTATTCTAGCAATAATACAACTATTATTTATACCATCATAGACCTAAGGAACACTGTGCAGACATTAAGCCTGGTGTGCACATACATATATTGCCTAATGCCTTCTCTTTTTTTCCCAAATGCTACACACACACACTATTTAAACACATGACACTAACAGCAGTGGTCATTTCTACACACAACCACAAAGCCGGGAGGTGATGCAATGGACAGTGGATGAAGCAATACTGAGAAATGAGAAAATCTCAGTTTGGATTGATTTCTACTCAGTTTTGCTCTGCTCATTGGAAGAAGGAGGAGAGTCTGGTCCTGATGTATCACTAGAAATTGCAGAGTGCATCAGAAAGTGTAATGATGAGGGAGAAGTGTGGAAAAAATAACACACTTTATCTAGTATGTGAAGTTTTGGTGTGATGAATATATTAGTGCATTGTTGTAGCAGTTGGCAATGCTGCTGACCCCACTATTGTATATGAGCCAATTGTAATTAGGCTGATCTGCAGCACTATGAACACAGATGGTGTGTTTATGCCCTTGACTACAACACAATATCACAGCTCACTGTTTGCTCTCGCCACCTCTTGTGTGTAGCCCTCCGGTCAACGTGTCTACATGGGTTTTGTATGTGAGATGTGTTTTTTTAAACTTTTTCTCTGTTCAGCTCTCTCTGCTCCTAAGGTGTAGACTGATGAGTATGAGTGTTGGCACGGCAGGACAGTCTTTTTGCCCAAGTCTAAACACCTTTTTCTTTTCTTTTGCCTAACAAACATTTGTCATCTTCACCTACAGTACTAGGTGTGTGCCTGTGTATTTGTGTTTTTCTGGCTTCATAGGACTGGTTTGACCCAGAACTGTCAGATCTTTGTCTCTTCCACACACACACACACACTGACACACACACACACACACACAAACAAATTGTGCAAGTGATTCCGAATGTAATGCTCTTCAGTGTTGTCATTATTAAAAAATACATAAACCTCCACCACATTGGCATCAGTGTTTAAATTTACATTACCCCGGACATCATGATAAAAGTGGAATTATGTTGCTATTTTATTACACACACACACACACACACACACACACACACACACATATAAAACCATGCATACATAGAGAGCGACTACGATGGATATGTTCATTAGCCACAGAGAATAGAGTTGTAGATTAACATGTCAGCCCATTACGGTGCATAATGCTTCTAATACAGCCCTCAGAGATGGGCCTGCCCATAGACAAATTAGGTTTTAAACACATATACACAGGACCATGCACACATACTTTCATACACAGGCATGCTTGCACACACACAAACACACACACAGAAAACTGCTCTGACACTGTCAAAGGAAATGTGTACAAGAACTGCACTGACAAGAATGTGCACATATGTGACTTTAATGTAGAAATGGACAGTGAGAGAAGACAGTGCTTGAACATTGTGTGTCTAGACCAAATAGTTCACTACTGTTCTCCCATTACTTTATTTCTCTTTGGTCAACTGAAATAGATATTGTTCTAGAGTTTTATAGTATATTGTTTTATAAAGTGCTGCGCAATGCCTTACAGCATTACCATTGTTAATCTATTACTGAGTGATTTGATAATGCATTGCCTTGTGGGCCTGTTGTGAGATTTGTAGGAAACAGACTCAACAACAATGTGGTTTAACATAAGGAATACTTTGACATTTTGGAAAAATGTGCTTATTTGCCTAATAAGCTTATTACTTCAAATTAAAACATTTGCCATATCCCTACCAAAACATCTAATGCTTCTAATGCATCTATTTTTGTCAATCCACCCACAAACAGCATTTTAAAAAATGACAATTGGTAGGTTTAAAAGGAGTTATAGGCCTATGTTGCAACTATGTCTTGAAGTGCAACAGTTTGGTTGCCTGGCAACAGGGTGAAACTTTTTTAAATGTAATAGTTAAAACCCTTTTCTCGCCTTC
The DNA here is from genome assembly GCF_033026475.1 of Channa argus. Taxonomy (NCBI): domain Eukaryota; kingdom Metazoa; phylum Chordata; class Actinopteri; order Anabantiformes; family Channidae; genus Channa; species Channa argus. Next base: position 11,698,578 of record NC_090201.1, on the reverse strand, counting down.
AAAGTACAAATTAACTTTTTGCCATGTCTGTTTGAGTACGGATTAAACAGATAACATAAAAGGCATTACTTAGCTTACTGGCCTTTAGAGGGACTATTACACATACGCCGACATACACAACCTTTGACAAACCCAGGCTGGCCAACTCCATTATTTCCAGTTATTAAGCAAAGCTATACCCTCCTGGCTGTAAAATTAAAAAAACAGTCAAGAAGTTTATTAACAGCTATAACTCAGAGGTCTTAAAAATGTATCTCGCAAATATTGGTAATTGGATTTCCTATTTAGATTACACAATCTCAAAACCTAAAATAATGATTTTTCACGGAGGTGTGTGCCTTTATGGCGTGATTTGACTTTCATGATGCTGTGTGAGTGTATGTTCTGATGTTTAGACACCTGTTCCTGTCAAAAACAACTCTGGCTATTTTTGCAGCATATAAACACAGACACACACACAAACACACACACACACACACACACACACACCTGCCCTTCCAAAAACAACAACTGACTCTTGTTCTAAATTCTAGTCCCTGTGTCCCCATGGATACACACCTACAGTACATGTACAGCATATAAACAACATTTTGTGTTAGACACATTTTGTCACAGAAAATTGATTGGTGTTTACCCAAGTACAGGCACTTAAACACAATGTCACACACACATTCAGTCTTCATTCGTTCTAGCTTTAGCTTAACCATCTTGCTAATAGCTGGAATTCTTTTTTTAATGCCCCCTCTTTTTATCAGACTCATCAGTAGCTCATTAATCTATTCAGTGGTCCTTCAGACAGTTGTAGTCCTTTTGTACTCCTGCAGCTAAACGTAGTATACATCACCACACTGTTAAGGGTGGCAAGGTGACACAAATCCATCACTGTTTAAAGCTCTGCAAACAACAACATTACTGTAGAGTTTGGTATTTGCTATTTGCTTGGGTTATTTTAATTCAGCAATGTTCCTGTGTAAGTACTTGCTTGTGTGTCAGCATGCTGTGACCTTACTGCTGGGTGTTGTTACAGGTGCCACAGAGTACCCTGCTGAGCACACCCATTGGTGATGCTAGGAGAGGAACCTCCCAACAACATTTCCTTTCCGTCTTTTAACTTTTAAGCTTCTTTATGCATTGTCATCAAAACATTTTAAATGCCAACCTGCCATATCTAAGATCCCTGTGTTACCAAGGTCTAAATGTTTGGCCCAGTAATGGACAAAGTAATAGATCATAGGCCTTAATCAGTGCAGTTAATAAATAAACGATCTTAATACCCTCATTTCTATTATATGGTAATGGTTTAGTCAGCTAATGCAGCACAGGATATTTCACACTACTTGAACCAAGGCCAACAGAAGTGAGGCTTGCAGGCTTGATAATCAACCATCATAGTTACTGTACTAGAGCTGTGTTTTGCTTACAGGTGCAGTGTGAGAGGGTATAAGTGTCAAAGCTATTATACCTTACTCTGCAGAGGAAGACGAAGCACACCAAGGTCCCCATGTGCAGTATTTTGAGGTGGCCTAAGCTTATCTTGTCACATGCACATTCAGCAAGGCACAAACACTCTTACTCACATCTGCACCCATCCACAAACACACACACACTGCCTGTGTTTTTTTAAATCTCAGCAAGTGTTGTCTACATGTTGTCCTGAGTCTGTGTGTTTGTATGTGCGTGCGGGAGCATGCCCACGGCCAGTGTTGCTTATTGCTTATGCATGGATGGCTGAGGCAGCTTTGTGCGCCATGATAGGAGAATATTGAGGAGGGTGGGTGAAGTCAGTTGAAAAATTTCTACATCGTATCGGTCTGATACTGAAGCCTTAATCTTATACTATGTGTTATGTAAGCACCAAATATTGGAATTTGGGTTGATGTGGAGGAAATTGGAGCATGAAGTGAGCAGCTGAATGTCACCAAGAAACCCTGTCAGAAAAAGAGTGGAAATAAAGTACTGCATGAATCTGCAGATCCTTCCACATTCATACCACCTTAACCAGATCAAACCCTCAACTATCCGCAATCATTATTTTAATTATGTTTTGTTTATGTCTCCTTTTTAATGAAGTCCATTTTTTTAGGACAGTAGAGAGACAATTGTAAATGAAAGTGCAACAATCCCCAGCCAGATTCATGCTGTTAATAGTCAGTGTGTTAACCCCATTGGCCTAGGCTCTATATGTAAATTACACATTTTAAAATTTTTTCAATTGTTTCAATGGGTATCCTTTATCTATTTTCAGGAATACCACATACTGTACAATGAACAAATGTTTTTACTGATAATATCCAAGTATAAATAGTGTATTGCGATCTGATGCTTTTGCCTAGGCTTTGAGTTTGGTAGAATGGTCAGGGAGCAATTGCCCATAACCAAGGTCAGATCTATAATTTTGCAAAAGAGACAACCTAAAATTACCACAAAAAGTGAAAAAATAGTCAAATTAACAAAATTATCCATTATACCTCTAAGCAGCTGACTGACATAACACCTCTCTTGCTGTGTGTCTGTTTTTATCTTTCTTCTTCTCCTGCTGCATCTTAATAGCTTTACATCATCTGACTTTTTTCATCCAATCTCCAGCATCTCACTCCACAGCCTTCCTTGTACTTCAGAAGTATGTTGTCTAGTCTTGACTAAAGTACACCCAAAAGCTCTAATCGGGTCAAGCTGGCCCCTGGCAAGGGCTTGTGCACAGCTTTTTGGCCCCTGAGCACTAATAGATGATTAGTGTGCAAAGCTAGATCCCCCACACACTGCCCTGCCACACCACAGCTTCAGCGCTCCATCTTTTGGTAGCTTCCATCCTTCGCTCCCTCCATCCCTCTGCCAGTACCATCTGGCTCTCAGCACCAGGCACATTTAGCTCAGCCAGGCGCCAATTTGTCCCCCTGGGCTGCCTGGGACAGAGGAGAGAGAGTGAAGGAAGTGGGGGATTGGGAAAGATATATAACAATAGAGAAGGATTTAGCAGGAGAGACAAAAAGTCAGTAAAATAAAAAAAGCAGAATCATGCATATACCTGATGGTCCACAGCAGTCCCACAATGCTCTGCTAATATTGAAAATGCAGAGTCACTGAGTGTGTGTGTGTGTGTGTTTTTTCCCTCTCTTTGATAATAAGAGAAGAGTGATTGGACCACCAGAGGGGAAGGCCAGTGTGATGAAAGAGGGAAGCAGAAAAGGACAGAATGAGAAAAGGAGGAGGTGGAGAAGCAGAGCGATATGAAGTTGTGTGATATGAAGTCAGTGAAGTCCATGTCTAACAACTACATTACTGGAACTACTGGTCATTTCACTTTCCCTCCTGCAACTCCCTTCGAACAGAAGCTAAGGCATCGCTGCATGGGAGGGGATGTAAATGTTGCACTGGGGTTGGGGTTTAGAGGTCCAAGAAGCAGAGTTTGTATGTTTCAGAGAAGAGTGTGAGGATCTGGATGGCTCAAGGGTATGAACCTACAATACATGCACACAATCCTTCTCTCAAAACGACATTCTTGCACACATACACACATACACATCAGCCGGGGGACATTTTCTAGAACCAAGTTTTTCCCTGCAAGAGACTTAAGCAGCAGCAGCAAAGGCGGCAGCATCAGAAGCTAAGTCCCTGGCTGGACCCTTAAAGGGACTTAAAGAACTTCAAAATGCTTCATCTGCTCCATGAAATACAGCTTGTCAGTGTCTCACAACATAGCGCACAGCCCCCTGCTGCTGACTGTCAATAACACCCGCATGCTCACCCCCACACACACAGTGCGTGAAGTGCAAGCGAAATACAGGATTAGGGAGAAGGACACAGTGGTAGGACAAATATTGCTTTATATAGTAGCTGAAACATATTTCTATGTGCTACATATGTGTATCTTCTACAGCACACATCACACCTTTCTATGCAAGTTTGTTAAATAAAATTTGTGTTTTATTGGCTTAAGGATATGAAATAATTTTCAGTGTCTAATTAGAGCAGAATGAGAAACAGTTATTAGGAATTTCCAAAGGCATGTTAGCAAACAATTTGTCATTTACATTTAAATTCCTGTTTCCAGACACCCAGTGATTCACTTTCCATTTTCTTTGGTATCGTTTCCATCATCTTGTTAAGGAAAAAAATGTTCACTAATTTTACGAGCCCGTCACTAGCTTTGGCTGGCTATGTAGGGTATATTAGTTTAATTACAGCTTTTTAATGAAAACAGCTGCCTGCTGTGGCTGAAAAAGAGGTTAAAAAGATAGGTTTGTTCCAAACAGCAAAATTGTGAGGCATGAATTTTAAAAAAGTGAGCTAAAAGATGCTAAAAATAATTTTTTTGAGCTAAGGAGAATTGTAGAGTCTCATTTGTTGTTGTTGTTATTGACACAATTCATATAACAAAATCACCAATCATTTTCTCTTTTCAAATTTTCAGTGTGGGGCAAAGAATAGAGGAAAAAGGGGCTGGAGTTGCTGAGGCATTAAGCACAACAAACAGTCAGGCAAAGGATGAATGTGGAGTGGCTGACTTTATACTGGTGACCTAATTACAGACAGAGTTCAGGTGTGTGTGTGGCTGAGAGCAGGGGCTGAAGCTCTGAGAGAATGTGTATGCTAGAGAACAAGTAACAGTGGGAGTAGCAAAACCCGCCTGGCACCGTTTGTGCCATGTGGGCCTGATATCAGCTGATGAAGTTCAGCATCACAAGAAATATCTCATGAGCTAGCTGGAATCCATTTAGGAGGCTTTCCCTGCCCTTGCCACTACGTAAAAAGCACCGCAATGGAACACAATCTGGGTGCGGAAAAGAAACATCTAATAAAACAAAACCTGGACTCGGGGCAGAACGGAATTTTTCTTTAAAATATGCTTATTTAAATGCCTTTAAAGTTTATGTTAATATTTCATTAACCTAATTGTCTGTATAGATTGTTACTGTAATTGATATAACATAAAAGTAGGGAAGCTGAAAATAATCCCAGGCACTCATAAAGTACTCAATTTCAATTCAACAGATGCTACAGGTATTAAAATTTTAAATTAATAAAGTGATGAATTTCACCATGTCAGCACTTCCTGGTATAGTGTCTAGCTGGGCTGATCTGTCACACACACTAAAAGGTCCGCATGCAAACATGAATAAAGACTTTACTAACAGTTCACAGTACGCTTAGGAGAAAAATGTACCTGTATGTGAGATGTCAGCCAGCACAGGGCACTGTCATGGGTGGGCAGACTCTAAAATATAGTGTTCTGATAAATACATGATGGTTTCACCAACATACATGCCTGAAAAGAGCCAATCCAAGGCTGATTTAAAGAGTATGAATCCACAAAGTACATACTGGAGAGACTAATAAGATATTTTTGAAAAATCTACAGAAAGCTCTCAGATCGCTTTGTCTCAATATTAAATCAAGACCTGTTTCTTCAGCATCACCTACAATAAGCCTCAGTTCTCAGCTGCAGTCTGTTATTTGCTTCCAGTTCCATTCACAGACACGAGGGTTGGTGGAGACACTCAAATGCGTGTGCATTGTTACATTAATACACACGCAAGCACACACATACAAGCTTGTTCTTCTGCTTCTTGCAATATTATCTTTAGTTAAATTTTGTCTAGTTGTTTTCTGTGAAGCACAAAAATCTGTTGTTTAAAATCACTTTAGGTAAATTTGCATTTTCTTTGGGAAGATCCAGAATTCATATTAACATTACCAACACATCTGTTCTCCTTTTTCAAAGTCTCCCCTTTCTTCCTTTTTCTCAGTTTCAGTGCCTGTCTCTCGCACTCCCTCGCTCTATGCCTTATCAGCGGTGATGGCTTTAAGCGTGTGTGCTGAGAGGTCTATTAGTTAGCTGTCATTCTGTCAGATAATGCTTCATATCTCTCAGCTAGCTCACTGTACTTACTGCTTTGCTCTGCCTGCAAGAGGTGGGATCATAGTTGCCTGGATGTGATACTGGGGCACAAGCCTCAATATTATTTGAAAAATAAGATTCTGGGATGCAGCTTCTCAATGTAGTGTTAACATGATAAAACATACCTGAGTGACAGATATATTAATAAATGAGTTGATGTGTGGATGCCTTTTAGCAATTGTGTGCATGCAATGAATTGACCTAAATCAGCTCTGTAACACCCATTTCCATTCTAGCCATATGTTCATCCATTCAGTCTTTGCATTGCACTTTTTCAATGGTAACAAGGCAATCGTTTTTTTAAACTTTGCAAAATTGCAAAACTAATAGTCTGGACTGCACCCTTAGATTATAATTGTATGAATAGTGTACAGTCACATACACACTATCATCTCCAGGGTCAGCTCTGTCTATCAATTCCTGAAGGTCACTTAGCATTGTAGTGCCCCATTAGCATAATAGGGGCTGTGATGCAGCTTTCCCAGTGCAAGAAGAGCATAATTTACACTTAGTTGCTTCGCCTCTCTCCATATGTCCTGAACCCTCTTCTCTTACCCTCAATTCCACACTCCAATTGCCCTTTCATTTGCTTGCGCTTACTCTCACTCAGTCTGTCTTTCTCACTGATGCACACAATTAAAATATATAAACCCAGACTCACAGTGACACCAGATACCTCTTAGATGCTTTTTAATATATTTCATTTTAGAAGCCTGGTGTAAAGTGCTGATTGCAAATATTATAAAGAACATACACAGAGAAGTTCACTGTGTAATGAATGTGACTGTTTAGTTAATTGGAAATGACCTAGGGTATATGCAATTGGACATGGCCTAGATCTGGATAACTATAATTAGACACCTGTAGTCAGCATCATTTTGTTAGCTCATTCTATTTGATAATATATATATATATATATATATACACACTATCCAAGATGAAAAAAAAAAACATGATCCATGAATACATCAGGAAGACAGCCCCGTGTGATGATGTGCTTAGTTAATACAGACACCAGGAGCAAGAGATGCAGGAATGCTCATTGAAGGACAGACTTCTGCACGGTACGTACCACCGTCAGAATAAGTGGCTGATATCAAAAAATCCAACCAGTGGCTGGGCAACGCTGGACTGAAAGACAGCACAGAGGCACTAATCCTAGCAGCACAGGAGCAGGCTCTAAGTACAAGACCAATAGAGGCGGGGGTCTACCATACCAGGCAGGACTCCAGGTGCAAGCTGTGTAAGGAAGCCCCTGAGACGATCCAGCACATAACAGCGGGGTCAAAATGGAACACACCTCCAAAGGTGGTGGAGAATGACAGAGCTAAGATCCTGTGGGACTTCCAGATGCAGACTGATGAACTGGTAATGGCCAACCAACCGACTTAGTAGTTGTGGACAAACAGAAGAACAAGGCTGTGCTGGTAGATGTGGCAATCCCAGGCAATGGCAAGAACAAGAAGAAGGAAAACGAGAAGCTCGAGAAATACCAAGGGCTAAAAGAGGAGTTAGAAAAGATGTGGTAGGTGAAGGCGCTATTGGTGGGAACATTAGGGGCTGTGACCCCCAAACTGGGAGAGTGGCTGCAGCAGATTCCAGGAACAACGTCTGAGATGTCTGTCCAGAAGAGTGCAGTCATAAGAACAGCTAAGACACTGATTTTGGAAACCAGCTTTCCTGTATACATGACACTTAAGAAATCAGCTTTCCCAAAAAACCCGGCTGTAACCCGATTACTTAAGTAGATGTAAACGTGTTCAGTATTGATGTTTCCTGTTTAATATTTGTTGGTGGCCTATTCTACAATTTAGGCACATAAATAGAAATGGCTCCCTCTCCAACATTCTTATGAGTGTTCATCAAGCAGCTGTGTGGCATTGGATTATGCACATAATGTGTACAGATTTAAGAGTTCATTTAAATAGATTGGCCCTGAGCCATTCAAGGCTTAGGAAACTAATAGAAGATCCTTTCAGAATCATATCTAGATACCACAGACAGCAAGTACAATGAGGCCAAACCTGGATTTCTGTTGTAGTTGCTGCTGTTGTTGTTAAAAGGCTAGAAGCAGAATTCTGAATCAGTTTCATAACCTATTGATTAATGCAGCAAAAATATTTATTAACAGGGCATTGCAATAACCTAATCTGCTTGTTATAGAAGCATTCTGTTTAAGAAGATAGAATGCAGTTTTCATAGTATTGTTATTATGAGAGGCAAAATTCAATTCAGGGACCATGATAACTCCTAGAGTGGATACCTCTGTCTTTGTTTGCAAAGTAATTTCCCCGTTTGCTCTGTATTTCTCTATTAAGTTGAGAGCCCAGAATTACACTTTTTTTTATCTTTATTCAGCTTCGGAAAGTTATTGTTCATCCAGTTATTATTAGCAAGCAGACACAGTATCAGAGAGCTTCAAGGATCAGTCGCAATGTACAACTGTGTGCCCTTAGCATAACTATGAAAATTTACATTAACTTAACATCATCAGGTGTTGACATCACCTAAAGGAAGCAAATGAAGAAAAAATAATGGTCCAAGGGAGCTCCCTTGTGAAACACCTGGTGATACATTGAAAGTACGTGAGTTGAAACCAGCCATATAAACAAATATTTTCCTGCTACTAATATACAAACTAAACCAATTTAAAACAATCCCAGAAAAGCCCACCCAGTTTTCAAGAAGATGGATCCGAATATTGTGAACATTTGTGATGAATGGAGCAGTCAAAACAAAAAGAACCAATACAGAGATCCTTTTACAGATGTACCTACCAAAGCCAGTGAAGTTGGGAATATTTAAACTGTTACGATATTTATGTTGTGGTACCAGACACATGGCTGTGGGCGCAAGTAACACAAAAACGTGCAGATACTGAGACTTTGAGTTTCCTGCTAGATAGCTAACCGAAATGCAGAAGAAGGATCCCAACTGGATTGTTACAGTTTACTGCCTGAATTTATTACAAGTATCTGTACATGCAGTGTGCTGGGTCAGCAGGGCTGATATGGAGGGTGTGGTCCGACCCATTGCTTTCATAAATCTTGATCGTTTCATACTAAAGATCATGCGAGCAACATTGATCAAATATTGGCAGGGACATGTCCTTACCATCCATACACAGAAAAACGCCCTTGGGAGATGGATAGATTGAGAAAGAGTGGAAATGCCTGTAGTTGAGTCACATAAAGGTCATATGAACCTTTACAGCTTACATCAGGCGGTGCTCTCTTTCTCTCTCTCTCTTTCTCGCTCTCTCTTTCTTTCTCTCTCTATCTCTCTCCCTCTCCTCCTGCCCCTCCCTTGCACTTCCGTTGGCATCTTCAGATATTCCTCTCCATCCTCTGCCTCTCCTCTTTCAGTCACATCCTTTTGTCATTGCGATCTCTTCATTTTTGCCTCCTCCTCCTGTCTGATCCTGCGTTTCTCCTCTCCATACGTCATTCTCTCAGCCCTCTCTCAACCAGTGCTGGCATGTCAGAATCTTGTATCATGTCCCTTTATTTCTCTTCTCTTCTCCTCTTTTCTCTGCTACCATGCATGAGTATTAGGGGTGCACCCTGGGGGGAATGTACACTCAAATAAGCATAGTCACACACACTCAAGCACCTACAGATCTTGCTTTAATTGGTCCAGATTGGCTGTGGACCTTCTGCCAAGATAGTGGGTGCATTGTGGCATGTGCCACACACGCATGCAAAGTGTTTCTTTTCTAATTTGTCTCTTCTGAAAACATATTGTTGTCTGTAGTCATTTGTTCTGTAACTCTATGCTGTTTCCATGGTTGCCAAATTACAGTAATAGGCCTCCTAGCTCATAAACAACTCAACATATTGAAGAGCACTGGTAAGTGATATTAGGTGAATAAAGGGACCAGGAAATAACAGAGATACAACATTAAATAGAGGTCTTTTATATAGCTAGCTTTTATGATGTTGCAATATTGAAATTGTCAATATTGCCATTAATATCACTTAGATTTAATATTCCTACTTTTTTTAAAGCCGTCCATCTTTACAGCCAGTAACAGATTAACAGTTAATATAGCACAAGTGCACTTGCTCCTGATTGGCAAGACTCCATAAACAGCTTTTTAAAACCTCGCAGTCTGGCTGATTTAGAGCATTTGAACTGACACATCTTAGGGAATTCCTCAACAGCTCTGCAAACACAAGTTTATTCTTTAATTCATTCATTAAGATAATCTTAATTAATAAGCAAACTTTTTATTTACAGTGATTTTAACATTAAAAAAAAGAATTACTGTTTAATAGCAGATGCCATTGCTTTTAATGTCAAATGATAGCCATCTGTTATGTGTGTGTGTCTGGTCAGTGCCTCTATTCCATCCTAGTCATCTTAGGTCATTTTTTTACCTGTCAATTGGCAAAAATCACATTTCCTTTCCTTCCCCGATACATAATAATAATAATGACAATGATAATAATAATGACATTTCATCCCTGTGGTTGTTGTCACACACTCATTTACACACTAACACAAACATACAAACTTCACTCAGTGCCCCAGTGGGAATACATCTCACATCCAGTTGGCGCTTGTTTAATGCTGACCCAATGGAATACGTGTTCGTCCCTCCAGTGTTCCCCCTCCCCCTGAGGGCACAGCGCCAACGAGTCCCCCAATCTCCCACATCGCAACATATACTGTACATTCATCCATGTTCACTTGCAGTCCTGCTGTCTGTCCTATTAATATACCTACTCAATCTCTGCTCCGTCAGTGGCAGGAGTTCATATATGGTTTGTGCATTTGTGTGTGTGTCTTTGTGTGTTCACATGCAGACTCAGGGTTTTCTCTTTCTTTTTCGCTTCTCAAAGCCTTGCACATTTAGTCTCCATGGAAACAGAGGGGAGGGTTAGGGAGGTTGTGATGTTGACTTCCTGACACCTTCTGTCCTATGGGACACCTGCTGTCAGCAACTTGGCACATATGTGTGTCTGTGTGCATGTGTTTTTTTGTGATCTTATATTTTCTCATGTGCGATTAGTACAATTTACAGCATGTACCCTCACCAGCATTAATATATGCAGACAAGGTCCATGTAGCTACATGCAGAATGAAATATGTAACCTCCTAAGATCAAAACACAAGCTGTCTCAATTTGATACCTTTAAAGGCTGTTGTTACTGTGTTTAATCTGTGTAAGATTTGTGTGTATCTGTTGGCACATGAAGCCTCAACCTTGATGGCTGGTTCTTATCATCTGCCAAATCTGAGTGGCTCAGTGTGTTTGTTGGTGTGGAAGAAGAACTAAATGGAGGAATCCCCTGCACATGGAGACAGGATGATGAAAGCATGATGGACTTGAAAAGAACAAACAGGAAGAAGTGGGTGTTGATATCCTTACTTCCTTACTTTCCTGTACAATGTGTGGAACAAATGGTACAGTTAAAGGTCGTTTGTGTCCTCTCTGTGGGTTTGTTCTAAATCGAAAAAATGGCATTGATTACGACTGAAATAACTATTCAAGCAAGTATTGTAACAATTATTTATAATTAATTGTGAGTATGTTTAACATTAATTTTCATAGGGGAGTGTTGGGGGGCAACACATCTTGGTGCCAGTCATAATGGGAGGGTTGCAGCAGGAAGGGCATTCGGCATAAAAACTCATGCCAAATCAACATGCAGAACATGTTCCGCTGTGGCAACCCCTTAATTGTAATTTTTTTCTCTAATTTTGTTTTTTTATAACAGTGAAATGTTATTTTAAACGTATTAACATTGTTTCTGTTACATTTTGAAGGTAATCTTTGTTACATTCTTACATTTTACATTTTGTACGACAAGAGTTCACACGCTTCCCCAGTAGTGTTTAAAGCAATAAACTCTGAAAGCTGAAAGTCTAACTTGGATAAAGAAATTACTCCAGTGCTTGAAAAATTGCAGTCACAAATGCAGATGAGAAAGAAACAGTGTTGCCATATCGGTTGCGTGGGCATAGTTTGGCTTCAATAACTATGATAGAAAAAGAAAATAAAGTTACATATTAGGACTGTCAAAAGCAGTTTAAGAGGAATAAAATGGTGCAGGATCCATCACCTAAAATGCCTAATGTGACGTGAGATGATGAGTGCATGACATAAAGTATTTTGAACAAGGCCTGTTTACATAATTATATATTTGTATATTTGTATAAAATGTATTCAGTTTATTAATATATAAGACTAAGAAACCCAGCAACTATTTACATTTGAGAACTTGAAAACTTAAAATAACAACTAATAGTGTTGTTTAAGTCCCTTGATGATTTTATGATAAAGGTGGGGACATAGAAGATGGAGGTATAACGCAAACGCAAAATAAATCTGATAAAGGGAAGAATAAGTAAAATAATGGGGGTGGAGGATGTAGAATTGTGGGAAATTAAACTAAGGAATGAAAAAATGAAGGACACACTGAACTATGAAGATGTTGGTGTTTGAGCTGCTGGTTTCATTAAACAGCTGTGGGCTTTGCATCCCTACCTACCACACCCCAGTTCTGCCACAGATCTTAGGCCTTGGTAGAACAGCTGTGTATGTATGTGTGTGTTGGTTAGAGGTGTGCCAGAATGACATCATACAGTAGCTTGCTGAGAAGGTCTACTGCAGGCACATGGCATCTACAATATTTATAGACCCAGAGAACAGATGAGCTCACTCAGTCACTCAGTGTGACTGGCTCCACTTCACACACACACGCAAAGACACACACAAAGAGCAAAGAAGTAGCAGAGAACTTAATCACGCAATCCATGCCACACCCACTCGCATAAATGTTTTCACATCTCTCCTTCATTTTTTTATGCACTGGCCTTTAAGAGTGTACTGCATACAAGCTGACCATGACATCACAATACCATTGGTAATTATTAAACAGGGGAGTTTAATAATGCAGTTTAGTATTCTTGTAAGTATGAATTCTCACACACACACAGGCTGTGACATGAAAAGTCTGTATTCGCTGTGAAAATGAGCTACCAGTGTATGACTCATAAGAAGAAGGAATGGTATGGTACTTTGTAAGGGATTAAACCGATGGGAAAATAAGGGACTGCAACACTAACTGCACACACAGACTCACACACTCACATATACACGATATAGGCTCAAACACACAAATTTAATGACCGTGTTTCCTCCAAACATGTCCATATTATGCACAAAGGATTTAAATCTTCATGTCCCCAAAATAAACACAATTGATTCTTGGTAGGGCAAATGCTGGACATCAATGTAACAGGAAAGTATAATTGAGAGTAATTGAGTGTGTGTCTGTGCATGTCTTCTACTGTATGTATGTCAGTGTGTGTCAATGCTTAAGCATGTGTGAAGCATATGAGGTTGAGTTATAGGATTGGGAAGCTTTACAATGAAAAATTACAATTCCTAAATAAATCATCCAGGGCCTCGTAATAGATGCACACGCTCATGTACACACATGTCTGCAGTGCTTCATATGGCCATCATAGTATGGACCAGATTACAGGGTAATAATTTTTAAAGAGCTATGTGCTGTTACTGCTGCTGCTGCTCTGTATGTTTAAGTACTTATGTGTGTAGGTATGATAGGAGTGTGTGTTTGTGTGTGTGTGTGTTGATGCTCCTTAGCTGTTGGCAAAGCTTTATGTGTTCTGTTGTTCAGACCTTTATAGAACCAGGGTAAATATCCACCAAGGTATTAACCCTCCAACACACAATAAGGGTTCAGCACAAGCTTACACTTGATATCCGCGCTTGCTCTGAGTGTTTGGTTTTTGTGTGTATTTATGTTTGTGGCCTAGGTTTTTGCAGGCACGGTATCCGTTTTATTACCTCTTACTGTTGCTTTTACCAGTTATAGCACTAACACCCGCTTAAATGATAACTGGTTACTTTTGATTTTAATCATATTGTCTACAATCACATATAAATACCAAAAAAACATGTTTGGTCCCTTCTCAGCCTGTAACCTGTATTACAGTATCTTATTCAGCTGTGGCATAGACATCTGATGTTGCCAAAAAACTATAAAAACTACATCACCGCTCTGATAGATGACATATTTATTTATTCCAAAATGTTTGGGCTAATGTTTCACCTCATGTTGACCACTCATTTTGGAACAAAATGCGATGTGTCTGGCTGATGTGTTTCCAGGCTGCTGGCTGGCAACTAACTGCATGTGAGTAGAGAAGGTTTTGGCGTCTATATACAGTAATCATTATGATATGATTATATCAATATGATTTAATTGTAACATATAATATTAAAGTTATCCTTTAATGCAACATGGACATCTGAATAAACATCAGTGCCTGTTGCAAGTTAACTGTACATATTGCTAGTGTAACATACATGTATATCTATGTACATGAACAACCCTATGTCAGATGTTGAAACTGCCATTTTATGATTCCATTAAAAATATTAGCTAATTTTGATTTTGATGGCAGAAACATTTTCAATGTAAAATTGTGAAGACTTTAAAGATGCCACTATCTACATTATATAATATAATCAGAAGATTCAGAGAGAGAAGGGACAAGGTCAAAACTGGATGCATCTGATCTTCGGGCCCTCATCAGCACTGCATCCAAAGCAGACATGATTTTTTACTCAACATCCCTGCATGGGCTCAGGAACACTTCCAGAAATCACTGTCTGTGAACATAGTTTGCTGTGCAATCCACAAATGTAAGTTAAAGATGTAGCAAAGATGTAGCAAAGAACAAGCCACATGTGAACACAATGCAGAAGCACCACTGTGTTCTCTGGCCCAAAGCTCATTTTAAATGGTCTGAGGCAAAATGAAAAACTGTACTCTGGTCAGATGAATCAAAATTTGAAATTCTTTTTGGAAACGGTGGAGGCTGTGTCCTGCGGACTAAAGAGTAGATGGAAAATCCTGCTTGTTATCAGCGGCCAGTTCAAAAGCCTCCATCTCTGATGGTACGGGGGTGCATTAGTGCCTATGGCATAGGCAGCTTACACATCTGGAAAGGCACCATAAATGCTTTTGATGGCTCGGGACTGTTGAGCAGCTAGAATTCTGCATCAGACAAGAATGGGACAACATTCCTTTCCCAAAACTCCCGCAGCTGGTCTCCTCACTTCCTAGACATTTACAGTTGTCAAAGGAAGAGGGGATGCTACACAATGATAAACATCGCGCTGTTCCACCTTTTTTGAGATCTGTTGCTGCCATCAAATACAAAATGAGCTCATATTTTCCATGAAATGGTAAAACGGCTCAGTTTCAACATCTGCTCCGTTGTTTATGTTTTATTGTGAATAAAATATGGCTTGATGAGATTTGCAAATCATTGTATTCTCTTTTACACATCGTCACAACTTCTTTTGAATTGTGTAGTATTTGTCTTAGACATTTTGTGAAGTCATAAATCTGTTGACAAAGTGACATTGTTTTGACTGGCCTTCTTTTAAGAGACAAAAATCAAGTGCCCAAAAAGAAAATGAAATTTATGTTGAAGATTAAGTTTTAAAGTCGAGGCAAGATTAGGTTAAGGTTAAGGTTATGGTAAGTAGGGGTAAGGGTTAAGGGTACATCTTCAAGAAATGAATGAAAGTCATTGTAGTGTCCTCTACAACTCTGTGTGTGTGTGTGTGTGTGTGTGTGTGTGTGTGTGTGTGTGTGTGTGTGTGTGTGTGTGTGTGTGTGTGTGTGTGTGTGTGTGTTTGCGCACTGGTCTATGAAAAGAAAAATAGTGTATTTTAGGAACCTGGGTGAGAGAAAGTCATTTGCACTACATTCTCCGAACTTCTCCCTGTGTCCTCTTCTCTCTCACTCCCCGTTTTCCTCCTGCCACCATCTCACACACTGACACTCCCTAAAGCTAAATGAAGAGTTTTAGATTTCCATTGCTCAGTGACTACTTTAAAAAACAGGAGCCTGTCATAGAGTCTCCGTAATGAAGACTGGTGTTGGGCAAACAGAGAGACATGCTTCGATGCAAAGGAAGGAAGAAGAAAATGTAGGCTTCTCAACACTGATGAATCAAGTTAACTGTAACTAATCAGCTGCAACTAACAACTTCCCATTACAACCACACAAGCAGGTGTATAATGAGCAAATACGTTTTTGCAGCAAAGAGCAGTGTATCCATGAATTTTATTTTTATGTGTTTAATTGCTTAAGTTGTTGTGGATGCAGCTTTAAAGACATATTTATAAGCATTTAGACATATTTCGCAAGTGTCAGAAAACCCATTCATTTACTTCTTCATTGCTCTAACATTTTATTATTAAGCAGAATCTTAATCATGTATCATGTGTTTAAAAAAGTTATGTGCACAGTTTGCACTACATGTCATCTTTACCCCTCCTGCAGATATGGTTTATCCCCTCCTGTCACCTTCTCCACTATTTTAGTGAAGTAAATTTCTACCCATTTTTAGCTATTACGTTATCTTTTTACGCTGAAGTGACTGTAGTATTCAAACACTAAATTTTTCATACAGCTACTATCTTGGAGCTGTATTTATATCTCTACTATACTTGACTTGCCAGAAGACCCTATTTATTACAAACCACTGTTGGACATATGCACATAATTAGAGTCTCTCATATCACACCTACAGGAATTACCAATGTGATTACAATTTCAAAAATTTGTATATCAAAAATTGTGCTATTTATATATGTTATTTATTATGTTTATTCATTATTATGTTATTTATGTAAAACTTGGGTCTGCACACAGAGCCACACAATATAATCGAAGTCATATATGAGAACACTTGCACACACATATCTTCAATCAATCAATTTGCCCTAATGGAACATTAAAATGTTTGTATTCCCAATGCAAGAGTATAATAAGGAATAAAAATATAAAGACAAGAGGTACAAATTGCTGTATATAAAAAGGGAAACACATAAATCAGGTGCACACTCCATAAACGAAATGCTATTGAATTATTTTTGCACCATTTCTTATTGTCTTTCAAGTACCTGGTAAAGCATTTCATTTTGGTGAGCCGTAGCATTTCTAATCCTTTCACCTTCTAGGATGGAGGAAAAGCTACCATTTGTCATATCTAAGCTGAGTGATAGAGGTTTTGTATTCAGTGCCACACTCCAGGTTTCCATCCATGTGTTTATTCTGCTAAAAAGGACAGAGGCTGTGGGAGGAGGACAGGACATCAGTGTGATGCTTCACTTTCAGGCACAGTGAGTGGCGCTAGTCATGCCTCTGTCATTACAGTTACAGTTATTGTGAAACTACTGTAGACACACACACACACACGCACACACAGTGGTGTACAGTTACATTGTGTCTCTGCAGCTTGCACCCTGTGTAGGGCGAGAGCAGCATTCTGGACCTCCCCAAACACACACACAAAGACACCACATCCAGGCTAGTCATGACCCACAGCTATTTTAGCTACATGAAGATTTGGGAAAACATAAGATAATTAAAAGTTACGCTGGGTGTACTCTTGGAGAAGTTTATTTACTCTGAATATGAAGATTAATATTAATAACAGTGTTTTGATTCATCTTCTGCTTTCCTCTAGAACCACGATACACTTTCATCTGCAAAACAGAGCAGCTGGGATGAACTGACTTGGTGTGTTTGTGTGTTTGCTGGAGTATTTGTGTATTGTGTGTATTGTGTATTTTTCTGGGAAGGAGTCAGTGTGTTTGTGTATAGTAGGGGCTTAATATGTTAAAATGAATCAGCCCGATTTGACTGAAACTAAATATTTTGGCATGGTAAATTAGTTAAATATTGTTTTATGTAGACATTATCGTTTATATGAATAACAATAATACACATTTTATGAAGGTATATATAAAAGGTAAAGGTAAAAGAATTCCTTGTGTCTCAAAAAGACCTAGTGGAGCTGTATGTAGTTGCATGCATGTAGTTCAGATGTGGCTATACAAACATAGCTAATCAGTGCATCTGCTATTAACAATAACCATGTGCACTGAGGAAGCCTTATAGCAGTTATACTCATCTACATGGGCTGACCAGGGGCTTGAGGAGGCTGCAGGGGAGGAAAAGTGGCGAGAGGTAAGAGACGCACTTCCACTGATTGATGAGAACAGCAGGATAGAGATAGAGCTGACACTGGTGCTTTAGACAGAGGCATAGAAAAGTGTAAAACACACAAATGAAACACAATTAAGAAAAGAAAGAGGGATAAAGAAAATAGTGTAATGAAGAAGGTAGTGATCAAAAAGAGGGATAAATCTTTTCCAGAACAGTGATTGTCTGACACCTGGACACCGTAGTAATGCATTTTTAGATACTACAGAGGCAAAGTTTCACTTTGTGTCCTGCAGCAAGAACCCCTGTTAATTTTTTTTGTCCTGGGTTTCACCTCCTTGGCTACACACAGTATAGCTCCCCCCCTCCCCATGCAGACATTACTGAGAACAAAGTCATCTGCCTTTTTTGGCAAAAGACTTAGGATACATTTAAGTTTTAATTTAGAGGTGAAAAGTAGTCACTTTAAGTGACAAGAATTTGGTGAAATGAGATTTGCTTTCTTGTTTACAAAATTGAAATTCTCCTTACTGTAAGTATGACCATTGATGAGAAGACAGCAGCTATAAATGGAAACAGCTCTTTCCAAAGTTGGCAACAACTGCCTACATGAACTCTTGCTATTTCGTTAATATTCTGTTCGTATTTTGAATTCTAATGCAGCAAAAAGACAGTATTAAGACCAGTGAGTTTTAGTGACCAAAATATTTCATACTATATCTTATCATGGGTTTTAGTTTTGTTGAAGATGCAAATACAGCTTTTTCAGTTGTCTGTATATTGAGTAAAATTATAATTAAATATAATCTTTTAGTAATACAGTAATAATTAAAAAAAAAATACAAATTCAGCATCTTTCATTCCTTTGTTAGATTTATATAGTAAAAGAATTCCTATACAAAATTAACATTTGTGGCTTGGATTCAGGATGGAGGTGTTAATCTTTTCTGAAACAAATGCTAGTGACAGTGGGATGGGGGGTGGGTGCCCTCTGCTCCATGTTATGTTATGATGTAAAATGGCTGCTCTATGTCGAAGGAAGGTTTAGCTGAGATTAGCAACGCTTGAGAAAAATAGGGAAGAGAGAAAGTGAGAGTAAGTGCAAAGGAACAAAAATGGTGATAGAGCAAGTATGGAGGAGCTGGAGTGGATAGAGGGTGAAATAAGTAATCAACTATAGTTAGGGAGCAAAAGGAGACAGACTTAAGTAGAGAAAAGAAGCAAAACTGAGGAAACTGTGAGTGGCTGTTAGATAAAAAATGTCAGAAGTCTTGCACTTCTTCTGCAGAAGTTTTTTTTTTTTGTGTCTCTCTCTATAAATCCGAGGTTCTGCCATGTCTGCCTTCCACTGATGTCAAGGATGAAAAGTTTTCCCCAAACATGAATTATTGCCTCTTGTTCCTTCCTACTTCTTTTTCTTAAGCATGGACCAAAATTTTTTGCATCATCTGTACTAATTTATTTCACTTGCACGTTTTAAATACAAACAACTTATTTACTTGTGCAGTGTGTTCTCTCATGTTGCTACAAGGTATCTTATGAACCATGGGTACTGTATGCTGCCAGTAGGGGTCTCTGTCTCACCACTAACCCCGAATGCAACAGCGGTTACTGTGCTTGGAAACTAGGTGGATATGATGAGGCTTTTTCTTCCAATGAGATGCTGTTATTGGTAGAAGTCCCCACAGTTACTAAAGGATGTTTTGATGAATGAAGGCTTACTGATTGATCAGCTTTTTCTATGAACAAGACAAGATATATTTGTCTTTTTCTAGATGTTTCCACCACCACTCCCAATAGTTATGACTTCTTGCTTACCTCGCCAAATTCCAGTGTGCGTCCAGATTATATGTATCTTTAGACAAGAGATACTATTTAAGTTTCCTGTGACCAAAAGCAGAGTGGATTGATTTCAGTCATCATGCTAGTGCTGGCTTAAATTTCATATTGTAGCTTCGAAGAGCAAGAATGAAAATTATGATAGAGATACAGAAATACAAAGAGATAGAAGCTAAAGATATTAGACAAATATAAGCTTAAAGATATATAAAGCACTACAGAGATACAGAGGTGAGTTAATGTGCATATAAGAGTACATATTACATATATGAGTACATAGATAAAAATGCAAGGTATAAATGAGACAGGGGAATCCAGTAAATAATAGGTTAACTTGGAGGTTTTCCCAGGGCAGAGCCAAGACAAAAGTCATACAGTTCCCCAAACTCCCAGGTTTTTTATAGCCACTACAGCTAAAGAAAGCATTCTAGTCCTGGTCCTCATGCAACGACAAACAAAGGCCAGGATGCTAACCTTCTTTTACTTCTTTTACTGAGCCAATAAGAGTCTTGTAAACATAGGCTCCCTGAAAGTGGGGAACTCCATGGCCGATGTGTGCAAGGCTTCTGGCAGGTGCTACAATTGTACTGTGACCACATATCTGAAGCATAAAAGAGTGAGTGGTGTAAATGAGAAGAAAGGCTACTAAATAGTATAATGTATAAATAATAATAAATAAATAAATAATGACCGAGCTGTTGCAAGAAAGCCTATGTGAGAGTTTTTACTAAAGACTTTTGGTATAAAATGTGCAGTTTTCAGGTTCAGCCCCAGATTATTCAGTTATTACTAGAGCAATCTCCTCAGACAAAGCTCTTACAGAGCTTTATATGATGCAGCTTTTGGATGGCTGCTGCTCCCTGTGAAGAAAATTGACATTGACATGTGAAATTGTTAGAGTGGGTCATTATTTGTATGGTGCTGTTGATGTCAAAAAGACTTTGGTATAAATATCTGATGATACAGGTGATGAATGAGGAAAATGTTCCATATTCCATATTCCTAATATTGTTTGATATGATACTAGTGATTTGCGGTGAGTTGTGGTACCAGAAGATATTAAGAAGCGAGAATCATGCAGATCACAACTAAGAACATGATAATACATCCTTCATTTTCTTAACTGTATAAAAGCAGTGGAATAGGGGTTTGTTGTCTAATATGTAGTGTAAAATCCTACGGAGATGTGAGGAATGAAACAGGCTGCCATTTATAAATAGAAAGAATCAGCACACACAATGACATGCTGGAGGAAAATGGGTCTCTTGAATTTGTGTTGAGTAAGCAGTGACTGGAGTTTTTATTGGGGGGAAATAGAGCATTTAATTTCATGCTAATTCATGGCTTTGGTTCTAAATGTGCCTTAAAAACTCTTTGAGTGTCTGAAATTTCATGTCGCTCACGCATGTGTGTGTGCTTTCGTGCACGCACGCAATAGTCTAAGCCTTGCCTCTTCCTTCCTCCATCAGCTGACCACTACAAGCCACTCTGTCTCCTCCTCCTCTCTCAATCCTGATCATTTCTGCCTCATTCTGTCTTTCTGTCTAATCAAAATCATACATGTTTGCCACAACCCTGCTGCTCCCCCCTGTTCATCCCATCCTTGTTTATCTGTCTCTCGACTCCCTTTTTTTTCTCTCTCTCTCTCCCCTTACCCCCTCTGCTGTCTCTCGTCCCCATCTGTAGTTAGAGCAAGCTGAATATCAGAGTGCTCTTGTCCCAACGGAGGGCAGAGGGAGCAGCACACGAATTCCATCCAGCCCTGCTACACTCAGTGTCGAACAGGACTCAGAGGAACTAGCCCTGTTTTGCACCTTCCTCGCCTTCACTTTGCATCACTCCTCATCCTCTACCTCTCTCTACCTCTGTCAGTCTTTTATGGGGTGTCTGTTTGAGGGATCTGATATGTGTAGCCTTCACCATGAACCCAACAGTGAAGATCCACCTTCAGAATGGGACCCACTTTAACACCTACATGTACCAGGTAGGGAGCTCTCACCTGTATAGTTTGGATATTAGCAGTGAATGATTTTCTCCAGCTCAAATAGCTCTATCTGTAGTCTCCACATGTCCTAGCCTGAGTATTG
The DNA here is from genome assembly GCF_033026475.1 of Channa argus. Taxonomy (NCBI): domain Eukaryota; kingdom Metazoa; phylum Chordata; class Actinopteri; order Anabantiformes; family Channidae; genus Channa; species Channa argus. Next base: position 11,676,748 of record NC_090201.1, on the reverse strand, counting down.
ATTTCAGCACTGATGACTCTTTTCTAGGACTGAGATATGGCCTCCTCTCCACTGCCTATTTCTCCTCCTCCCACTTTTTCACCAACATGGCTCAGTCAAGCTGCGACGCATTAATCATTTTTCGCAGTGATGCAAAGCCCTTCTTGCCGCAACCCTCCCATTTTATCCGGGCTTGGGACCAGCACCAGGGTGGCTCTTGGTGGCTGGGATTCGAACCTGCTGCCTTCTGCATCCTAACTCAATGCTCTACCACTGAGCCACCATGACCCCTCACCTCTTTGTACGCTAAACTATAAGAAAAGGATATTTGGGCGATAGAGAAACAGCTGATGTGCTTCTATCAGTGTAAAATGCTTTTGCTGCGTTAAGCAACTTTATGACCAATAATAGTGCTATGAAATGATTTTTGATAAGCATGTTTTTACAGTGGTAGGTTATTGGGCCCCTTCTTAAAAGCTCTTTACTAGGATTGCATTCTAGAGTCATTTGTGCTTGGGATTTCACATTATCCTCTAAAGTCGAAGGAAACCTCAAAAAGGTGTTAAGGGTGGAATTTACTGAGTTGCATTTACACCCGGTTGTTATCAGCATTACAGAAGTGAGTCCAGAGCTTCTGTATATCTGAAGAGTCCTATATGCAAAGTTAATATGCAGCTCAGACTCTTAACTTTCCTAATGAGCCGTTGCCATGGTGACGACAGCAGTGTGCAGGGCGGCGTCAAGACAACCGATTACTCACAACCTACTTGGGGAAAACACCCAGGCAAGGTGTCGTGGTGGTGCCGTGCGTCAGGTATTGTGTGTGTGCTTTGGCTGAAGATTTATAAGAGGAATGTTGAGTCTGCCTCTCTGCTCTTTTCCACCTCAGTCTCCCTGCAGTGGTGAAGAGTTACAGAGCTGTGATATCTGAATCTCCCGAGGGACTCACTCATTCTCCAGTCCCTGGCCCTGCATTCATCTTCAGTGTGACACTCCTTAGTGAATTATCACAATTTACATCAGAGTTAATTTAGTGTCTTTTGGTGCACAGAAGTGAAATGAGCTCAGTCAGTATCTCTTTGGTTTACTGTGAAGTTTGATCTTTTTAGTAATTCTTATCTGTCATTTGAGCCATAGAACTTGTAGCACTTTTCAACAGAATCACTGAAATAAAGACTCCCTTGGTTTCAATTTACTATGTAGTTTCATTCTGTGACCTTCCTGCAGTATGGAGTTAAAGTCCAATCTAAAAAAGCAAAAGCAAAACAAAAACAAGCAAAACTGATAAAGGGATCATCATAACTGCACTGAGGTAGTGCCATGTTACACCGACTTCTGTGATCAAGAAATATACAGAATTTATCTACTCAAGTTTTGCTTCAATGTCATAGTCAATCAATATTAAATTCAATATGTCTGACCACAGAAAAGGGCAAATCTCAAGTTCCTTTACTAATGCATGAACGTTTATTAAATGCAGCATGATCTAGCTTGTTCGATCGGTTTCTATTTTTAGAAATGCAAAACACACCCTTGACTGCTTGTGTATGCACTTGTGCTGTAAACATCCTCTGATTAGCATAAATGAGATCACAACCCAACTCTGTGAATCATAACGACGTGTGAATGAGTTAATACTCGTGTTTACAGTTTCTCTCTCTTCCCTTTCTTCCATAGTCACATATTTTTCGCCTTTGCTTTCCTCCCTCCAACTGACGTTCACAAAGACTACACTCCATCTCATCATTCTAAGGCTCAGGGAGACATCGATTTATATTTGCTTTGGCTTCAATCCCCTCTCTTGTTAATCTACCCAAACATATCAGAAGTACTGTTGCTTGAAAGTACGAGGGTGGGCATTGCTCAGGACATGAATTCCTTTGCAAGTAGAATCTACTTGACCGTACAGGAGATGTTATGCAGTAAAGTGTGGTTATACTATTTTGTTTTTCTACACTAATTTGCTAGCAATTTTCTGTTTCTTGCAAATTTGGTTACAACAACCTGCACAGAAAATATGCAAAACTGCTGAGAGTTACTTACTGTGTGTTACTGTATATATGAGGAGAAAAAGCAAATATATTGTATTAATTACTTAATCATTTAAAACAGCATACCGTCTAGTTGTGATTTAGTAGAGTTAACAGCTGTTAAACCACATTTTACTCTGTTTAGGTAAAAAACATGGTTCAAAACTAAAAACAGTATTTAGATGTTATAATGTAGCTTTTTATATTTTGGAACACCACAATAATTCTTCTCTTGTATCCTCGTCCATTCACTAAATCACCCAAGTGTGATTGTGTGTCCTGGTTTCTTCATCTGTTAGTCCTGAGAGACTCTGGGCTGCAAAATCAAACCACGGGTTTGACTCTGCAGGTCATGTGGTCACAATTACTGTAAAAATACATTGTTCTAAGTGCACCTGCTGCTGTAATAGAGTATCTCATAATATTGGGGCACAGTACATAGCTGTGTGATTTCCCTTTGGTTATATTCCATTGTTTCTCTTGACTATTTGAGGAAAGGCTAGAAATATGGGGCAGAAAAGCTGTTAGTGTATGTTTAGGAGAAAGCTGTGGCCAAGATTTTTGAGGCCACTGCCTGCAAAATAAAATCACATACTGCCAACAAGGTAGTCAACTTTTAATCTTGGCTGGAAGTTGATGGTCAATTTTTCAGGAAGCTAGTCTTTGTATGGGGCTCATTGCCTTGACCAACAGTCTTCCCTAACACTCATCCTAACCCTAGCTGTTGTTGTCTTAAGGCCCATCATCTGCCCATCATCAGCAACTTTCACCTGATATCTATTACTTCCTGCCATGGTCTTTTGTCTGCCATCTTTTTCTGGTAGGACTTTTAGTGATGGATTATTGACTGATGTACAGGCATGTATAAGGTGTACACACACACATATTGCCCTGCTCCTTGTTTGTTGTTATGTTATAATGTTTTTTAAACCGACCCACAGTCACCCACAAGTGTATAACAACAACATCTGAAATGACCACACATAGTGCATCTCTAACAAAGACTGAAACTAAAACTTTTGAATTGTTTTAGTTGTTCAATTCATATGATGCAAAGTACCAGGAGGCAGTCTTCCCATGCTCGGTATTTACCCATGAAATATTAAGAGTTAGTCAGTTGTGGAGTCTTATCTGTTGAGTATATACTTGATAGTTCTCTTTCCTCTGCTGCATTATACACCCAAGCTTTTGATAATGAATGCTTGAATACTGTTGGCAGTGAACTGTAGAAGTAAGAGCCAGTGTCAGTGATGATGAGTTCTTAAGTGTAGTCACAGTCAGTTGTCTCAACTACTGATTTATTTCTTTATATAAAAAAATATCACGTCATTTGCAATTACTGCTACAGCACCTGCTTCCCAAATACCCCCCACACATCCACGCAGACAGACGTTAACAAACATTTTTTCATTAGTGTGGGAATTAAATGAGGACTTATGTAGAATATCGTCTGTAGAGTTTAAATTTGAATCACTTCAGACACTGTTCAGGTGTGGGATGTAGGTTTCCACTCAGGAGAATGAATTTCTGTGCACATTACGAAGCGATAAATTTCACAGCCAAACATACACGTGTATACACACACACCCACACACACAAAAGCAATAAGGATAGAAGGATAAGCAAAGTCACAATAAACCCTATATTTTTGCGTGTGTGTGTTTGAATGTACACATTTCCAGTTCCTTTTTTATCCTTCTGCATTACAATATCTAGCTCTCTAAACCCCCCCACACACACAGAAACACACACAGCATTTTTTCATCCTTTAATCCCAAACTGCTTAAGGAAGCAAAGGGGAAAAATCCCTTTACAATGTCTGGGCTCAGCAGTGTTTGGTAACTACTTGCTATCTTATATATTGGTTGGAGGCAGAAAAGCTGCATTTCTTCAGACGCCCAGAACCTTCTCTCCTCTCTATATGATATACACTCTAACGGATGTCGAGGTTGTGTTGTCAGAGCGCCGTGTCTGTATCTGACTGTTGTGCAAAGTTGAATAAACATCCTGGGATTTTCAAAGCTCACTTGGTTTGGGGGTATAGTGATAATGTGTGTCTTTGTGTGTACTGACGAGAGAATGAACAAAAGCAAAAAGCAGCAGGAGCTACCAGGAGGAAGGTGTTAAACACACCTACAGAAGGAATTAAATAAATAAGTTTTTTGACAGTGATTTGTTACATAATGCTCCTAACAAAAGTTTTATATTCCTACCTTCATCTCTTCTAAGTTATTTTTCAATGCATGTCTGTTCTATTTGTTATGGTATTTTTTAAGAATTAAAACAGTTCATGTGGCAATGCAAAGAGCTCCTAAAAGGCAAGAGGATGAAGGGATGAAGAGATGAAGTAGAGAGCATGAGAGGTGGCCTGTTGAGCCCTTTTTCAGTGATTGAAAGAGACAGTGAGTTCTAACATCTGTTGGTGGATTTAGGCTGTGCTCCTGTCTATTGCTGCACCCCTGTGGAATAAGGGGAAGTAAAATGAACAGGCTGACCCGTTTACCATGTTTCCTCCCATGGCTCGTTCCCTCTCTCTTTCCTCATTCCTAGCTTTCTCATTGTTCCCTGTCTTGTTATTTATGATGGGCCGGGGTCAGTAGAAATACATGTGTGTGTCCATTAGTTTAAGTGTGTGATTCTGATTTCTTTGATTTAGCTTTTTGTCATCTCTGACAGCTCAGCTCAGCCAGCGCTTATGTGTGTTTTGTCTATGTCATGTTTCTTTTTTATCCCATCCTTATAGTGGAGTATAATGAAACCCTGCAAGTCGGTTCACAATAGTTATCACAAAAAAGCCCATGGCATAGTTGGAAAGATGCAGTGACTGATGCACCCAGAATGATTTGAGGCAGTCTTGCTACCCAGCTGGTGTGTCCAATAAATGTCACGCAGGACTGCAGACACATAAGCCTTTAGTTTAATGGAGGTGGGGTAGATTATTCAAAGATATAACTTAGTTTGACATCTGTAAAATTTTAGTTCACTGAAAAATATTCAGGAGGCAAAATGTTTTTTTGGAGGCGCATGTATTTTTCTGCTTTAACTCATTATAGCGTTAACAGTTAACTGTTTACTGTCATTAAAATTAAAGACCAGAATGTATCGCAAAATATAAATATTTACAGTGTGTTGTTCTACAACAGATACATTTCTACATTTCTTGTTGGCTGGGGATGCCCTTCATACCTGCTGTTTTGGTAACACTTGATGTGTTTATAGTCCAGGACAAGCAGGTAAATTGCTGTACCTGTATTCCTTACTAGACCTGCAACAAAAGTGTTCCACCACCTTTGTTACGGTTCAAGTGCAGAAATCCAGAATATTCTCGATTTCAAATCAAAAGCATCTATTCGCCCTGCCCAGTGTTTGGATTATGGGTGGCAACCACCTTGAGAAACCACAGACAGCATAATCCTCAGGTTACTTCTTTGGACTTGGGCTAACAGGAAGTGACATCAGAGTAAGTCAGTCACTGCTTTTTCTCTGTTGTACAGGCCACTGTAGCAGCAGCAGTGGTGGACAGAACAACAACAGAAAATCACATAAACAAATGGATTCACTATGGGGCTGGGAGCCTGGGAGAACATCCTCTGGTATGATTTGAATTACAGCAAGAAAGACACTGGCAAATTACTAGTATAAACATCTCAGCTAACCATTTTAAGATCATTTGTGTTTTGCATATGTTTTATTGTCTTAACAGAACTTTAAAAGCTGTGATTTAAAAAGGCTTTCCCCCCCCCCCAAAAAATGAACACCTGCCATAAAAGTTTATATACTGGACTGTAAAAACAGCAGAAGAGCACTGCAGTTTCTTCAAAGCGTTCTCCCACACTATTAAACTTAATGGAGCCATCTTTTTGAAGCTCCTAAGACCATAAAATCATATTTGCAAAGTATGGTTGTGTATGGCATTGTGGAAAGGCAGTGCCAGTGTGGGAGAACCTGTGAAACTACATGAAGTAATGTACACTCAAAAGAAGATGTAGTGTATAGAAGAGGTAGATTTCTGTACTGCAAAGTAGAGTATTTTTACTCTTCCTAAAATACCGTTGTAAATACCGTAGTAAAATCCCTAAATACATTTTTGTCCACAATTAAAATCTGTGTTCTAATAATTCTAAACTACTTATACATATAAATTGTACACCATATTGTGTCTTCAAGAAAGTGAGCAGATGTGTTTTTCAAAACATTTATCTATTCTTTTAAGTTGAATTTCAGCTGAAATGTGAATATTGCCTGCATAATATAACTATTTGATGTTATATAGTCTCAGTATCATATTGACCAAATGTCAATAACAACTCAGATTTGTATCGCTACTCTGTGCGATGCCACCACTAGATGCTAGACTAAAATTGGGTTAAATCTGGCATTTCTGAACAACTGAGTGGATCACGACCAAGCAGAACCCACTGTGGTTCATGTTAATTAGTCATCCATTGGTTTAGTTTACGTCTCTTGTAACCTGAAGAATAAGCATTAATAAATCAAATGGCTCTTAGACACCTTTCTTTCGGGAATGGGTTTTGAAAAATCTGTTCTCTGATCCATTGTTATTGTATTATCATCTTATTTATTGGATGCATTTACTGGATCTTTTTGACTGTCCGAGAAATGATAAAAAGATGCTCTCACACTTGTACAGTCTAAAGTAAAATGAAACATGTCAAATTAATTTGATCTAAATAGTTTATATAATGATTCTGTCGCAGAACCTCAGTAGATATGTTTGGAGGAGAGTGGCAAAGTTGTTGTCAATGAAGATCAGACAGCATAGCGCCATTTTGTTGCATACTTTGTCGTGTGATTCCTGCTACCTTTTATCAGGTGCACATAAAATGTGTGCTTGTTCCTCTGGTTACCAGAATAGCAAACACTGATAAACCACACCTACTCATGATTCTTTTCCATTTTTTGTTTGCTTTTTTCAGTTTTTCTAAAATTGTTGATCAGTGACAGTATTTTAACCTATGTATGGGTTTTATGTGTATGTGTTGTGTAGGAGTTTGCCACCCTGACAAAGGAGCTGAACATATGTCGGGAGCAGCTGCTGGAGAAGGAGGAAGAAATATCTGAGCTGAAAGCTGAAAGAAACAACACCAGGGTACGGGTTTGTGTGCTCCATCTGAGTGTGTACATGTGCAGATGTGGTGATACTGATGAAAGCAAACAATGTTTCTAAGCTTAAATTTTGTATTCTCTTTGCTTGGGCATGCATGTGTGCTGTAGCTGCTGTTGGAGCACCTGGAGTGTCTGGTGTCTCGTCACGAACGCAGTCTGAGGATGACAGTGGTGAAGAGACAGGCACCCCCACCATCTGGAGTCTCCAGCGAGGTGGAAGTCCTCAAAGCATTGAAGTCACTGTTTGAACACCACAAGGCTCTGGATGAAAAGGTGGGCACACACACACACACACACACACACACACACACACACACACACACACACACACACACACACACTCAAACACAGAGTACACATAGGTTGTATAGTTTCTGTGGAAAAGAATTGCATCACTCAGTCATGTCTTTTAACACAATTTGTCATAGAGCTTGCCAATTAATTCTCATAAATTTAGTTTCAGGACATATTGACATTTATTGACTCATTGTCAAGCTGTTCAGAGTTTAACGTTGTTCATCGACAGGAAGAGTGTATTGCTGAAATGCTTTTAGTGTGAAAAAGATGGAGGAAGTAGTGAATTTGTATTACCAGCAATCATCATAAGCAGCAAACCACTGTAACAGCAAAAATTTGGAAATGGAAGCAGTTTAAAAAACAAATGAAGAATCCCTAAGAAAAAATATACATACAGTATAACAGGGGAATGAACTTCTCTGTCCAACTGAGGTAAAATAAAAAGTAGCCTCCACTAATTATATTACAACTTATATTAATACAATATTACTGAAGCATGAACTTTTTACATTTTCAATAAATATATCCCTAACTTTTTGTGAGTAGTGTATCTTGCAAATCCACATAATGGTAATTTTTCCAAATACAGTATGCGTTTCCTCATGTTTCTGGGCTTTGTTATTGTGTTTTCTTATTACGACAGGTGCGTAAAAGGCTTCAGGTGGCTCTGGAAAGAGTTACGGCTCTGGAGGGTCAGCTAGCAGCTACCACACAAGAGGTGAGGTGTGTGAATGAGTGTGTAGACATCTGTTGGTCTCCAGTCTGATCTGATATGCAATGTGCTCCAAGTGTCACATTAAGTAAGAGACTCCTTTTTCTATGCCTTTTGTTCATTCATGCACACACACACACACACACACACACAAATAATACACCCTCACCTTTGTTACACAGTCATTAAAGAAATCATACTAACAGCCGCCTCAATATAAGCAGAATCACAGTGGGTTGTGTTAGATTTAAAGTCAAAGCTTGTTAAGTTACACTGATCACACAGTTTTATAAGAGTAGCAGACCCTCACTGATCCAACATCCTCCTCACCTATTTAAAGTACAATTTCTTATTTGTAGTTATGCAACATTTGTGAGATCATTCTGTGTATCAAAGAGCCAGGTTTCCCTTTGGGACTTTTGTTCTTAAATTCACTGAGGGGAAAAACAGTAGTAAATGTGTGAGTTTGTTCATTGTTCTATTGTTTTTTTAATCTACCTTGCAGTTGAACATGGTGAGACAAAGGAAGGACGGTGACTCCGTGGAACGAACAGATGGATCCAAACCTACATGGAAGGTCTTCCTAGATGTGTGGTTGTTTTTGTGCTTTATTTTATGTCTGTCTGGCATTAGACGGGAGGTTTTTCATTTTCATTTTCTTCTACTCTGTTGATCCCTGTGGGGAATGTGTTCTACAGCTGCACATAAATTATGCTACTACAGGGGGTTTCAGTGTCTTTTCCAAGGGCTCGTCTGCACATAACACATCTACTCCCCTACACTTATGCACAACACAAGTTGATGAAGTTACATAGCATATCTCCTCCTTATATCTCCATATCTCCTCCTTTACCTTTCTAATTATTACAACTACATTAGCGGCTCGTGCTCTCCATCTTAGAGCCCTATCCTGGTTTGTGGCTAGCCCTTAAACCAGCACACATTATGTAACATTGTCTGGGTCCACCCACAGGGAGTAACGAACCACTCCATGATTAAACGGTAAACTGTTTTTATCCTATCACTTATGACTGACTTGCTTTGGCTCTTGTTTCTCTGGTGTAGAGGAAAGCAAAAACATATATATATCAAGAAATGATTCATCTAGATAAATCAATTACATGCCTTTAAGAAAGGATGAGTATTAAAGCATGGCCACAGGCAGCAAGGCCAATACGATAAGAGGACTGACTAGAGTCCAAGCATCAAGAGCTGAGTGTAGTCTCAGAGTGTGAACTGTGCAAACATAAACTCTGTTAGGATGTTTATCCATGACACCTGAGGCTGACAGCCACTTTTCCCGTATGTTGCAGCCAACACCCTTTAGAGGGTAGTTATACCCCGTGATTTCTCCAGATTGTCAGTCAGATGGGGCAGTATTGTGTTATTTCCAAATTAGCTGGGAGTAAGTCTAATGACTTCGTATGACTAAACTGGAGTTACACAATTGCACAAATCACCAGGTGTGTTTAAGACACAGTTTGACACCATTTGGCTCTGTTTCTCCCGGTGTTTGTGTGTGTGTTTCAGTAGTGTATTCATGAGCAGGCAAAATGGGAACATGGGAGAGCAGAGGAGATCCTACTAACTTTGGATGCCCACTCTGTCTAAATATGTATCCCCTAAGGTTTGTTTAATTAAGGCCCTGAAATTAACTGCACTTCGAATTGTGAAGAGAAGAGAAACAACAGCAAAACAACAACATTGCAGCCTAACCTCACACAACCCAAACAGTTTTTTATCTAGGTCATCCAACTTTCTCAGTTCTCCAACAACTCTCGGTAGCTTCTACCCGTGCAGTTTGTTTGTGATCCATGTTTACTCAACTCAAATGTCATTTTATGTGACAATGTCAATATTCTGTTATTTGTGTCCAATTTACAGAGACTGCCCAATGGCTCTATAGACGTTCACGACGATGGCGGCCGTATGTCTGAGCTTCAGGAGCTTCTGGATCGGACCAATAAGGAGCTGTCCCAAAGCCGCGAGCACTCTGCCACTCTCAACACCCGTCTGGCTGAGCTTGAAGCAGAGCTCGCAAACGCACGCCGAGAACTGAGCCGCAGCGAGGAGCTGTCAATCAAACAACAGAGGGAACAGAGAGAGGTGAGACTTAAGCATCAGTGTTTTTCAACATGGAACATAAGGCTGCAAAAGTTTATAAACTAAAAAGCTGCTGTTAATTTACTGTAGCACAGCTGCATATGAAGACATTACTATATCATTGCTGAAAAACACTTTTATTTTCTGTGTCATGGAGAGCTCTCACTTCTATAGAGAAGCTCGACATTATATCAGGTGGCTAAGACTGGCTGAACATGCACAATATTGTGTTGTGTTATTAGTTTTCACACTATTTATAGCAACTGCCAGGGACACACAAAGTTATGTCCAAAGAAAATGAAAAGGAGGTTTCCTAAAGCGCAACATTTTGACATTTTACTGGATGTAATATGTAGTATAATGACTGTTTACAAGAGTTAGAATTACATTACAACAGTCAAGCTTTGCCAAATATAGTATCTTAGGCATTTTTTTCAGTATACATTTTAGATTTGCCGGGTTTTTGAGCTTTTGATGAAAAACTAATACCAGCTAATTGTAAATATTTGGAAATTCTCTCTTTTTATGTAACCAATATAACATTTGTTTCATTTTATTTAACAACAAAATTGAAAAATGCATAAACCAATTGTTTTCTGACTGTAAAAATGCAAGCTTCTATGAAGATTTATGTAGGTAATGTATATTAAAACCTAAAATGGGTTAGTTTGAATGTGTGTGTTGAGATAAAGCTCACTCGTTACGGCTTGTGGTCTCACCAGACACATTCCTGTTACTTTTCCTCTCATATTTTTACTGTTGTTGTTGTGTCTCTTGCTCTCCCGCAGAGAGAAGATATGGAGGAGAGGATAACAACGTTAGAAAAACGCTACCTGGCTGCCCAGCGGGAGACCACACACATTCACGACCTCAACGACAAACTGGAAAATGAACTGGCTACCAAGGACTCCCTGCACCGACAGGTAACACAAACAAGCCATAAACAAATTTAAAAGGTAACTGCAAGCAATATAAACCTTTTCCAAGGCCGTGGGTATAATTATTCAAAACTGTCTGTGGGTATACAGTAGCACTGCAGTAGCGAACTGCTCTTATCAGGTAATGAACCCTCACATAAAAAATTTATCAATATTTATGAATTTTCTTTTGAATTTTTATGAATATTCAGGCATCATATCTGAAGCTCAGTGTGTTGTAATGTGACACAAAAAGATTGTCTTGATACAATGTGACATATATGACCCATACAGAGAGCTAATGTACTGCTTGTTGTAAAATTATTTGATGCCTCAGCTATCATTCGCAGTAAACCTGACATAGTAATAAAGTCTGAGTTTTTTTTTAGGTGTGACAGAGTGTATGAAGGTATGAATAAAAACTGTCAGTTGAATGACCAATAGAAACATCTCACTCAAGGTTCAGAATGATTCTGAGATCAGTACTATTTGGGGAGCAGTATCAATGTCTTGCATGTGGACCCATTTATCTGACCCTCACTGGCTGCACCACACTGATTTCATCTCTCCTGTGGTCACACTAATGTCCCTCTTGTTTATTTGCATCGGTGTGTGTGTGTGTGTGTGTGTGTGTGTGTGTGTGTGTGTGTGTGTGTGTGTGTGTGTGTGTGTGTGTGTGTGTGTGTGTGTGTGTGTGTGCTCATGTGTCAGAGCGAGGAGAAGGTGCGCCAGCTGCAGGAGATGCTGGAGATGGCAGAACAGAGACTGGCCCAGACCATGAGGAAGGCTGAGACACTGCCAGAGGTAGAAGCTGAACTAGCACAAAGAGTGGCTGCACTCTCCAAGGTAAAACACACACACAACTTGCTGCAGAAACTATAGCAGAGGATAATGATAAAAGAAGTGAGTCACTGTTTCATAGTCAAATAAATGTCGAGCATATAGGAAAATACATTCAGACATAAATAACTGTATTTACAGAGCCTGTGATGGCATTTGGACTGACATGTAAGTGTCTCCCCCTGCAGGCTGAGGAGCGCCATGGCAACGTAGAGGAGCGGCTCAGACAGCTGGAGTCACAACTGGAGGAGAAGAACCAAGAGCTTGCAAGGGTGTGTGCGTGTGTGTATTTGTGTGTGACTTTGTGCATGCAGCAGCCCTGCAGGGTCTTTCTGACCTCTCACTATAATGTTTGTGTGTGTGTGTGTGTGTGTGTGTGTGTGTGTGTGTGTGTGAGTGTTTGTGTGATTGTGTGAGTGACTGAGTGAGTGAGTGAGTGAGTGAGTGAGTGAGTGAGTGAGTGAGTGAGTGAGTGAGTGAGTGGGCTGATGCTTCACATTAGCTGGATGCCTCAGCTCTTGGCTCTGTGCTCTCTCATGCATACACCTCTTACATGCTCAAACACACTGGACAGACACACATAAGATGAGCTCTCCGTTTTACCAGTGCATCGTTGCATGAATTTGAGCCAAATCCACATATCTTGCTGCAACACAGTCCCCCTCCCCCCACCCAAAAGCCTGATTGGCTGCTATCTTTAGACTGAATAATTCACACAAGGCTAATTTCTGTCTCTCTCTGTGATTTCATGACTATATTTAGTAGAAGAAGCTCTCTAAGGATGCAGATGTGTGTTCATTTACTTTAATGAAATTATTGTAGAATACATAGTAAGCACTGCGCTTCCCATTTAAGTGAAGACATCTAAACCCTTTTCATAATCACGCAAATGACTGTTATTAAATCATTCTAGCTGTGAGATCCACTGTTGGCCAAGAAGACCTCTATCTGGCAGCTGGTTATCTTCAGCTAAATACACCCTTCAACCTTTTATCCATGCAGAGATGTTTGATTAGCTCCATAAACACAGCCAAACATAGTCTGTGTCAAAGAGAACATTTTATGATGTCATTCCCACCATCTATTTCTCTCTTTCTCGCCCTCTCCTCTCATCAGGCTCGTCAAAGGGAAAAAATGAATGAGGAGCATAACAAGCGTTTATCCGACACTGTGGATCGTCTGCTCACTGAGTCCAATGAAAGATTGCAGCTCCATCTGAAAGAACGCATGGCTGCCTTAGAAGACAAGGCAAGGCCTGTACACACACATTCAAAACTGAACAGCAGCGGCTCACACTGTTGTTGTTTCCGTAAAGAAAAAAACTCATTACAGATTTGTTTTGACACCCTTCATGAATTTTATGTCCAGAACTCCCTTATTCAGGATCTTGAGAACTGCCAGAAACAACTTGAAGAATTTCACCATACCAGGGTCAGTAAGAATTAAATTATCATATAACCACTAAAATGCTCTTTTCTTTTCTATTTTCTGCTCATTTATACATTACGTTCTCTTTATTATAGATATAAATATTGGGCATTTTACTCGATTTCAGTTTAGAAGTGTTATGAATTAAAATATTAAGCACTATACAGTACACACCCCCTTGAAAGTTTTCAACTTTTATTTTATTAATTTTTTGAAGGTATATGGCACATGCTTAAATCTCAGCTGCTGAAGCTTATAACTCCTGAACAGGAGTCCTAGGTGTCTTGTTGGCCTCCTTCACTAGTCTTCTTGCATGGTCACTGTGTTTTTTAAGACTGCCTGCTATAGGCAGATTTACACTTAGGGTGAATCTTTATTTTCACAGGGAGGTGTCTGATTATTATTATTTACAGTTTATATATAAGTAGAATAATTTACATTGCTTTGTAGAGATCTGTTTTTGCTTTTCTGTAAATTGTGGGGGAAAGTAAAGAAGTTTTTTAAAATATCTATTTTCTTTCCTTGCTGAGAGTTAGATGAGATTTATACCACTCTCGAACCTGGTTGCTAAATATAAATCTGCAGCCTGTTATCTTAGCTGAACGTGGAAGTGAAGGAAAATCTTACTTTCACCTCAGTTCACTATTAAAACCTTATACCTATATATATATATATATATATATATATATATATATATTGTTTATCTGTACAAAAATATAATAATAGATTGTTTTATTACTACTTCTTGGCCTGGCACAGAGACTAGATGAATTTTGTTTCCTTTTGACAGATTCAGGCTAGCTGTTCCCTCTGTTTCCTGTCTTGTTTGCTAAGATAACCAGCTGCTGGCTGTAGCGTGATATTTATGGTACACACATAAAAGTAGTGTTGGTATTCTAATGTAACATTAGGCGACAAAGCATATTTTCATTCCATGTTTCTGTTTACCAGAATGTCAAACCCAGTCCTAACAGAGTGCTTTGTCTTTCAGTATAGTAGCATTAGAGAAGAGGTCTTGGTAAAGTTAATGACTTTAGGGCACGGCCTATAATACCTCACTCTCCCACAGGAACGGCTGATTGGAGAGATTGAGAAACTGAGAAATGAGATTGACCATTTGAAACGGCGCAGTGGTGCATTTGGAGATGGAACGCACTCTCGGTAGGAAGACACACTCTTTGTCCACATAAGTTGTCTAACCCTCTAATGTACTCATTCCTACATGATTAATGATAACCTTTTGAGTGCATGTCATTCCAGGTCACACCTGGGTAGCTCCAGTGACCTTCGCTTCTCCATGGTGGAGGGTCAAGATGGCCATTATAGCACAACTGTGATTAGGCGGGCACAGAAAGGCAGACTGTCAGCATTACGAGACGACCCAAACAAGGTGCCAATAATGTCTTTATCAAGCCAAAACAACCCCACAGTTCCACACATAGACATAAACAAAACAGGATGGCCAGTTACGAATTACAAGATCAACTATTCTTCTAACCACTTACAACTCCTGACCAGCTCTTAATCCAAGCTCATGTCTGCTTTGCTAATATATGTTAGTGCTTGGCTGATGTACAACAATCTTCACATCTAACTTATCATTCTCTACTAACCTCTCTGTCTTTCTGTCTGTCACCTGCTGCCATGGACATGCTGTCTAATGTAAGTTTCCTGTTCATCCATTTCTTCTCATAACTGGTCACATACTTTCACAGGTGTCATTTTTGTATTTCTACATGTGCACATTTTATCAGGACACAACCATATATTATATTTTATATTTGCATTTATTTATGTTAAACATTGTGTATTTGTTGTGTTTAGGTCTGTGCGGTATTTGAACAGGACTACCCATCTCTACGCGGGAGCGTCAGCCACCTCCTAGGCAGTGACATTGAGGCAGAATCAGACCTCGATGACGACGTTAGCTCAGCCCTGCTGTCCCCAAGCGGCCAATCAGATGCTCAGACTCTTGCTCTTATGCTACAGGAGCAGCTTGACGCTATTAATGAAGAGATAAGGTGACGAATCGCAGACACATTAAATTACAGTACATGGCAATTTCATGATGCCTGTGGGGAATATGGGTAAGTGCAGCAACAAGAAATAAGATAGAGATAAGAGAAAACAAAGTACCCAAGATAATACAACAAAAAATTACAAGAATAGAACAAAATTTAAGACACTAAAGCAAATAAAGGTGCTCCTTCTGCTTCTCGCCAACCTAGTGCCGGACATGATGCACTAGAGCTGATGGTGGCATTAGATAGAGAGATGAAAACAGATAACACCTCTTCACTCTATAGTTCTCATTCTTGCTGAAAAAGGATGCAGTTTATTGCAGTTTACAGTAAACAAGATCCTCTTGTGACACCTCACAGTATGCTTCTGGAGAAAAAATGAAAAGTGGATTTTGATTATGCTGCAGAGGATCCAGACTCCCTTAAGTTAATAATAATAACAACAGTCATAGTGCTACAAAAGAGCATTTTATATAGGATTTGCTTTAAGATGATTGCATTTTCAATCAAATTTTAACAATTACCTTTATTTGTTTAACTAGAGATAGACACTTGAAAAACAACAAAGAATTCAAGTTAAAGGTTCCTGCACAAATACAGGGTGTATATGTTAATAAAGGTATAACAGTAACTCAATTGTGTACTGAATGTGTGCTTGTTTGTATGGGTTACCGCAGGATGATTCAGGTGGAGCGAGAGTCAGCAGACCTGCGCTCTGATGAGATTGAGTCTCGTGTGAACAGTGGCAGCATGGATGGACTTAATGTGACACTTAGACCTCGGGCTCTGCCCACCTCTGCTACTGCACAGTCCCTGGCATCGTCCTCCTCTCCGCCTACCAGCGGCCATTCTACGCCAAAACACCATGCACGCAACACCAGCCACCATCTAGGCATTATGACTCTGGTCAGAGAGCTCAACCCCCCCACACAGACGCACACACACACACACACACACACACACACACACACACACACACAGTATATTGATCATGAATAAAACTGTTTGGCTTCTTTTGTAACGTTTATTGTTTTCTTTCCTATAGCCAAGTGACTTGAGGAAACACCGCAGGAAAGTAGCAGTAAGTTTGCAAACACAAGTAAAATTTCACCACTTTCTTTTGGCAGACTGCTATTTTGAATTCTCTCTATAACTCTCCCAGTCGCCAGTGGAAGTGGACAAAGCTACTATAAAGTGTGAGACATCACCTCCCTCTTCACCTCGCAGTTTACGCCTGGAAACCAATTTCGCCCAGTTCACAGGCAGTCTTGAGGATGGTCGGGGGTAAAAATACACACACACACGTGTTTTCCTGAACAGACACCTCCCCATTAACTATACGGTTAGGTAAACTTTGAACACAATTTTATTATGTACCAGAACAGCAGAAGAAAAGCTCAGTCACTGTGTTCTGTAGCCAAGTAAATACAAAACATCCCAATATAACAGGAACAAAACAAATCAAAAGTAAAATAATGGTTTCCACCCAGCATAAAAATTACCATAAAGGTTTAAAGGTTTTTAAACAAAATTATATTGGGCAAAAAAATCTGTTTTGTCTGTTTTCTGGCACATTTACACATGATAAAGCAGAACAAAATGTTTCTGTTGTGTAAAGGTTCACTTTAATTCAACTATGAATTTATGTCAGCTTGACACACAGTTCATTATTTAGCTAGCTCATTAACAGCAGGCTGTACATGTCGGTATAAATCTTTGTTCCTGCTAGTCAGTCTCACCGTTTTATTTGGGTGTAGAAAGCAGAAGAAAGGCATCAAGTCATCTATTGGCCGGTTGTTTGGGAAGAAGGAGAAGGGTCGAATGGACCAGACACTGGGGCGGGATGGACAGCCTCTACCAGCCCTATCAGGTACATGACACACTACATTGTTTGGTCCCTTGGCATAGACTCAGACTGTGTTTGATTTACAGAGAGGTTTTGCTATATTTCAGACTTTGAGATTGGCATCGGTGACACTATGACTCTGGGAAAACTGGGCACTCAAGCTGAGAGGGACCGCAGGATGAAGAAAAAGTAAAAAATCCTTTTTTACTCTGCGGTCTTTCTCCATTTCTTTTTTTTTTATTTTACTGATTTACCTGAAGTTCTGTTATTTCTCTTTTCCACCTTCCTCCTTTCAATTCTGTTTTTAGACATGAGCTTCTAGAAGATGCCAGGAAAAGAGGTCTGCCATTTGCCCAGTGGGACGGCCCAACAGTTGTTTCCTGGCTAGAGGTATTCCACTAATGTGTTTTTGTGTCTTCCAGCCACACATTTTCTAGTCTTAATGTGAGGCTGCCACTACATCTAATACAAAAGCTGATACAATTATATCAAATACCCGACTGAACACTGCAGCCGGTTCTGCACTTCCTTTTCTTTTTATCTGACTTTTTATGGTGACAATGATGGTGACGTTGAATATCTTGATCACTGTCACTAGCTATGGGTGGGTATGCCGGCGTGGTATGTGGCAGCCTGTCGTGCTAACGTGAAGAGTGGAGCCATCATGTCAGCTCTGTCAGACACAGAGATCCAGAGGGAGATTGGCATCAGCAACCCCCTTCACCGACTGAAACTGCGCTTGGCCATCCAGGAGATGGTCTCCCTCACCAGCCCCTCTGCACCACTCACCTCCAGAACGGTAAAAAAACATACAACTGCAATTTCATGTGCATATAAAAATAGCATATAAATAAAGTATCACATGACCCCAGACAAACCATAACTACACCCAAAAACTCTTTCACCGTTATCTTTATTTACACTCTTCATGCTGGGGTGATGATGCCACAATCTTTTTTTTGTTCCATCACCACAGTAGGGGTTGGTTTCTGCCTTCAGTTGGGTTGATTTATCCTTTTCTGCTGCCATAACTTGCATGGGGGTTCTCCTGAAAACAACACAGAAAAAGTGCCAGATATAGCTAAAAACTACCTGCCTGAAGTACACTCCCTCCCTTGGCATCACTCAATACAATGTTTGTCTTTGTGTGTGTCTGCGTCTGTGTGTGTGTGTGTGTGTGTGTGTGTGTGTGTGTGTGTCTGTGTTGGCGTGTTAAAAATTTACACACAATTGCATTCTTTGCTGCATTTGTGTGTGTTTGCATGCTTTTGTGTGTGTGTGTGTGTGTGTGTGTGTGTGTGTGTGTGTGTGTGTGTGTGTGTGTGTGTGTGTGTGTGTGTGTGTGTGTGTGTGTTTTCGTTCTCTGAACAGTCCTCCGGAAATGTGTGGGTGACTCATGAAGAGATGGAGAACCTGGCTTCCTCCACTAAAGCGGTCAGTACCATCTGGGTGCTCTCCCCCCTCCTCTCTCCATCCACTTCCATCAAACACTTGCACTGGTCCCACCACGACTCACATATGTCCTTTCCCAGAAGACCCCTTTAAATACTCACTACTTTACATGCTGACGTATTTTTGTGCTCATGCTGGGTACGTGGGTGTCTGATGTAACTAATGTAACCTGTTGTCATGTAATCTGTGTCTCCAAGAGAAGTAAATTAATGTGGCGCAGGAACGGAGAGCGGTTGTCCACCAATCTTGCAGTTGTTGGTTTGATCCCGGCTCCTCTGGTCACATGTCAAAGTGTCCTTGAGCAAGACACTGAACCCCAGCTTAGTTGTTCCCAATCAGCGTTGGCCAGCTTTACAGCACACCGATCGGTGTGTGAGTGTGATTGTGAAAATGGTTGAATAAGAAGCAGTGTTAAGTGCTTTGAGTGCCAATGGGTAGAAAAGTGCTATATAAGTGCAGACCATTTAAATTAGTGATGCATATCTGTATTTATATTTAACAGCAATGATTGAAGGTTACACGCAGAGATTAAACTGAGAAGAGCTTTGTGTGTCTGTTATTGAATGTGCAGTGCTTGGTCAGCCCCTGTCTCTCTAACCTTGTATGTTGTCTCTACCATGCTGCCACTAAGGAGAATGAGGAGGGCAGTTGGGCACAGGTGAGATTGCTGATCTGCAAACATCTGTCTGCACACACACTGAAATGCTCTTCACTAACACATGCACATACACATGTATTTGAAAAAGGGCATCCTAATCACCTTCAGCGTTATATTATATATTCTTTGGTCGGACGAGAAATGACATGAGACATGACAAGACTGGATGTTGCTGTTGACTTTTCTATGCAATATAAGAAGATGTCTGCTACAATTTTGGAGCCACGGTGCAATTATATTGAAATTCTTGTATCATTTACTATATATAGGATTTTATGTCTTTATTTGACAGTAAGCACATGTGCTTGACTTTTGTCACAGGACAGTGGTGGAGTGGTTAGTGCTGCCACCTCACAGCTAGAAGGTCCCAGTTCTAAATCTATCTGCTGGCTGTGTGGGGTTTGCATTTTCTCCCTGTGCTTGCATTAGTTTCCTATGGGTACTCTGGTTTCCTCCCACAGTCCAAAGACATGCATGTTAGGATAATTGGTCTCTAAAACTCTAAATTGCACATTGAATTTTGCATTGCATTGAATGTTAGTGGTTGTTTCTTTGTGTATGTCTCTCTTTTTTGGCCCTGAGATAGACTGGTGACACCAATGACAGCTGGGACAGGCTGCTATTAGCAGTTAAAGATGATGGATTGACAGATTAACCGTTATCCTTATATTTCATATTTTTAATTTCATATCACAAATCCAAACATGAATATATTTTATAAGTGAAACAATATATTAGTTACAGCTGACAGACATTTGTACTATGTCATTAGTAAGTTTAGTGAGACAAGTTTTGCCCCTTACTTATCCACTAAAAATGTAACATGATAATGCTATAGCAGGAAAAATAAGGTCATAATAAAAATGTAATTCCCATTATTTTTAGTCCTACACAGCAGCGCTCTCGCTTTCAGATCTGAGACCACATAAATGATGCATTAACTGACCCAGAATGCCCATTTCTTCAGATGTAGCTAAAGCTCATAAGAAAAACTAGCAACCTAACATTATATAGACCAACATGAACAACTTGCTGCTAACTCCCCGTGAATAACATCTGCAACGCTAATGACTATAACCACAGAGCAGTGTTGCAGTTTGTATGAGGCATGATCAATCATTTTAATAAACCCAAAATGTAAAATAATTCCCCTTCTCCCTACCTGAATACAGTGTACTCTATAGTGTGTTTGACATTTTGGGTCCAAATGTTGAGCATGTAAATTTATACACTATATAGTGCATTTAAAGGACCCCAAAATACAACATTAAGAGTAGTGGACATGGTAGTACACTACTTTCTCCTAACAGTCCCACAATGCAAAGCTCCCCGTTTTAGATCAGAACAAATTACCGGTGTGTGTCTCGAGCAGCCGCTAGTGATGACACAACATGACAAGAGTTAGTACTGCAAGTTTCCGGAATGTCAACTGACTGTCCACTATTGGATTAACTACATAGTTTACGTTACATAGCAGGGAATGAGTAGGGAATGGTTGAGTAGGGGGTGATTTTGGACACATAGTCTTTTCCATTAGTAAAACAGTGGAGCTGATTTAGAGCCAGTCTTTACGGTACCTATCTTTAGGCTAACCATTACAGCAATGTGTTACAAACAACTGACCTTGGATCTGCCATTAGTGATTTAATCTGCTGATGTCTCATGAGACAGCCACTTTCACCACTCACAGCCTCTTTAAAACTCACTGTTAAAATTTTGTTGCAGTCAGACTATTGTCTGGGTCTGCTCAAAGTTTCTTTGGTTTGGTTCATAAAACAATAAATAGTGATCTACAACCTATTTTTTTACACAAAAACTTTAATTAAATATATCCAGGCCTAAGTACAAGTAAAATTGCAAAGAAATACTCCAAAACAATATTAAATCCTCAAATCTCCCTTCCTCAGTTGCAAAAACCATTAACATTACAGTTTGTCCTCCTCTTCCTGTAGACTCTGGCTTATGGAGACATGAATCATGAATGGATAGGGAACGAATGGCTGCCCAGCCTTGGTCTGCCTCAGTACCGCTCCTACTTCATGGAGTGTCTCGTGGATGCACGCATGCTGGATCACCTCACCAAGAAAGACCTGAGGAGCCACCTCAAGATGGTGGACAGCTTCCATAGGTCTGTGGGGATGCTGTTTGATCAGCCTGCACTTTCATACTTTTCAGATACCAGATACATTAGCAATGGAGATTAGAAAGCTAATGATGCATATGTGCTTATCCTTCTCTGCATGTGCAACTATTTATGTTTCTATGTCTTTTTCTCTCTCTCGCTGTATGTGTGTGTGTGTGTGTGTGTGTGTGTGTGTGTGTGTGTGTGTGTGTGTGTGTGTGTGTGTGTGTGTGTGTGTGTGTGTATATATCAGGGCTAGTCTGCAGTATGGGATTATGTGCTTAAAGAGACTAAATTATGACAGAAAAGACCTGGAGCGGCGGAGAGAGGACAGCCAACACGACATGAAAGGTACACTTTACAAACACCCCACACACACAGTGTCAAAAAGCACACACAAATAATTCTCATACAGAGTCTCAACAGACCAGAGTACCACCTAGTGGATTTGCCTGATATTCGTAATTTGGCTTAAACATTTAAACAGCTGCACATTACTCACTCACCCACTGAAGCAGGCCTACAGTCTTATTATCCAAATCTGTGCCATTTTTCACACACAGACACACACGCACACACTTCTTCAGATCTAGCGAGTCTTGCACTCGCCCTTTTGACCTTGAGTTCAGCACATGAACTTGACTCAGCTGTTGTGTCAAATCAGAGTCCTGCCCTGTTTACACCGTACACACACACACACACACACACACACACACACACACACACACACACACACACTGCCTGTTCCAACTTGGAAAGCTGGCTGACAGCTGTACTTTAAATGAACAAAGGGAATGTGCCAGTGGGTTGACACTATGTAGCCATACACATTATATCTTTTTTTCTAGTTCGTTTTCTGAAATGGTTCGCTTATATTTTCTCTTTCTCTGACATAAACTGTGTTTATTTTCTGGTAATGATATATTTTCTCTTCTACTTTAGATGTGCTAGTGTGGACCAATGAGCAGGTTATTCACTGGGTCCAGTCCATTGGTCTAAGGGAGTATAGCGGCAACATGTTGGAGAGTGGCGTTCATGGAGCACTCATTGCTCTGGACGAGACCTTCGACTACAGTAGCCTTGCTCTTATCCTGCAAATTCCTATGCAGAACACACAGGTGGTTATAAAGGAACCATTTATACTCAACATAAAATGATTTGAATGTGACAAGATATCAAGTGTTTTTAGGGAAAGTTTGATCAATTTTGTGGCAAGGCCTAATACATTATGAAATAAAACATCTGTATGATATTGGCTAAAAACATTCAATTCGTACCAGTAGGATTGTTTTTTATATTAGAACATAATATCCCACACATTCTAAACTTCTTTTCCAGTACTGGAGTTTCACTGCAGGCATTTTATACACCCAGTCCATCTTCCAGCAGTCATAGCTGTTGAGATTTTATGAGAGTGGATGATTTACTTTTTGTTGATGCAGTGGTTTGTGTGCAATCAGTATGGTGCCAACGTTTAATGTAGCACTGCTTCAGATTCTCAAAAAAGTGGGAACAGGGGCAACAAAAGGCTGGAAAAGTAATTGCTGCAAATAAAAAACTAATGGAGGAGCATATGACAACTTATTAGGTTAATTGTCAATAGGTCAGTAGACTTGAAGACATTAAAGATCCCATCATTTACAGTATATAATATGATCAAAAGGTCAAAACTTGATGCGTGTGATCTTCGGACCCTCATGTAGTCTTGCATTAAAAACAGACATGATTTTTTACTGGACATCACTACATGGACTCAGGAACACTTCCAGAAATGACTGTATGTGAACATAGCTCACTGTGCAATCTACAAATGTAAGTTAAAGCTGTATCATGCAAAGAAGAAGCCATATGTGAACATGATCCAGAAACACCACCATGTTCTCTGGGCCAAAGCTCATTTTAAATGGTCTAAGTCTGTATCGGTTGTTCTGAGATTAAAAGTGCTCAGTTGTTCTCTGCCAGAATTCACTGGAAAGAATCTTGCCCACATTTTCATAACATGTGAATGTTTCTTGCAACTCAACAACAACAAAAAAACATAAAGGTTACTACTATTTATCATAGGAATAATTTTCAGTTTCAAGAGTTTCACTGACACGTTGCCACGAGCTTCTGTTCATTTTGGATCCCTGTTGTTTGAATCACTATGCCACCTGCTTTGTGTGCTGCATTTCAGGCAAGGCAGGTTCTGGAGAGGGAATTCAACAACCTGTTAGCCTTGGGGACGGACCGACGACTCGAGGAGGTGACCTCGCAAAATGCTGCTTTGATCAAATACTGCATTTTTGAAAAAGGGTCTATTGCCTGACCATATTTTCCTCCCTGTCCCTGTAGAGTGGGGATGACAAGACTTTTCGACGCTCTCCATCATGGCGCAAGAGGTTTCGAGCACGTGAGGGAGGGGCCGGGCTGGGGATGATGGCGGGCTCTATGGAAACACTACCTGCCGGCTTCCGAATGCCCTCCATGTCCATGGCGCCTTCTATGAATTTGATGCCCAAGAAACAGCTCCAGCCTGAAGGTGAGTTACAATACAAAGAAATCTACTCTACTTACTGTTATTTCTGTGTATATCTATGTTCCTGCCATTCTCTATGCTCATCCTGACTGACTAACTGCATGCTGTATCCTCTTTGTCCTGCTGCGCCCACATCCCTATGTGCCACGTCCTGTCAAGCTCCTCCCCCAGCACCTCCGAGACTTGACCCCTCGGCGGTGCGGACCTATTCGTGCTAACCACTCTCTGCTTACTAACAGGAGCGCTAATGCTAACAGGTAAGATAACAAAAGCTACCAGACACACCTGAACTCATAGGTCAGTGTGCATTTAACCAGCATTGCTCAGAAAATGTGACAACTTTTTCTCTCTAGAATACCAAGTGCATAAAAGACAAACGTCCCTGAATACAGTAACTTTTCCTGGTTTTACTTATAACCGCAATTCAAAAAAAATTGGCACAATAATTTGCCAATCTCATAAATCCTATATTGTTTAAACAATAAAACATAAAAAACATATTAGATTAAACTGAGACATTTTACCATTTCATAGAAAATATTAGCTTAATTTGAATTTGATGACAGCAACACATCTCTAATAAGTTTGCAACAGGGTTAACACAAGGGTGGAAAAGTAATTGCTGTGAATAAAAAAAATATTGGAGGAGCATTTGACAGTAACAGGACTGGGTACAAAAGGAGAACTTCAGTGAGGCAGAGCTTCTTGAGTGTAAAGATGGGCAAAGGCTCCCCAATATGCAACAAACTGCATCTAAAAATTTTGGAACATGTTCCTCACCGTAATATTTTGAAGACTTAAAAGATCTCATCATCTACAGTATATAATATGATCAAAAGATTCAGAGAATGAGGAGAAATCTCTGTGCACAAGGTACAAGGCCAAAGGTCAAAACTTGATGGGCGTCAGGCAGCACTGCATTAAAAACAGACATGATTTTCTACTGGACATCCCTGCATGCAACATTCCTCTCCTAAACTCCAGCAACTGGTCTCCTCACTTCCTATACGATTACAGAAAGTTGTAAAAGGATGAGAAGATGCCACACAATGATAAACATCGCCTTGTTCCAACTTTTTTTAAATGTGTTGCTGCCATCAAATTCAAAATCAGCTCATATTTTCCATGAAATGGTAAATTGTCTCAGTTTCAACATCTGCTATGCTGTTTATGTTCTATTGTGAAAACAATATAGGATTGATGAGATTGGCAAGAGGCGTAGTTTTGGCATTTACAGGTTTTCCTCAGTATGTGTCTAAGAAATGATAATTTTAATACATGTATGTATTCTCTTTGTGAGAGTTAAACCAATATGCTTTCTCTTTTTTTCGTCTTCCAGTGCATTCTCATTACTTATACGGATACATGCTTGCGGCCTTTTGAGAGTGATATGCCAAATCTGGATAGGGTGATCTGGGTGCCACTGGGGGGGAGTGTGGTCTTCACCCCTTTGTTGCCCAGCCTCACCTCCCACCTTTCATCTCTCACCTCTCCTTCGGACACGTGCAATACAGAGGCCAACTCTGACCTTTTGAACTCTTGAGAGTGCTCATTGGCTGCGCTCGCTGCTGTAAAGGAGACTCATCCTGGTCTCTCCCAGTTTACCCCAGTGCTCCCAGTAGCCTCGTTGTTGTGGTGTTGTGCTCCTGCTCCTCTGGTCTCAGCTGTGGGTTAATGTCCTGGTTCTCATAGTCTCACCATGGCCAAGTCCAAACCAATTTTCCTGTGTGTTCACATCCTGAGATACATAACAGACTAAAAGGGATGGAGACCGCTCAGGGATTTGGACTTGGATATGATGAATACTTGTATAAATGGCGGATTCCACTGCACATTGCCCCTCTACCGGTTATGCAAGGTATTACTCATTTATTGTCTCTGTACATAAAATGAATGACTTATGTTTTTTAAAGAAATAATATATATATATATATATATATATATATATATATATATATATATATATATATATATATATATATATATTGGAAATAAATATGGTAAAAATATTATATCATTGCTGTATGAACCCCAATGCCATGTATTCGATAGTGACTGTTTTCGCTCTCTTTCTTTCTATTTCTCTCTTGTCGGGCCTTTGTGTGTCTTTCGCTGTATGCTGTAAGTGTGTGAATCGTTAGTGGGAGGGACTCACTAAGGAGGAGGTGTGTTTCTACAAGGACTCTTCACAGGTTCATGGGTCCAATTTCAGACTTCTCTCTTTTCCACTTCTCTTCCCTTCTCGTGCCCCTTTGACACTATGTAGCTGTTACATCTCCTCTCTGCGCCTCTCTCGCCTTCTTTACAACACTATGTAGCCTAGAATAGAGAGAATCCTTTAATACAAAGTGTGTCTACTGTATGTTTGAGTGTGCGTGAGAAAATGAGTCTGTCCGCTTGAGACTTGTAAAGAGGTTTTGTGTGTGACAGGCCAACCCCAGTCATGTGACCATGACTTTTGTCTGTAGATGGGTAGTGTGAACACTGTAGCTCCTCTTTGTTGATTCCTTATTCTCTCTTCTCTCCAATGAAACTGTAAACTGCTGCTCAACATCAGCCAATGATATCAACACTAAACTGCTCAAAGTGACAGATTCATCGAAAGCTGTCCCATCATCTCTTTTTTAGTTGCTGTGAAGATGTGCCAGTGAGCAGTCAGGACTCTTGGCTGACCAACTCCTCATCCAATAAGAACACAGCATATGAACCAGTGAGGTGCTGGCTGGGTGTACAATCTCCGATTTATTTATTTAAGTTTAAATTTTTTGTTTGGTTTACAGTTTTTCCAAGGTGTTTCAAAAGGTGTAATGTGCTATGTGGCAGCTATGAGTACTGTGTCTTTATTCCAGGTGTGAAACAATGCTGACAAATCAAGATTTTATCATTTGGCTATTGAAAGTGTACTGTATTTATGACACTATATAGACATAAGTAAAGCTGTTTTTTTTTAAGATTTTGGATGTTGTCTTCCTTTTGAGGTTCTTACTCACAGTGTTTCATTTTTGTTACAGACAACAAAAGACAATGTATTGAAAATGGTCTTTATTGCAAAATTTTGACAGAAAATATCACTTTTTGGAACATCTACAAATACACAACAATCTTAGTTGAAAAAGTCACAAATAAGTTAGCAAAAAATAAAAAATAAAATGGCAAAACCACTCTGTAGAAAAAGGGAACGTATTTACATCACTAGCATTCATAACCAGTTTAAATTAAGCGGATCTTGGTCAAAACTGCCATGGTACATATTGGCCCCACAAATAAACTCGTGATTTTTTAAGCACAAAACACACACAAAAGAATGAAAGATCAGGGAAAGGTTCTGAAAAGATTACAACTTAAATAAAGTAAGGAGAAAGGGCTTTGTCATTACTTTTTTGCTCTATCAATCTGAAAACAATCCTAACAGATTGATTCTAGTAACTATGTCTTGGGTACATGCAATAAGATCCTGTGGATGCGGCAGGTCTGGACCACGGGATAAAGCAGGGAATAAAGGGAATAGGGCCTCATTGTGAAAAGAAGGAATTGGCTTGCAAGCTCACAGATCAGCAGTTCAGAGTTACAATCCTGATAAATCACAAATTTAGTACTTAGATTGTTAGGCCTGAGGATTATTGAAATGGGAGTCTAGGATTGGTTGTCAGCCACCATAGCCAATTATGATATTGCTCTTTGTATGTGGCTGTCAGTGCATCTATGAGTCAGAAGGTCTATTTGGGAATGTCCACAGGAAAGGCAACAGCACCGTCTGCTGCAGAGATGCTGTCCACAATGGAAGTCAGGGCACGCATGTTGCCCTGCTCTGGAGAATCGGCAGCACTCAGAAGATCTGCAGAGAGTCCCAGTCACACATTCAGCATCTGAGCAAGGCCACGCTGACCTGACTGTGTAATCTGATGACACTGTGTGCCAACTGTACTCACCCTCGCTGCTGTAGTTCTGCGTGCACTGCTCTGGAGTGCTGCTCCATTCTGGGCTGCTGCAGCAGGTGCTGCCCGAACTGGGCTCGCTTGACGATGACACCTGTTACCATGGAGATGCACACACAGGAGTTGCTGTCATTCACTCTGTGTTATGACACAGCACACCCCATCTCACACAGAAACACAGACAACACTAGTCCAGTGTAGCACACATAGTGTAGCACACCAATGCATCCTGTGTCACCAAATCTACATCTAAATGATCTAAACAATCGAAAGCTAGACAACTATCTCAGATAAGACTAATGAGACTTTTCTGTGATTAAAAACCAAGTGAAAAAAATTGGTTGGCCACTCAATAAGTCTGTATTTGGCACCTGTCTCATCCGTTTGTTATCTGTGTCTAGTCGAACCGAAAGACAAGCAAAATCTATGTATTTTCTGAAACACAACTGACCTAAAAACAAAGTTAAAAAAACGTATGACACCAAATACCAGCGTTTCCCATCAAAGTTACTATCAAAGCGTATCCACAGCAATCAGTTTAAAGCAGGTTTTGACATGAATCAGTTCATTAAGATCACACGTTGCATTTTTCCATTTTTTGTTGTTTTGTTCTCTGTTTTTTTTGTTGGCCTATTTTCTATGTTGTCAGCATTTATGTTGTGAACTTCTTCTCCTCATACCTCCTGTGTCCTACTCACTCTGGGCTGAGCTGGGCTGGGTCGGTAGTGCAGTCCCTGCTGCCCTGTCTCAGTGTCCTGCTGGTTGAGGGAGGACACCAGGGCCTGCAGCCTTTCAATATACTGGATGGCGCTTCGCAAGATCTCCACCTTGGGAAGCCTTTGGTTGGGGTTCATCAGGGTGCTCCTCTTCAGAGCCTCAAAGGCCTCGTTCACCTTCTTCAGTCGCCTCTTCTCCCTCAATGTGGCCGCTCTCCGCCGGTCCATGGTCACGGTCTTCCTTTTGCACAGCTTACAGGCCCAGGGCAGGCACTGGCCAGGACAGTGAGGCTCAGAGTGAGGTGACAGGCTTGATGGAGATGCTTTGTCCTCTGTTCCTGAGGTCCCGACTCCAACACCCCCAGACAGACCCCCACACAAGCCCATCATGGTGTTCCTATCCTGGTAGCTTGCTTGGTCATACCCCCCAGGCAGGCGAGAGGGGAAGTAATTGTCCCCTCCCTCGTAAAAGCGCTGGTCAGGGAAAAAGTAAGGGTTGGTCTCGAAAAGCTCCATACTGGACAACGATGTGGTCTGGATGTGATGGGACAAAAATCCCTGCCTCCCTTGAAACTGCTCTTCGGCCCTGCTCCTGGAGCAAGTGTGTCAGAGTGTACGTGTGGGTGCCTGTCTTCTGGTCTGGCTTGGGTTTGTGATGAGTGGAAGACGTGTGGAGAACAACTGGTGTGGAGCAACTGTAGGCTGGCATTTAAACCCCTCTGCCTGCTGCAGGATCATAGGGTTAAATTTAGCACGAGCCCCCAGAAACCTGACACGACGTTTAGCTGTTGCTGCACATCTACACTTCACATCTTTGTTGGGCTCTGCTCTCTAGGGCTTTGAGGCCTGTGTGTATGTCCTTGTGGGCCTTATTAGCTTGTGTGTGGGTCTTATGAGGCAAGGATATGATCAAGTTGCTGTGGAAATGGGAGAGATAACCTCGGATCAAAGATGTCCGTCTTAATGAGCTAATCCTAGACTTGCGTCTCTCTCTATGACACTATACATGAGGTTCCCTGCCATGAGGAAGGAGGAGGGGACCAGGCAGTAGGGACATTCTGCAGACAGCTGTCACTTCTACTAGAGAGCAGTGAGAAGATGTTTCACTTGAGTACTTGATGGAAGGGAAATTAGTCCAGAGACGGTTGTTTACACAAAAGTAGGTAGGAGATAAACACTTTTCAGGATGACCACCTACATCAGTCTTGAAAATGTAAACGTTGTGATAACATAAATGCCCTTGCAATTGTTGTTGGCTCTGGGTTTTATGCAACCACATTCATATCTGCTGACTTTTCTTCCAAGATGATTGCACAGTGTATTGCAAGTGACCTTGTGAGCTATTCTAGACTCTGAACCAGACAGGCCAGCACATGAACGGACAGAGTACAGTAAGTGAAAACCACGTTGGCATCAGCTCCTATTACTCTCACTAACTACTAAAGGGATTATAATAAAACAGACCAGAAGCAGAGCCCTTCGTTGTCCTGACCTCTTCCATCCAGTCACAGTGTTAGCCTAGCCACCAGGTGTTAATCTTTCCGGGACACGTCTCACCTCATAGCGTACCAGCTAATTCAGACTGACAAAAACAGTCACTTCTGTTAGTAACAGTAACAGAGATACACATACTGTATCAAGCATAAAATGTATAGGGGCATGCTGGTGGGCCAATGACCAAGTCAAGACTGAGACATCTGTTTCATTTGGTCTTTTCTCTGCATAATTTCCAAGTATACTTTCAGTATTTCCATTGTTTTTCCCCCAAAAGACACGGTGAAATACTTCAAACTATCCTTAAAATCAGCATCATAACACCATAGCTTCATAATAATTTATGAATTACTGTTCTCATAAATAACTATTAATTAAGTGTTTTTTTATTGGTCAGATAACTCCATTATGGAGTCCCAGTTATCAATATGCAATTAAATTGGGTTAGTTTCCATCATTTAAGCTTGATATTCATGTTATATTATGGTGTAATGAACTATTTAGGCTCCACAGAGTCTAGGCCAAGATATCACAAATAATCAGCTGGGCCTCATAATAGGTGTCACCGTTCTCTTGCCTTACCCTACTTAAGCTAAGCCTACATTCACCTGCACAAAGAGTAAACATTTATTGGCATAATACAAATTCAAATACAATACTCATATTAACATTGTACTGTATCTACTTATGCACAGTTACTGTGGTTTACCCCGCCGATTTTAGTAGCAGGTTTATCTGTCAGCATCTGTCAGTAGTCCAGCTGTTAATCGTCTTTACAATCTGTAGTTCTTCTAATTTTACTACCAATTGTAAGTTATACCAACCAAAATGACCACTGTTAGTGCACCTCTAAAACATTCTTAAATTCTATCCTCACAACACTTTACCAGTGCTTTAAAATAAACTTTTATACCTCAGGGTAATAAAGCCTTTGTACAGGTGTAGACTGATGTATAGTACACACCATGATTGCTGATCAAGCTAGCTGTCAATCACTAGTGTTTAATTTTAGGTAATTAATGGGAGTGTGATTGCATACTACAAAAACTATAAAAATAGTATTTAAAAAAAACTGAGCTGTAACTATTTCATTTAAATGTGCCAGTACGTGGATTGCGGTATTGTGCATGCCGGCTCAAGGGTATAGTTAACTGGATAAACAGAACAAGGTTGTTGTGAAATTAATTAATTACACCATCGCTTTTTCTGCTGTTTAAGGGCCTAGTGTCTCTTACATCTTAATGGAACCCCTAATTTAAATTTGATCAAATGTAGGTGTACAGGAAGCCTGTAAAATGTGAAAAGTGGTAACAAGCAAAACAAACATCCACTGTGTTGTCTGCTACAGGTGTTTAGTTAACAGCTTTCGGCTTGTCCCTTCAGGGGTCACCACAACAGATTGTGTTCTGCACATTGCTTTGGCATGAGTTTTTACCCCAGATGCCCATCCTGCCGCAACCCTCACAATTTATCCGAGCCCACCAAGGTGGCCCTTAAAGGCTAGAAGGGGCCACACCTGGTGCGGTGGGATTCAATCACTTAATTCTAACTTAATTCTAATTTAAACTCACCACATGACTTCATTCACTGGGCTGTCCCTTACTTATTTACTCAAACTCCCTCATCCAGGTCTCCAGTCTCTCCTTTGATCCCAGACAAAGTTCTTCATCTCACAGGTACCATAATAGGGGAACTATCTGCCTAGGTCTACACAATCAGCAACTTCACTCCAAATATTCAAAAAGATGTTAAAGCCAGAAATCCTCTGTGGCTTCAGTTAAACATGAGAAGAAATAAACTCCTTGCTTCTTTTTTTATAAATCACTTTGGATAAAAGTGTCTGCCAAATGACTAAATGTAAATGTACATTTATTGTTTTTACTTATATTCCTAATTTTGCTGCATTGGCAATGAATTTACACTTGCATGGTGATTTAAAACAAAAAATGTGAATTGAATTGATCTGATTTATTCTAAGATTAAATTACTTGGCAGTGGTTTCAGGCCTGGGTGATGGGTCGTGGCCTAGTCCTGGGGTTTGGGGCTGAGGCACAGTTGAAACTTGGCACACTGCTGCAATGGGTTGTCAGGTTAGTCTGTGATGGATAGTCACTGATGGTGGAGCAAGCACAAAGACGCCTGTGTTGGACTCAGGGGTAAAGCAGGGAGGGGGTCTGCAGTGTGTCAGAGTCACTCATAACCCTCTGTCATCTTAACCCATTGTCAGCAGAAGTGGAGAACTTGTGTCTGTGTGTTTTTGTACTAGTGTCAGGGACACATTCGTATCTTTTGTGGGGAACAAGTCCCCTCTCAGCATTTTAGAGACTAGGGAAGACTGTGTGTTAACTGTTTTTAAATATTATACATACTGTCACTTCCATTCTCAGTTCACTCAAATGAAGCCCAACACCCACTTTTACGCATGTGAAACCAATTACTATACGTTTCAAGTATTGAAAGAAGCAAACACCTCAAAGCAACCTAATAAACAGCAATGTGGCAACTCTAGATGACAGTGTGATGTAGAATCAAAACAGTTTACCCTGAAACTAGATAAATACATTTTGTGCATGTGTGCAGGTCCTCATGTGTGCGTGTTTATGTATGTCTGTAGTAGGGATTGCTCTGTCACTGGCAACTCTGTTCCACTTCTCAGTGACAAGCAGCAGCACATTGTGGGACAGCTGAGTTAGAGGGGGGAATGAAGGGGGTGAGCAATCAGTCCTCTTCACCCCAGGTTAGTCTCAAGATCTACACTGACCTGGAGAACTGTCATCTGAGCACAGTCGGAAAATCTCAGATGTGTAAGAAGAGAATAACATAACAACAGTGACTGAGTGTCGAGCAAAGGCCCATCCACCTTATATGCAGTGCTGTACAATACAATATAAATTAGGCATAAAATCTAATGTGTATTGATGCTTTGTTTTACAGGTCATTTATTTTCTTAATGATAAGTGATTTTCATGAGAGCATTATATAATATGTGAAAATTTACAAGGAAAATCGAGGCAATGCTTTTAGACAGTTATTTGAGTTTTGTCAGCTGTGTCAAAATTATAAACAGATTTCCAGAGAATTGTCTATAGCTGTAACTGCTAAAAGCTGTATTTAAACCCAAGTGAATAATAATTTATCATCTGAAACTTTTCAAAGAAATTGAAAGGGGACATTTTTTGTATTTAATGCCATTTATTA
Organism: Channa argus; assembly: GCF_033026475.1. Taxonomy (NCBI): domain Eukaryota; kingdom Metazoa; phylum Chordata; class Actinopteri; order Anabantiformes; family Channidae; genus Channa; species Channa argus. Next base: position 11,643,355 of record NC_090201.1, on the reverse strand, counting down.
AACTTTGTGTCAAGTCAAATGTAACACTATGTAAATTTTGTCAAATGTTTATAAAGTAGAAATATAATCAAAAACATGTCTCTCTGTGGAGAGTTGCAGTTGATGCCTCCCAATACAAAGACTCACAGAGCAGCCCTGGCAGCAGTGCAGCGATATTTGCTTCTAAATGTTTTTGAAGCATCCCTTCTAGTGGTTAAGTATTAACATTTCATAATACCTAGAAGGTTGCAGTTTTGAACCCTTGGCCAACCATGGCCTTTCTTTGTGAATTTTGCATGTTCTCCCTGTGCTCACATGGGTTTCCTCCCACAGTCCAGAGACATGTTAGGTTAATTGGTGTGAATGTGAGTGTGAATGGTTGTCTGTCAGTGTCTCCGTGTGTTGGTCCTGAGATAGACTAGTGACCTGTCCAGGGTGTACCCTGCCTATCACCCTTTGACAGCTGGGACAGGCTCCAGCCGCCAACGACACTAAATAGGATATGCAGATACTAATAATGTACAGATGGATGGATAATACTACTACCTGAAGTGCTGGGTAAAGCATAATAAAGTGGGGAGATGGAGGGCAGTGTGGATTAGATGGATTTTTTAGCTTTAAAAACCTGATAGGCTCAGTTATATTACTGATACAATGCAACAACAAAATTTAGATGGAGTTAAAATCATATACTACTCATATACTACTTGCTTACAAAAAGCACATGGTTATAGTAGCAGAGATGGAAACGCAGGGCAGGGATTTTAGAGAAAATAATAATAGAGAATATAATGATAATATATACATAATATAATATTTTTATATAATATTTATAATATATAAATGGTAATAAGAGAAAAATGAAGGAAATGCAGAGAGGAAGAAGGAAGGTTTGTCTCATGACTGGGTTTAAATTGGTTTCTTTCTGTATTCCACTTGCAATGCAGTGTGCCATCCTAACTAGTACATAATCATGCTGTCCAGAGTTAAGTGTTTTTGGTCGAGCACATAGTCGCCATAGTGACAGGAACAGATGTCCAAGTGTACCATCTCCAAGATTCAGATTCTGTACTGTCACCGCGATGACTGCACGTCCATTACTAAAACCTTTGAAACCAGTTTTTCAAACAGCAAAATGCTGAGCTCTTCCGTCCTGTTTAGATTATGGACATATGGTACGTTATATTAGGGGACAAAGATGATAGGGCACTCCTCCCAGCCAGTCTGCTTATGAAATGATTAAGACAACTACAGGCAAACAAATGATTGAGAGCAATCAAGGTTGATTTATATATTACTGTGCTCCACTATTTCTGTTGCATAATGAACTTTACATAAGCTGCAGTGCTGTTTCATTTGACCAATGTGATACTACTACAGCTTGCTAATCATCAGGAGAATACTCCCATTCATTCGTATTCAGAATGAACTGCCCCACCTGTGTTTTCACAGGCTCTGGAGGCCTGGAGATAGCTTTCTAAGTCAGTGGGGGGAACAGTAGTTCTGTAGCCCAGCCATGCTGCTGCTCACTGGGGCTTTTATCGTGGAGTAATCCCCTACAACAAACAGAATGGCCGGCATGTGCATACGCAGCTGTCACAGTCTTAGTGCAAGTGGTGTCATGTTAAATCACAGGAATGGACTGAGCCCCTGAGCCATCCGCTGCCGTTCCCTTTGCTGGCATCCAACTCACTGCGAGGCTCCAGCACACACAGACAAACACACGTCCATATTCATACCTACGTACATAACCCACTTCCCACTAACATAACTTTGCAGCACATGGCAGGCCTAAAGTTATTCACTGTAAATAATCTCTACTCCACTGGTACAATCATCCATTAAGTCACATACAGTATATTCCATTAATGCAACAAGTTGAATAAAACTCATCACAGGCAGGAAAACATAGTGAATCTTAGAGCAAATCATAGTGTCACTGCTAGTATATATTACATTTCACAGAGACACCTGAAAGAGCCTCAGGAAATCATTGCAGTTTAATTAGAAGGCAATTTACACTTGATGGTGTGAGATTCTGAATGGAGGGCTATAATGAAAGTATGTCCTGATCCATTACTCCAGCTTTTCAGTATCATTTTCCATATCTGGCTTCCGGCTGTGGGTGCATAAAAAGACAAATGACTCGGTTTCCTTTCAAACCTCATCGTGATGTGTCACATCTCCAGTTTCCCCTGTCTTGTTCTACTCTTACACAGAATTTCTGTGTCTTTTTTCCATTTCCCTACCTTTGTTTTTCTCTGGGTCTATTGACCTTCTCCCATATCAGCAGAGGGACAAATTTAGCTGCATGGTTTCTGGAGTGACCAAATAGTCGAGACACAACAGTGGGAATGTGTGCGCATCTCCCTGCATGGTGGTGAGAAAGAGAAGGTTCAGGCTACACAGATAGTTACACATATCCAGACAAAATAAGAAGAAAACTGCATTAAGACTGGCATCCCGAAAGGATGCACATTAAGGAGCCAGGAAGAGAGTGAAAATGACAAGGTATATCAATAAAAGGTGCCTCATAGATGTAAAAAAAAAAAAAAAAAAAAAAAACATCATCAAAAAAAGCTAGTAAGAGCAATAAAATAGTCTAAAACATGGGAGCAATGTTTAGCCAACAGCTTTCATCCTAAGTATTTTCCCTCTAGGAAGTATTGCATACGCCATAAGGGATAAACAGAGAACGTGTTAAGTTATTCTTGGGTGTCTGGATGATGGTAGTGTCGCCATGGAAACATGCAGATCCCCTGCCACTCCCTGAGCCGTGCTGTTGTAGAGCTGCCAAGCTCTTGGTGCCATGTCACTAGAGTTGTTATGCCATTCTTCGTCTCTGTGTTCCGAGTCGTGCCAGACGCCTCCGACAAAGCAGCCCACCACTCTTCAATTAGATGCTGTGAGGAAAGGCGCTTTGGTGTGGCTGTTAAGAGCAAACCCACCCACCTCCCTAACATGGGGAGATTTAAAAGCTTTAATTGTGTAATGAAGTCGAGTAGAGAATCTGAGTATTTCCATGTTATTTGTGTTTATAATGTATTTCTACTTCTCTACAAATTAAAAAAAAAAAATTATTGTACTTTAGGTTCCATTTATTTTATAGCTCTGCTTTAGATATTAAGCTTATAAAATATGCTTTGCTATAGATTTAGCTACACATTCCATGCTAAAACCAGCTTCTGAAATGTTAAGATTTGCTACTGCTAACTGTGACAAATATTTCAGATTTCGTGGGAATTTCCCAATCAAAACAACAAGTATAAATCCAAATCACTGTAAAGTTCCTTTCAAAAACTGGCCAAGTTTAAGAATTATAAAAAGAAAAATATACTGCATGCACAATACTCTAATTACATTTGGATAACAAAATAAGGCATAATCAACACACAGACTAAAGTCATACTGTCAGGTGTTTCTCTGAGGCCTGTATTTTCATGTGCTATAGTCTAACCATCAAACGTCCATTTGTATGTATCAAGTAATACTTCAGTACATTCTGCTAACTATACTCGTAACATTTCAAATGCACAAAGAAATTTAATTAGGCCTATAAACGTAGCATAACGTATGTAAAGCAGTAAAATCCCAGCTTCAAAAAACTTTTTTTAAATTCTATATTTTATGGAAATGAGCCTCTGTGTTTAAGGCTTCATTGCATTAGTGAATGGTTTCATATGGTGGAGAGCTTCACTGGGGACTTTCCACACTCGGGGAATATCCCCTAATTAGTCATCAGTATCTAAAAAAACACCCCAGGGTAAACGTTACAGTATGTATTCAAAAGTAAACAGCAGTGGAGTTTAACACTGGAGAAGGTAGGGTGTCTGTCCCACTTCTCAACAAGACGATAAATATAAGGTGGACACAGGCAATCAGCAAAAAGTGAGCAAGCAGAGGGGAGTCGCAGGTGCTCGAGCCCAGTCAAGTCGAGAAGAGGACATTTGACAGCTGGCCCGTCACACAATGACTTATTCTTTAGCCAACACACACACACACACTAACGTACCTAGTCTCATGAAAAAGTCAACTTCATGAAACAATTAACTCACGTTTATTGCTTTACAAAAAAATTTAATTCAATCCACGACTAGTGTAAAAAACTATATCATAATCTTAATGCCAGTATTTGAAACAATTTTATTCACCTGTCATTGTGGGCCACTATACATGCACACCTTTAATACATACGGTCATTTTTTAGGAGTTTAACTAGAAGTTTGTTTCTCTGGATGGACAATAATACAATAAGACACTTCAATCTTTTATAGGATCTATATAGTTAATATAGGTCTCACACCAGCTCTCTCCCTGGTGGTGCTATTCACAACAAGAGGCATGCTCTAAATATGCATTACACATCACTGGTATTATACAGATTGTGTGGGTCAGTATTAAAGACATGTCTCCACCTGCTGGCAGAGAGATTAAGCGCAAGAACGCAACAAAGAACTACGATACTTCCTCAACACCAGCAGAGCAAAGTCTTAGTTGTTTGCTGTCATCTTACCAGTAAATGCTGAGAGCATAACACATTTGTAGACAAGTCACACGCTTGCTAAATTAATATAGTATGTACATAGACCAGCAACAGAGTATTCAAATAACACAGAAGCATTAAAATAACATCTATTATATACACACAATTGAATTCTAAGTCATTACCTGGCAGTGTAACGCTTAAATTAGACTTTCAACTAGCAGTAAGTGCGGCACAGGGCTTTTAACTGAGGGAGCAACCGGTAACTTTCTGTTCAGCTTTAAGAAATAACATTTACTGTAAATTAGACATTAGTACTCTGTAACAAGTGCAGCCTTTTTCTGCTTAATTAAAAATGATCATCTAAAAGGAATCATAAATTAATTCATTACAAAATATACAGAAAATAACCATTTGTCCAGCAAAGGGTGGAGTCCTTCTGGATGGTTACATAAACTGCCAATTATAACAAGCTACTAGAGTGGCATCATTTGACAGACAGAAAATACATAGACAGAAAACATTCAAACTGCTTAAATTCAATTCTACATTTTAAAATACTAATAGGAACTGAAATAGGAACTTATTCTACCACATCTGCATTTTTCAATACATTCAATTATGCTCGGAGGATACGTTTTTAAACACAATGAGTAAGTAGATACTTTCATGGAAATGCAGCTCTTGAATACAAAATTTATTTTTAAGACCTGTTTGGCTGTTCTTCCTTCAATCTTGTCTTCATAACTCAAATCTTACAGCCACAATACCTATGAGGATACAGTAAATGTAAAAAAAAAAAAAAAAGAAAAAAGCAATGGCCTGCTACAAATAAATATTGTAATTACATACCTGCACTGATTTTCCCATTTTTTCCAGATGCTGACTGAAGAAATATGGAGAGAAAGATCAACACACTAACAGAACTAAGGTATGCCAAACCGTAGCTTTTACATGGCACCATTCAACAAAATTAATGCAAAAACACAAAATTCCCACAGCCTGAAAATACAAGCCTTCATAAGAATCAAACATGAACACACAAAATATACATTTTATGTGCTCCTGTAATAAATAAATAAATAAATCTGGGTTCCCATGTCCCTTTTTTAAACAAATTTTTGGTTTGATGAACTCACAAGTCTTAAGGTTTCATCTAGCAATACTTCTGAGGCAGTGTGATGCAAAATAAACCATGCAACCAAGAACAAGGTTCACCGAGTGAAGTGCTGTTTCAATCTGTGTACTTTAGTAGTGGATGTGCACAAATGGTGTGTCTATCTATAAGCACCGTGTGTGTACCATGCAAGTGTCTGGTTGTGTGTATTGGAAAATGTTTTACGTTCCCTATATTTATTTAGTTTTCTCTAGCCTGACAGGCACGCACATGCTTGTATGTGATTATTAGAGGATAAATATCTTAATAACTTTCTGAATGATTTTTCCACATCCTGGGCAAGGGGCCTGGAACTTGTGTAGCCTCCTTGCACATGGGAAGCAGGTTAACAGGTGAGCTGTACGTCCATGTATTATATTTCCATTGCGTGGTCGCACTCGACAAAGCTTGCAAGGCTCCAGCAGTGCCTCAGGCCTAATTTCTTCAACTTCCATGCCCAGATTTTCCTGACTCTCTCCCCCTGAGAGAACCTCATCCTTGTGAAAGCTGGAGGGCAGAGGCCCCTTGTCTTTTCCCATAACCATAGTGGGCAGTGGTCGGTCAGCGGTGGAGTGGGAGGGCAGGATAACAGGATCAGACACTGTCCTGCTGCAGTCTGGGACATCAATGCCTGTGTCGCTGTCATCTTCCTCATCATGGGCGATGAGAGAGCTGCATGCTGCAATGTCGGGAACAGAAAGCGAATGGGCAAGTCGAGGGACATCTTTGTACCAGTTCTTCCGTAGAGCCCAGCAACGAACACAGTACCTCTGGAGAGGTGTGTTATACTTTCTACACTCTGTGCATTGCCATGCATCCTGAAAGAAAAGAGAGAAGTCACACATCTGCAGTTTGAGATTTCAATCTACAACGTCAAAAGCAGATAGGAGGGGGGGAAAAAAAACACGTCACAGACCTGTGTGGAGATCTCTGTATCAGTGTCATCACTCAGGCACTGAGAATCTTCATCTGGTTCCTCCTGCATCTTGATGAGTAAGACATTTAATTTTTTTCATACTTTATCTTATTCTTAATGGCAAAAACAATTACTTATCTCACAGAAAATAAGCATATCCTTAATTTCTGTATTATAGCCTTCTGGGTATGAAACAAAGTCCTACCTCTCGATCTGCCTTCTCCTCTTTCCCTCCTCCATCATCATTCTCAGGTGGGGCCTCACCTTCTCCTCCACTCCCTTCCTCCAGCGCAGCTTCTTTCATCTCCACACTCACCTGTTCACTCTCACCCTCAGTCAGGAACCAGAGGTCATCGGTGGTGTCTGATACAATTGCTGTGTCCTCTTCCTGTGCAGGCGACAGCTGACACATCAGTCAGACCACCCCTGTTAATCTCCAATTAATGCTATTTGACAAGTGGCATTTAAGTTTGGAATCACCGAAATAACCTTGGAATAACCTTGACCAAGTTTGTGTTTAATAATAGTACTGTAGTGTTTTTTGATTTGATAACAACATGTAACGTTTCTTACTTGGTTTGTGTGGATGTCTGTGGAGCCGTTGCTCCTACGGCTATAGTTGCTACGGAGATTACCCAGAAACCACCAGGGCAGGCCAGAGAGGTCCCATTCATCAAGTGTAACATCTAGTTTTGGCCGTTTACAGGCTGAACGCAGCATTCCTTCAACAGAGTCTGGGGAGGTTTGAAACAGTCTAACTCAGGATTTGGAACATATGTGGTGCTGGAAAACTTTTTGAGCAAAAACAAACTGTTAACCTTCATCTGGCTCACGAGGTCGTCGCTGAGAGGGGGTCTGCAGGAGGGGCCCATCACTGCCAGCCTCCAATCCTGCTTTAACCACACCTCTGCATATCTACAAAAGAAGATGTGAAGGACAAAAATTAGAATACAGAGCCATGACTGGGTATATGGAGGACTCGCAGCTCCTTTTCAAGATGGCCTCTGGAAGTGGGGTTGTGGTTTGGAGAAAAGGAACTGGGGAATTGGGATGTGGGCCAGTAGGGAGGTAGGAGAAATCTAAAAAAAAACAAACAATTTGTTTAATTAATAAAAAATAATCTAAAATCTTTTTTTTTTTTTTATTACATTATGTGCAAACTAAACCACAGGATTTAAGTAGTGATGTTAATTAACACAATGGTGATGAGAATACATATAAAGACTATCTGACATATATAGCATCAATAATTAGTCAAAGAATAGCTTGGTATAATACATTTTTATGGAAATGTATTTTCACACAAGAAAGAAAACAGAAGCAGAAATAAATTATAGAAAGCATTAAACTACCCACTGATAACTCCTAATTGCAGGTAAGAAATTAAATATGTAAATATGTACATTTTAAAACAGAACTTATAATTTTCAGCTCCCTGAAGCAGATCAAGCTCATGCAATTAGAAATAAACTACCTGGTTTCATAAAGTCTCAATATAGCTTTTCTAATGCTAAGAAGACACATAAACAATTAGGTAACCAGGTGCTAATAGATGTATTTTGGGGGGAATTGGAAAGATGGGGGTGGGAACATGGGAATGGGTGAAGAGGCTTAGGGTTATTGTTAGGCCCTGTGGCTGATCAGGAGCTGTGATCCTCCAGTTCGGAGCAGAGAAGAGAACTCTGAGACAGACAGAGACAGTGACTCTGCCCCCCATCCACTGGGTGGAGCTGGTGTATTGCAAAAGACTGCTGGAACAAAAAAAACACCAGTCCAGACCAAGGATGGGGTTGTACAGAGACGGTGCCACTCTGTACAAATGCACACCAACGAAGACAGCAGCCCTTGCCCGCCTTCCTCATTACACACAAACACAAGATCACTTTAACTTTAATAAACTCATAGCAAACTGGTGCTACACCAGTATTATTGGTCTCAATCAGCTTTACATATTAATATTAATAGTAATATTATAGTAGTGTAATAGATCTAATTTGTAATTTTAATACTGGCACTGAGCCTGCTGGTCCAGTCCCCTTATATTGACAAGTGTTGTGTGTAGTGAGGTTAAAAAGGCTGAGGGACTCCGTTTCTTCTGAGCACCATGCTTCGGCTTTACCTGACCACGATCCTCCACTCCGCCCTCTACACATTCACGGCCCACAGAAAGATTCTCTGCAGCGTCTGCATTTCAGATAAAACACAATAACAGAGAAGGACATCCCCACCCTTTAGTTACAGCACAACACACTCTCTCACTAAGGGCTGATTCTTCTTCTTCTTCTGTGGCTTTGTATTCAAAGCTGGGAAATGATGTTCTTCTGATCCAATCCAGGATCTCCACATCAGATGTATAAACTCTCACAAGCACTCACAATATATGCAACAACAATATGATGTGTCCACACAAAGGGAATAGAAGGGAAATAACCACATTCTGTAGGATCTTCTGTTTAAAACATACCATGTTAAAGATTGAAATGTAACCACAATGGGAAGAAGAAAATGACGAGTGACTTTCAAGTCATCACAAATACAATGAAGTAACAATACACAAACTGCCAATTCTCTGGCTATGTCCTTTAACAATTTCACATAAACAAATGTATAAAAGCAATAAATGAATAAGTCACTTACCACAGGAGCCAAGCACAACCAAATATTTCTTGAGCATTTCGTACACTGGGCTGTAAAATGGGAACATAACAGCTTGAAACAGACTTCCTCACATTACAGGCCTAAGTTCAGATATGCACTCCTACAATTCTGAACATGAAAAAAACATCAGTTTTTTGAGTCTGTGAGTGTGTACCTTGGGTTTTTGACAGAAAAGCTCTCCACTTCCAGCAGCTCTCCCAAAGGGTCATCCTGACAGTGGACTATGTGTTGCCTCTGCTTGTCATACAGTTGCTTTCCCATGATATACTGCCCCAAGTAGTGCATCACCTTGACAAAACACTGGATATTACATACTGTCCCTACAGGGCACATTTCACCTTATATAAAGGATTCTGTGTGAGGCATCCATACAGGTTTGCATTGTGATAAACAGTTTATTAGAATGCACACTCACCTCTTTGAGTGTGAACACTTCCTCCTGGGCACCAGCAACACGCAGAATCTGCAGGAGAGGGGCCTTTGGTTGTACCTGGGGAGCAAAACATTGCTTGGCATTAAAAATTATAAATAACCATTAATAATGTATGTGATCTTTGTAAAGACGTCATGCAAACAAACTATCATAGTTTTTATTTGGACCTGATTTCCCTCTCCAGGTGGAGTCCTGCATGATGAGCTTGATGCTGGAGACTGGGCTGATAGGGAGCTCATAATAAACGAACAAAGTCTGAAATCCCAATATATAGCAGGTTAAAAAGCCATCTCACACATTCCCGATCAATATCATGACATCAGGTTATGCGCAATATGGTCAAAAAGCCGATAAAAAATAACGTCAATATTCATGTCGGCCGTAAGTATTTAATGACGTTAAACTAGCCCAAACCAACTTAGTACTGACAATTTTTACTGCGCAAAATAAGTAACCAGACAGCTGACTGGATGAAGTCTTTACTCCACGCTACCATTAACGTTACTTTTCCTTTTGCGACTGCAGTTCTTGTCTTCGAGGAGCAAGGCCAGACTTAAGTGAGGTTATTTTGTCGCAAGGTTAGCATTAACAGCAAATATGGATGCAATAGCAGCAAATGGCATTAAAAATGGACCACCTGGTTAACTTTGGCAGGTGGCAAACCTGCTATCGATACTATACTAGCTAAAGCTTTTCAACTGGCTAACGTAACGACAGCGCTAAGGCTAACCTTAGCTAGCTTAAATAGCTAACTCTTAATAATTACGCTCGTTGATAATCTTCTTACCGTGTTGACTTAACACTGCTTCACAGCTGCCACATTGTTCCGCAAACAATGTCGCATTGACTGCTACTCGACATTTTACAAACGGATAGGTAATAAATTTGGTTTGTCAACACAAGCTAACTGTGACTAGCTGACAGTTCACCGAACTACAACATTCAAACGATGACTGTGGCCGCTCGACTTCCGGATCCACAGATACAAAAGGTGAACGACTATCGCCCCCTGCTGGTCAAAGATCATCACTGACGTGGACGCATCATGGGCTCCTCTGTTCTTTAGGGTTTTACGGCAGCAGGCGTCGTTTATGCTGCAATGCTGCCCCCTATTGGTGTTTTATCTCCACGAAGTCCATGTAGTAACAAATGTACAAGACTCTATGGACTTTATTCCAGATTTAGAGTTTCAATGTCATCCATATGTTGTGGCCATTTATAATTTATTTACCCTCACACTAAGCATGTATTCAGACTAACAGAATTATACCTTCAGCTATAGATAGTAATTATGTAAAAGTCTTCTTTCAGTGTTACATCAGCTACATACACTACATTGCCAAAAGTATTCGCTCACCCATCCAAATAAATGAATTCAGGTGCACAAAGCAAGGTCCATAAAGACATGGATGAGTGAGTTTGGTGTGGAAGAACTTAACTGGCCTGCACAGAGTCCTGACATTAACCCGATAGTACACCTTTGGGATGAATTAGAGCGAAGACTGCGAGCACTGTGTAAACACACTCCTAAACCTCGTGGAAAGCCTTCCCAGAAGAGTTGAAGCTGTTATAGCTGCAAAGGGTGGGCCAACGTCATAATAAACCCTATGGATTAAGAATGGGATGTCACTAAAGTTCATATGGGTCTAAAGGCAGGTGAGCGAATACTTTTGGCAATATAGCGTAGGCATATTTACGTACTGCATATTTAGTCAATTTAAATATTTCTCACTGATTAATAGAGTATTCATAAAGCAATTCAACAGACACCGTAATCAAAAAAAGGCCACTTTATCTTTTTACATAAACATACTTTTTTATCATTTTGAATTCAGAACATGAAAGTTGAATTTCTAAAATAAAAAATGTTGCTTAACACAACCTGGACACTACTAAATGACATAAAAGAGAAAGTGTTAGTTGATTTAAAAAAAAAAGGAAAACACCTGTGCTAAAAAGTACTTTAATTCAGATACTAGATGGAATGAATATCACAATCTATACCCCTAATATTTTACAAACAATACATGTAGAAGAACATACAAATGCAACTTTTTCACAGCCCTGTAGATACAGTGCAAAAATAAATCACTAGATGCTGAACATAGCTGACTTTGTTCTTACAAACAGTTGTATAAGTGAATAGCATAAAGGATTTGAATTTGCTTTCATATTTAAGTCCAACTATCTTTTGAATATGGCTCTACTTTAGGCCAACTTATTACAATAGCTTATATGCTGAGATATTATTGCCTTTGTTGCAAGCATTGGTCAAAAGCCTTGCAAACATCAAAAGTTATTTTACACTGTAGAATAATGATTGCCAAACTACATTTAATGGTACAATTTGCCATTCGTTGGAAAGAATAACTTTACACACATTAACCTGACAGTTCTGTTATTGTGGATACTGAGCAACATCTAGAACAGTTATGTTGGTTACATCAATGTATCAAAAACCTCAAAAACTAAGTAATATTAGCTCAAAAAGCAATGTCACTATAAGTGTGGAAATGTTTTTAAGTCTGATATTTTCCAGCTCGTGTACTGGCATTCTGTAATTGTTCCTCCGTTCCCATACTCAAAATTCAACAAAAAAAAAATTAACATTGAAAATGATTTGATGCCTGCAACTGTATTAGGATTTTGAGACAAATGCTTATTGGCATCAGCTGGTAAGAGAGAGGCCAAAAACAAAAACCTAACACAAAAATAATAATACAGCTCGAACACACTGAGTTATACAGTTAAGCTAAAGTATCAGAAACTTCAAGTAAAGAGTTTGTGTTAATATTAATTTTATACTCATATGATGTGGGTATAAGGTTAGTGGGGAAAAGGTAAGTTTTAACTCTAAAAAAACTAAACAATAAAAGTGCTTTGGCAATAATTCAAGTCTTTCACCTTTACCATACATACAGGGGAGTCAGAGATATTTGTTAAAAGAAGCTGCACTGTATAAAAAAATTACATTTTATCTTAAAAAAGAATAACAGGCTTTTGTAAAAGTTTTTCCACAAACATTTAAAGAGTACGATTTAACAGTTAGTGACTCATTTATCTTTCTTAATGATAATGTAAGCATTAGTGGTTAATAATTGGAAATTTTCTATTTTTAATAACCACAATCTATAATATTTGTGCTCAATTTAATAAAATGCTTGCTGTTACAATACAGCCTGACTTGTCTATTAATTTAAAGGCTATACCTTCAGTTAATAATGACTTAAATGATAAAAGCAAAGAAAAGGATTAACAATTTCTATAGCATACACATTTTTTGTGAAGTAGGAGAAAGAAAGCCTATATTAATATTTTGTTTAAAAAAAGCCTTTTTTGTAAAAACATTGACTGTATGATGTAAAACAGAAACATCACAAAAAAAAAATACTGACCAATAACAAAAAAGGTATTATAACTTACAGTAGTCCCTATTAAAATGTAAAGTGCCAATTTCTAAACTTCTAAACAACTAAAGTATAGTGGGTTATCTGAATATTAAAAAATTGTGAAACTGACAGAATAAATGATAAAATAGGCTGTTAATCACAACAGGCCTATATCTTGCTACGTTAACATTTACAGAAACTAGAGTACACAGCAGACAGAATATCTAAGCTAAAATACTGATGATCATTTTCTGTGTTCCATTGCTTGGCTGCTCCCTAATACTTAATTAAAAAAGAAAAAATGTAAACCTACACATCTTGGCCTCTCTATGGTGTTTCTGCAGTGCATTACTATGTAAAAGGCCACCTCTTCTCTGTTTGACATGAAAGGAAACATACAGAGCACACATTCAGACTCATTGGTCTTTACAGAACTCTGTGTGACAGAAACCACAAAAGCTCTCCAGGGAACTCACAAGCTTTCTTCTGTTCTGGTTTGGGGTTGTTCCCCTCCCAAAACCAGTGTTTTGTGTTTTTGTTGGAGCCTCAGCTGTACAAAGAAGCAATGTGAGATGTTGCCACGCTGCTGCTGAGTCCTCCAGCCACCAGGGGATACTGGGAAGTGAGAAGCAGATGTTAATCGGCATGTGGGAGCAACAGCAGGGCTGAAGCATCGTGAAAGACGGTGTTAAATCTAATCTTGAGGAATCTTATTGTAAAAGGTCCTATGAGGAGAAAAAAAACAATAACTGTGTTAATAGATAATCAGAACGTCTTACTAATACAATACATGCCCTTTACACAGCCTACCTGATCTGAATCTTCATTGTACTCAGCTTTTGCTGTCTCCATATATTGCGCATCAATGTCATCAACTCCTTCAATTTTATTAGCTTCAACATGTTCTCTCATAACAGAGTATCGGTGCACAAGGAACCTAGTAAAGACACAAGAGCACATTGAAAACAGACAGAGGAGAAATACAATGTGCAGTGTTTACTGGTGTGTGCGTATGGAAAGATGACACACTGACCGTCCTCCGCAGACATATTTCTTAACCAGCCAAACACCTGCGACACCACTCGACAGAAGTATCACTATGACAACCATCACTATGACACCGGCGTTTGGTAAACTGGTTTCACTCTATTAAGAGTTAAAGAAACAAGAAGGACTAAAAATTATTAGATTTAATGTCTTTCAGCTGGAAAGTTGCTCACACTGGATCATTAGGCAACAGAATTGATAGAATACTGATATAGCTCAGGTCATCTGAGCTAGACTGAAGCGTAATTAAGAACTTGTTTCAATAAGTGCATTAAAAAATTGTTAAAGCAAAACACAGCAATGTGTAATAAAAAACATAATTAAAAGATTTACAAATCTCATAAAGGACGATGTCCATTATTCATGTAATATAATGGTGATTTATAGAGACCCTAACAAACATACATGAACACACAAAACTGACTCATGGCACACTCCAATTTGATACAGAACTTCATACCTCAGTTCCAACTGAGTCCAAGATCAAAAGTTACCTTACTAATTTCAAGGATGTTCCAGTATGCAGTTAATCAGGTAAATAAAATGTCACTATGTATCTAGCCCAAGTCTGTTTCTCAGAATAAGCATAACTGACCAGAGATATTGGATGAAGCACATTGCTGGTGCAAATCCTCCCCAGGTTGATCTCTTTCCTCTCTGGCTGGAAACCTCCCTCACACTGGTCACCTGGAATCTTTCGGTAACTTAAATAGAAAGAATGAGACGTTAAAATGTCAAATGCAATGAAAATGACAAATGAGAAATGATGAAGCAGAAGAGTTGCAGAGACAGAAACATGCCGTACTAACCTGTATAACTAACCACAATTGCAACGACTGCTTGATCTTTATCTATGGTAATTCAGAGAATCTCATGACTCTAAAGTATGTGAATTCCCTTCATGTTTTCCTCCAAAAGAAGAAAAGTGAGGCAATTAGAAAGATTAATCTAAAAAAAACCAGATGTCCTCACCCACTGGTCTGCAGCTGGTCAGTGGTTCCATTTAAACAGAACTCCAGGGGATGTTCCTTCATTTCCTCCTGCTCAACACACTCTGTGCTGTTTTCTGGTCGGTAGTAACCAAAGTCACTGTAAGGCAAAAATGTGTCAACCATATTCAGTTGCATGGCATAAAATGTGCTATACACACACTATGCAGAAGCACAGAGAAGACGTGTAGGTCAGATATTGGATGAAACA
Source organism: Channa argus (assembly GCF_033026475.1). Classification (NCBI taxonomy): domain Eukaryota; kingdom Metazoa; phylum Chordata; class Actinopteri; order Anabantiformes; family Channidae; genus Channa; species Channa argus. The sequence continues at coordinate 11,628,094 of NC_090201.1, read as the reverse complement.
TTCAAGGAGTACAGTATACTGAAAAAAATGTTACACATATGCATTTACTGTCATGTACTGTTAAGACCTATGTTGTGTTTTAATGTGAGGTCTGAATATTCTGAATATTATCTGTGGTTTTGGAAAAATTTAAAAAACGTGTCAAACTGGGACACATTTCCCCTAAAACAAATTAAACAAATACATATTGTATTAAACATTTGTATTCAAATTTGAATTTGAATAATTTGATACCTACACAAATCCAAACAGGACATAAAAGGAAATAAGCCATACCACTGATAATCATCCACCGTACATGGACAAGGGGACAGCTTCTTAGTTATAGCATAGTTTCTCCCATTCCAGCAGACAGAGTCTTTCCTCAGGCGCAAGAAAGTCTCTTTATAGCCCAGCACACAGCCCTCATTAGATCCACTGGGGTCTGCAGAGTGAGCCAGCCACTCTACATAGTCCATATCAGTGCCTGCACATACATACACACACACTAAGAATAGAGGTTAAACAACCTGCTGTGACACTAACGTAATGGCTTCTTCTACACACGCACAGTCTCTGGCGAGGATCTTTCGGAAGTCTATGGTGATCACCACCCATTTACTGATGTTTCTGTATCCCCACAGGCTGAGGTTCATGGAGCGAGAACCGGGCTCACTGTCTAGACCACTAAAGAAAACTGGGTCGCTGGTAAACTTATATGTATGCCAGCACTGTCCCTCATCCGTTGAAAACCTGAGGCATAGAGGGAAAAAAATAACAACCTAAAACAGATGCCATGGTAAAGGAATCATCTAAAATGATCAGTTATCCTCACTTAATCTGATTGACAGGCAAGTTGGTGTGCTCCACAGCCACCAGCAGGCCTCCAGAGTCCAGGATAGCGTAGTGATGAGGGCCCCTGAGAGCCAAATGCCAGGAGTAGCCACCATCATCAGACACATACACATCTGGCGAGACAGTGGACTCAGCATCTCCAACACTGCCTGGAGAAAGAAAGGAAGATAGTGTTAATAAACATTCAGTATATAATTACATCAAAAAGCTTGAATCTGTGGTTGAGTACCATGAGCCAAAATGAGGCCCACAGCACTGGGCTGGGAGAGAGGTAGCATAGGCACATCCATCTTCATGTTGATGCTGTAGGAAGCGTGGATGTAAAGGCTACACTGTAAAGACACATCAATTAAGTTGACTCTTAATATAGCATAGTATTTTAATGTAGCACAAACAAAACATTATTAAACCATTAATCAAAATTAATCAAACCATTTAAACCAAGTATTTTGCAAATTATTAAATATATATATATATATATATATATATATATATATATATATATATATATATATATATATATATATATATATATATATATATATCACAATAGAAACACATTAATAATGATGTACATGTATGTAAAACGTATGTGTATTTCCTACTCTGTTTGGTCTGTTAGAAGAGGTCTCAGTGTCACAGTGGCTGTTCTGTGGCCTGCGCAGCGTTTGCCACTTTGCTCCTTGGTCAAAGGTGATCACTGTCTCTACTGCAGCATCTGCAAAAAGAACAAAATATGAAAACCCAAAAGCCTACTCTTTACTCTATCAGAATCCAGGGGAATCATTTGCATGTTTTGCTCATAGACATAGACAACACCACAATACTAACTTTATATGATTTTCTAAAACGCCCAGAAAATTCTGAAGAAAAATCTGTAAACATACAGTTTTGAATAGGAGGGCAGCACTGTAAGACAATTTAAACTGTTTTCAAAGGGTTTATGTTTGTAAAAAAGTTTGACAAAAATTGACTAACTGCATGCACAACACTGTATGTAATCAAGTGTACAGTGTGTTTTTACCCACCATCTGTGAGTACACTAGTCATATAGACTCCCCTGAGTGAACTAATAGCGGAGAAGTCAGTGTCGCTTGTGGTCGTGTAGAGATGATGCTCCAGAGATTTGGAGAACACAGTTCCTCTGTCATCTGACACATAAAGGGTTCCAACACCAGAGTCTGCACACACAATACACAAGACACAGATACCACATGAGTCTGGGGTGTACAAAGTGGCACATTTACTGATCACCACAAACCTTTTTTCACAAAAACACATGTTGTGAAGGTTGTTTATTGTTATCCAGCAGTATCATCAGCTACAGTACCAACACTGTCAACATTAACATCATACACATTTATCAACAATATTGGGATCATCGCCTTTTCTGACCTCCAGGATCATCCACATGCATAAATATCATGTCCTGAGTGGCTGCCAGGATGGAGTAGAACTGCTCGTGGTTGACAGTAGGAAGCTGAGCAATGTTCCACACCTCACCTCCGTCCACTGACACATGGATCAATCGCTCTGTGCCCTAAAATACACACACATACAAACATGCTGATTAGAAAATGTAATTTTTGTCCACTATGAATTAGTGAAAATGTTGAAGTGTCAATACACTATATATTACTATAGCGAGGAGCAAAGAGAAACATATATAAAGTTACTAAAGTTAGAGATGTAACTGAAGCACAGATATGCCATATGAAAGGATCATTGACCCAAACCACAAAAGAGCAAACAACATTCCATTAGATTAGCATGAGTGATTGCAGAAGATGAATGCTCTCTCAAAAGTATATAATCAAAGGCCCATATTCATCTGATATTACATATGACGTGATCTGGCCCAATATCTATTCTAAACAATGACATCCAATATAAAGGCCTTCTCATTTACACCTGACATGTATATGTTTCTCTGCTCTCCTCAAACTGTGATTAAACATCAGTTTACAATTTAGTCAGGTTGATGAATGAGCTCACACTGTTACCATGTGAATGGCTATTTACGCCTAAGGATAGGTGAAGAAAATGTGGTTTTTCAATTAGAGTGAATTTGGGCCATCAAATAAGAAGAATAGATAAAAGATACATTTGCACAAAAACATTACTGGGTGTCAAAATATGTGTTGTTAGCATTTAGGTCTTGAAACATGGATAAGTGCAAAGCAGATTAACACAAACCTTCTGCTCTTAAAAGCAGGAGGTGATGAAGCAATGGCAGCAGAGACAAACATACCTTGCCAGTCATGATGGAAGCAAAAACAAATTTCCCTCCCAGTACAAAGGAGTATACTCTTGTTGCGATGGTCACAAAGCTTCGACCATAGTCTGTTGTCTTTCTTAGCTCTAAATTTCCATTATCATCTGGCAGGAACAAAGTGGGATTACTAGACTTATTATTACATTTAAAATGTATAAATATATAGGTGACTGTACTGTATTTACTTACTGCATGACTCGTTGTAGTTTGTTGTAAAGTAGATGCTATTCTTTGGACCCCTGTATGAGAGAAAAGGAAAAAAAAGGAAGGAATTTAGGATCTAATTGTCCTCACACTTTTTAATATTTCTGAAAAGTCTAAATTGCGAGTTCAAAAGTAAATCAATTTTTGGAATTTGTAGTGATCACAGTCTATGGTTGTGGTTTCTTCAAAGTTCTGTGTAAGCGAAGCACCCATTGACCTCTGGGCTGCGTTCCAAGCGCTCTCTGGCTTTGTATGCTCCCAAAGTGGATGAAGGTTTTCACACTGCAAATATCCTGCTGGTTCAAGGACTGTGGGCCGAATAAGAATGCTGTTGCTGACTCATGACTCATTCTGACAGCAGGCTCAGCTCCCTCACTCTGCAGTCAATTTAGGCTGGGGCCCAAATGACAGCTGTGGTCACGCAGAGCTATCACAGCATTTCCACAATGCAGCATTAACAACTGCAGACTGACACCACAACCTCATGTGAACTCTGGTGCTCAAATCAAACCAGAGTCAGGAGACTTATCTGAACTGTGTTGAGAAAGACAGCTGGAATAACAGCAATGGACTAACCCTAACCCACATACACCAGTTTTACCAAGAACAAAGATGGACATGTAGGCAGTGTGGAAACAAAATAGACTAAGCTGTTTCACAACTTGTTGGTTAGGGGTGTGCACTCTGTTGATATTATAATTTAATTTTAGACATTTCCACAGATTCTCATCTCAGATTACCCACCTCACAGCAATCACACAGATGATTAACATATGAAGGGGAGAAAAACATTGACTAAGGAACTAGAAAACGGGGAGAGTTAGAGAGCTAAAGAGATTCTTTTGCTGAAGAGAGAGAGGACAGAAGAGCGTTTTTTTTTTTTTTTTTTAATTCAGTCACTACATTTTTAATTGTATCCTTTTCTGGTTAGATTTACTGTTCACTGATTTACTACATGGATCTTATAGATCTGGATTTTAAATTCAAAGAGAGCAACAGTGAGTCACTTTCACTTTATATTTGCATGACAATGGTAAAGTTAAAGAGTTAACCTATAATATAAAGCTTGGTTAGGTGTATTGCCCAAGGACACTTAGACGCATAGCCAGGAGGGACCGGTGATCGACTGACTGCCTCACCAACTGAGCTACAACTATACCAACAGTTAAATACTTATTAGAATAACAAGAACCTCTATCTTATTTTTTATTTAATACAAGCAGAAATGAGATTTAGAGAGCAATTCTCACCATCTAACTAAACACACATGGTCATGGATCTTCCTCCAGGTGGCACCAAAGTCCTCAGAAATCCAAAGGTCCAACTGGAGGGAAAACGCTTAAGTCAATTTATAAACAAATTCTCCTTAACCCTTCAGAATTCAGTTAGACATAATCAAAAGTTAAGATCATTATACAATTAAAAGAGATAGATCGATAGATTAAGTTCATGTTACTTACCTTACCTTACCTAAAACTCAAAACTGAAAAATCCAGTAAGAGCTGAGATTTTAGTTTGTGATGCTGCTACAGTACCTTGATACTGAGAGTCAGAAGTGCATTGCAGTCTACAGGGTTGTACAGCATTTGAATGAGGGGCTCAAAAGGCAGTACAGTTGGAACAAAGGTCATGCCAAAGTCCTGTGAGCGAAACAACCGAAATCCCCCAGTTTCTGACACATCACCAGTTAGAATCAGCTGAAACCAACAAATACAGAAGGGAAGATTGTTACCATAATACCAGCTGTTAAGCTTTATTAATTTATATGTCCACATGTGAAAACTAAGGAACAACACAACATTTCTTTTCCACAAATGTATCACCTTGCCAGAGTGGTCAGGGCTGATGGCAATGCCAAACTCACTGAGGATGAAGGTGTGGTTAATCAGGTGGGTCACATCTTTAAACGTCTTCCCATAGTCTTCACTGATGCAGAGACAAAATTGCAGTTAGGTACTAAGAATATTATTGTGGAAAACAATTTACTGTTCTATTTGCATTCACTGTGGCTTCAGCCATCAGCAATTTCTCACCTTCGGTAGAGGTTAGACTGGCCAAAATGCATAGTGAACAAAGGCACCTGAAAAGTCGTTAAGACCAGTAGGACCTGGGAGGAGAGAGATTACTGTAGGTGTTGCACAATTATCTGTACAACAAGCAGGACTCTGCTGCCATTGCTGGTTATAAATGAATGTGTATGTGACTCATGATTCAATTTTGATGCATATTGTCTCTTCCACGTGTACATCCTTCATATAATTTATGAGATTGGCACAGTACATATGTCAGGATGTGCTGCTTAGCTGTGTCTTGGTAATGAGCTCAAAGGTGAAAAAGGAATACCAGTAGACTTCTGGCAACTCCAATTGTGTTGTGTAATAGAACTAGCTGAGCTAGACCGTAAAAAGGCCTTACTCAAAGATTACAGGGTATAACTGAATATGTCTCCTTTATCTTTTGATCTGACTACCCACCTGTGCTGTTGCTTCTACCACATGGTTATGTGCAGTAAGTAAGTCTTCTATATCAAACCAAATGTTTTGTCTTCTCACACATATTAACAAACTCACCCCTGATCCATCTCCTACCCAGGCAAGCGACAGTAAACCCATGTTTCTCATTTTGAAGGTGAACTAAAAGGGGAAAGAACAAATTGAGTTTTTTAGAAAATACAAAATTATTATTGCAAAATATTTGTTCACTACCACCCGTGAAGTCTGCGGATTATTTGAAATATTTTCTAATAATGCTTGCTTAAAACTGTGCCAGAAAACACACACCAACTCAAGACTACAGGGATTAGTCTGGACACACACAAACCACAGAGAGTTTGTGTGTGTCTCTGTTGTTCACCGCACACTAGACACGGCAGCCAATAGAACACAATTAATTGTCCTTACTGTCCAAAGTAACTTAGCCATTTGGATGCACTCTGCGCATGACCTACATTCCTGCCTAAATGACAAAGTTGGGGCCAGAGGCAATTACTGACATCCAAGGCCAAGTGAGAACACACAGAGACACACATACAGTACGAAGAATCTGAAAGTGTTAAGTATTCCCCTAATGGATACAAGTTTATTTATACAAATGGGATACGGAGAATTAAACGATCAGCATGATACAATATATGTGTTGCAAACAATTTCCCGGTCCATTAATCCAAAGTGATGCTCAAGTGTTTGGTTGTTTGTGCAACATGTTTAGCCACAGCCCACATTGTTCGGAGTCTGCGGCAGGTTTCTCACCTCTTCTGTTTAGCTGCCAGGGTAGAAACTGTTTACAAGGCAAACCCCACCCTGGTGAGTCTGTGGACCACTCTATAAAGCCACAGGAGATGGCCAGGTTCGCCTGCTGGAAAACTCGTTGTGAGTAAGTCGAGTGGAAACTGGGCTGCAATATCGGTCCAAGTGTATGAACACAACTTTCCATCTCTTCTCAACATGAATCATTTTATCACACCCTCGATGGATCCATCTGTTCTTTTAAATTTTGATGACTTGACTTTTTGACAACCTGTCCTTCTTTCTTTGCAGTCATTTGTTCAATCTGTTGCACAGTTAAAAAAACAGCATGTACATGTAAAGCACATGTAAATGTTCTGTCTGAAGGGCAGACATGTAAATGTCCTGTCCTGCAAACTTCAGTGTTGATTTCTAAAGGGAACATTTTAGAATATACATGTGAGTTTTCTCTCTCGAATATTGATCTGCCTTCCGATCCTATATATATATATATATATATATATATATATATATATATATATATTTTGGATACAGTTTTGATACAATTTTGGATATATATATTTAGAAATTATTATTACCGTATTATAAAGATTTTAAAAAATAGCATTTGTCAAAAATAGCAACAAAAAACAACAACTAAATAAAACTAAACCAACTGCCAGGCTTTTTTCTGATGCATAATTCAACAGATTGATGTATCATTTTCTGATGCATCATTATCATGTAACAACCTGTCAGTGCAAATTATGTGTTAAATGTATTTTATAAACAGTGTTGTCAGTTACATAGTTTCTCTGGAACCAGTACTAGGGACACAATTCTTTGGAAATCAAAGATATTTTTTGTAAGAACTGTTATTTATGATTATAATTAATATTAACAAACATATCTTAAAAAACTTGTAAAACGCCTAATATCTATTGGCCTGTAGTGGCCGAAATATTTCTAAATCAGCTAAATCACCTGCGTAATCCGCATGTAATCAGTACACCCATACAAGATCCACATTAGCCACATTCAAGGGATGGAAGTTCCCACACAAGACTCCTGAAACTGTTTTTTTTTTTTTAAAAGGCACAATGACTATACCTGCTAAGATAATTGCTGGTTTCATGTTCTTGTCTGAGGTTTAGGCCTTGCAGATACTTACAACAGTTGCTTGTTAAATTTAACCAGAGTGGCATCTTCTCTAAAACCTCTAATTGACAAATGCTTACATGACTGATAAAAATTCAGTGGGACAGAAAACTACACAAACACACTGAAGCAACAGTTGAGAGAGCTGTAGATGGATCAACACTGTTGTTTTATCTGGTTGAAGGAGGGTAAAGCATCATCTGCATTGATGCTTGAGAAATAAAACTTATATAAAGATAAAAATGACTTTGTCATGTTCTGTGTTAGAGATACCAGAGGGGTAGAAGGTGGGAGCATTATTCAGCAGAAAAGACAAAAAAAGAAAAAAGAAAAAAGAAAAAAAAAAGAGGTTCATGTCTGACCTGTTCGGATGTGGCCTCCCCAAACCAGACACGACCTCATACTGTATCATGTGTTGAAATTAAGGTTTATCTGCTCCGAAAGAAGCTCTTAAACATCCCTCTGCAGCTCAATTACCCATGCTTTGCTATAAAGGTTTGTCTATGTATTCAACGCCAAAAGTGAACATCAGTGCATGTGTGAGTATTACAAACTATACATTTATATTATATATAAACATATGTATTCAGATACAGACCGAGTGACACACAGTGCCAGTGGGTGGGAGCGCAGTGAGATCCTCTCTCAGAGTTCTGACGCCAACACAATGAGCTCCTTATTCTCCCTGCTCTGGGTTTTAACCTTTGTACTTCAGCAGTGTTTACACACATAAAACCTCTGAGGAGGAGGTCAAACACTCAATGCTCTGATTTAACACATACCGTAAATGCCAGTCTTCGGATGCTGGGCTAGGCTTTGCGGGCTGAGACATCAGCTGGATTGTATCATTATTGTTCACAAAAAGCAGGACAGTGAGGCTGACTGCAATGATCAATTTTTGAGTAATTAATAATTGGTTAACTGTGCAATCTATAAAGAATGAAAATAGTGACAATAGCCCATTAAAATATTAATCTGTTAGCCACTTTATTAATTAGTTAAACAACAGAAAACTGAGCACCCCCTCAGGTTAACATTTCAGATTTTAGTCAAAAATCTCAATAACTAATCGATGGATTGCCATAAAAATTGGTGAAGACATTTAGAGATGATTTGCAATACTTTAGGCTAAGGCATAAAGTACAGTTCTGAGTTATATATTAAGTGAATATTAATTATTGTTCATATTCATTTACTAAACTAAAAAGGCCAAATTTAGTGATAATACTAGTCTCGATTATTATTATTAATTGTGTGGAGTTACGACAGTGTAGTCAGCTGTATCTGTTTCCTTGGAGACACCTACACATGTGTTGGCTCTAAGCATCCATGGCTGCTAGTCAACAAGCCAGAGTAATGGCGGCTGCAGCAGATGAGGACTACAAAACAACATCAAAAAAATAATATAGCCCAATAAATGCACAACTCCTCTGTCGACCTGTCAGCAACACCTACTGTGATCCTTTGCATTCAGGAACCTTATAGTATACAGTACAGAGTATAGGTTACCTGTGTATTAAATTTGAGACCGATACGCAATTACTATGATTAGACATTACTTTTTTGTTATTGTTGCATAGCTGCTCCTGGTTTTATACTTTACTAGAGGCTGCCCACAAGGAAAACCAAATACCAGTAAAGTGCCCTCTACACTGCCCCCACAATAAAGCAAACAAGTGACGTTGCCTTTTCACCAATAATGTACTATTCTCTGTCCTTTAAATTGTTTCGCCCCTGCCCCACTGATAGTCTGAGTGTGTCACTGTACTTTACGATGTTTGCAATATGAAAAATGAGAACATTCTTGCTAGTAATGATTTTCTATATCAATAGAGCACAATATAATTTACATGTATTATTTTGATGAAAATCTAAATCTAAATAATTTTGTCCAGATTCTGGAAACATACTAAACACTGAAAAAACTAAATAACAAAAAGACAACAACAACAAAAAAAAACTGATGTCACGTAGGAGAACTTCAGTAACTTCATAAATGAATCGTAGTGCTTATAATCATCATACAGATGCTAGAATCAATACTGAATCTTCTCTACTCAGGTGTAGTCAACATAAATATTGTTCAAAGTGATCAATAGAGAAAAACATTTGTTAGAAAGATGTCGGTCACACCTTTAGGGATGATAATCCAGGCTGCAGGATGACAAGTAACAAAACATGAGCAGAAAAGATTCCGTATTGGTGGTTTTGTCTTAATAGTGATTTTGGACAATACAGTTAATTTAGAAAAAGACTGTTTTTTATCTGGCATTGTCAAGTCAAAATCTCTACATCTTGACTACTGCTTAGTTTTGCTCATTAGCAACTATTAGCATGCTAACACTCAGTAACAGTGTTGGATTGAAAACAGAGACCACATGGTGGATTTTTAAAGATGTCACAAGTGATAATCAGTATTCTGTATGCAAATCAACTGTTTACAAATCAACATTCAAACACAGACCCGCACATTTCTCCACCTTGTGTGACTGAAGGGGGTATGAAGTGCTTCATGTCCACCCTCAGTTGTAATACTGCCTGTTTATGTTTACTAGTTTATTCATATCATCACAGTTTGCTCAACAAATGCATAGTTTTCATATATCTCTCCCTGTCTGCTTGCTTCCCTTGTCCCACTCACTCTCACGCCATGTGGAACATCAGCTTTGCTGCTGCTTTTCTTGGTTCTCCAACAGCTGGCTACAACCCAGTTACACTTCACCCTAAAAACAGAACATGTTTTTTCTCTTTGCTTTTTGACCTGGGGGGGGGATGAAGTCAGAAAATGGGATGGAGTCAGAGATAAAACTAAACAAACAGCCACTTAATTCTAAAGCAGGCAGAATTAGCTAAATTAACTTCACACAAACATGCAGAAAAAAGGAGAAAATTAGGTAAAGAGTGGCTGGTCAACAACACACTCTGCCTAATCTAGAAAGCTTAAAAACAGTTAGTACAGTGGGTGAGACATGACTGGCCTTCTTATTTCCACTACAAATTAGAAAATATGGAGATTAGTGACCTCAATGCTCATACTGCCTTTTCTGATCGAACCCTTCAGCTCGGATGACAGAAAACTCAGACTTACAGGAGACAGGATGAGTCTGTTCCCTGTGTGCTTGCAGAATCTTTTTTATGCTTAAAAGCGGGTCCAGGTGTCCGAGCCACAGAAATTATATAACATCCCCTTCTTCCATCACTCATGCTGACACATACACACACAGAGAGACACACCAGGAACACTTTCCTGTGGAGCTCTGTAGCTTTTGACCAAGTTGTTTTTCTTAAACATGCCTCTGGACATCAGGATTGTTCTTGTAGTACTTTCTATTACAACATGTTCTCTACTAAAATAACACAAGGTGTTGCTAGGTCCATTATGTCTTAGAGCTTGAGAAGACCAAGGCTGTTTATAGTGCTGCAGTTTGGGAAAGACATAGGTTTGCAGGTCTGCTCCAAGATCCTAATGTTACCAGACTGAAAGAACACAACTAAATGTTTGCAAATTTCCGTGGTTACAAACTTAGTCCACCCTGAAGCCTGAAGACCTGATAGTTCAATGAATCATTGAAAAAGCAAGCCAACGGTTAATACAGAATAGGTCCCAGTTCCTTCCTTAGAAATGGGTCAGCAAACACTTTAATTAGATACTAAATGTCATTAAATGTTTGCTAATAGTAAAAAAAGGTGGAAAGTTGCAGTCCTAAATTAGATTCCTCTTAGCTTTAAACTGTCAGTCTGACAAAAGGAAATGCTGAAGGCCTATCATTTGGAATCTGGGAAACTTTTAAATAAGACTAAAGTATATAATCAACACAATAAATCAAAATCAATCATTACTTTAAGCCCTTCTATCAAAATTAATAACAAATGAATTTATTAGAAATCCAGCCACTTATTATTTTTAACATTGACAATTGTTTAATCATTTATTTATTTTATCTAAAATGGTTAAAAATGCCAACTACGATTGCCTAGAGCTTACATTGACATTTATTCACTGTACAGAAAGCAACATATTCAATTTACTTAAGACTTGGAAAATATGATTATTTAAAAAGTTTAAAAACATATTTATAATGTTTGCTTTAAAAATCTGCCTTTTAAAATAAATTGATTGTCGAAATACTCACAGAGACTGATTAATCAACTATTCGACAAATCGTTTTACCACGTAGATATTTTTAGCGCAGGTTTCGTGATACACTGTTGATTTCATCTTGTTCCACTGAATCAGCATCGTATTAATTGGTGTAAAAGGCTCCTTTATTTGTGATATGAACATGTTTGGAAGTTTTTTATAAAGCTCCATGTGGTGAGGGACCACAGACAGACAGAGTGTGAGTTAATACACAGGGACACTGTTGAATTAGAGGGTTATTATGGTTTGAAATCACCTGAATTAGAGACTTACAGTGTTGGTGCTGTTCTGCAGAGTTGACTCTATTGCAGGCAGAGCTGTACATGTCTGTTCATTCAGTCCTGTGCTGCGTTTGGAGAGGTTGGACGTCTCTAAACTACGTCGCTCCTCATCAACCGCCCTCAGCAGCCTATTCAGACCTGACATCTTCACCTCCTCTTGGAAATCTGTACCCAGAGCAGACCAAAACAACCCGAGCGCCAAAACGCAAGACATCGACATCATATTTACGGGAACACTGCCCAAGTTTGGACACTGCGAAAAACTCATCTGTCCCACAACAGTTGGCTCATCACGCCCCCCTCATACCGAGGGCATCTTGAATAATGGCCCAGTCACCGCGGGACCGGATTGGTCGGGAGCAGAATATCCTACAACCTGATTGGTCAGCATGAATCGTCCTCCACGGAAGTGTCACATGTTTTTCTTGTCTTAAACCTCCCCCTGGTGGAAAGACCAACACATTCTTAGAAAATAATTGCAAAATGCTTTATTGTTTGAATTGGTTTATGATCCCTAGAAACAGAACAAATAGCCAGAAGAAAAACGTATTATGTAAAGTAGTTTGTGATTCCTAGTAACAGAACAAAACCATAGCAAATAATCTCAAGGAAAAGCTCTTATGAAAGTGCACTGGGAAGTCTTTGTCATCTAGTAGCAGTATGAAAACATGTATTAAATCTCCCTACATTTACTAGTGTAAAAGAAAGCAGATATATATGCATGTTTCTTCTTCTTCTTCTTTTCCTTTCAGTTGCTCCCGTTCAGGGGTCGCCACAGTGAATTATGTTCCTCCATCTAACCCTGTCCTCTGCATCCTCTTCTCTCGCACCAACTAATTTTATGTCCTCTCTCACTACATCCATAAATCTCCTCTTTGGTCTTACTCTAGACCTCCTGCCTGGAAGCTCCAACCTCAGCATCCTTCTACCAGTACATTCACAGTCTCTCCTCTGAACATGTCTAAACCACCTCAATCTGGCCTCTCTGACTTTATCTCCAAATATCTAACATGAGCTGTCCCTCTGATGTACTCATTCCTGATCCTGTCTATCCTCGTCAATCCCAAAGAGAACCTCAACATCTTAAGCTCTGCTACCTCCAGGTCTGCCTCCTGTCTTTTGTTCAGTGCCACTGTCTCTAAACTGAACAACATCGCGGGTCTCACCACTGTCTTAAACAATTTCCCTGTCATTCCGACTGATACTGATATTGTCGCACAACACAACAGACATTTTTTTTCATATTTTTTTTGCTCTGAACCGTTGACCTTAAATACTTAAAGTCCTGCACCTTATTCACCTCTGCTACCTGTAACCTTACCCTTCCACCTAACATATACATGTTTAATGCCTGTTATATGTCAAAAATGGTTTGTGGTTTGTATATCATTATTACAAGTGCATGGGTCCACTCATAAACTACTGCATCATTATGGTGAACATTATATGTACTACCTCTAAATTATAAGATTTTAGTGTTTTAAATAATTTCTTTATTATTAAAAGTTCTGAAACTTTTGTCTGATAATTGGTTAAGTTGAAAAATATTCCTACTTTAAATAATAATTTAAAGTGTAAAAATAAAGCATTAGTCTTGAGGCCTGTGATCACGTTTTACATGGTGTGCCAATTTTTGCGATGCATTTAAATTGTAAAATTCCAAGTTTACTTTTGTCTGATTTTAGGTAAAATGACTGTTAACGTTTTACTCTCCATTCACTATCAATATTACGTTAATAAGCTTTTGACATTTTCATACTACTAAGCATAAATTAAGAATTTACCCAAATTAGTGCTATTTCCACCTGTCACTCATTATCATGGGTTTATGTCATCTAATGGTAATATTTATAATCAATTAGAAACATAAATTATTAAGCAATTATTGATACATCTCTGAATTAATTGTAGAGTGCAAGCTGTAAGCAAGACAATCTGTGACTATACCAAACTATTTTTAAAATAAGGGATATATAGTTAAATGTTTTACAATATGTGGATTAGATTAGTTCACCTCTCACTGCGTCTGTCCACTTTTTCCTCATGCAGGTTACATTTTTATGTTTATCATAGTGAAATGTGAATTTAAAACTGTAATGGGATTTGAGTATTTATAAAATACAAACAAAATACTATTAATTAAAATACTTGTAATACAAGAAAATGGCAAAAACAAGGAGTCAGATCACATCCTGAATACAACAGTTTAATTGTAGTACTGATTCGTAACAAAAAATATCCCCCCCGCCCCCACTTATTATCTTCCTGCTACTCGGTTGTAAGTGCTGGTCAGACTCCTGTACAAAGCTGTACAGATACTGAGATACAAGAAGTAAATTAGCACATTACAAAGAGAAACCTCTGATGCATGTAAAAAATTTTGAATGCAGCAAGAGAGAGAATGTGCTGATGGAAAGTTGTGGTTGTATTGTGACATTCAGCCCAGGTGTCCTTTCACATCCTCGCCTCCCCTTCCAAGAACTCAAAACAAGACTTCCAAGTCTTTGAGGCTCTAGATGTCCTTGATTACCTCTTCCAGCTCCTCTTTGGAATACATATGGAACGTTTTCCCGGGCTCTACTGTTGCCAGCTACAAAAGAAACATGGATTAAAAAAAGCTTCCATGAAACCCAAGGTATTAAACTGGCAGTTCTTTGCAAATTATCAAGGCTGCATGATATTTTTAATCTAACAAAGTTAAAACTCAAAGGTAGTTAATATTAAATTATTAAAAATCAACAATATAATAAAAGGAATATAAAAAGATGCTCGGAACACACCACACCTACACTATCCCAAACCCACACACTCACTGTGTGTGTGTGTATGGTGCTCTGGTATTTAGTCTTGTTTCTGATGTTGTGTTAAAAACAAAAACAAACAAACCTCGATGTTGGTGGCATTAAGCTTCTCCTCCATCACCTGCTTGAGGATGGTCAGAGATGACTTGATGGCCTCCTTTAATGTTATTGACTGTCAGTGAGAGAGGGACAAAGAAAAAAAGATACAATTTTTTTGTCTTTTTGAACTGCACTATACTGTTTGACAAAATTCTATACAAAAATCTTGACAAGGTAGCAGTTTATAAAGTATCACAATTTGCTTAGCTCAGTGGTATGTACCTTGTGGTAGACCTCTTGAAGAGAGCTCTGTGCCCCCTCAGATGCTGAGCCAATAGCTCGAGCATCACACTGCACAAAAGTTCCTGATGGGTCCATGTGGTACCTGCATTCACAAACAAACTGTGTAAGTTTGTGGGTGGTCAGATGGATGTAGATGTATGTATGATGTATCAAAATAAAGTGTACATACAGCTGGGGTCCTTTTTCATCAACGCCACCAAACAGAAGTGCTACGCCAAATGGTCGACTCTGTACAGATGGGGGAAAAAAAGAGAAAAAAATAATACAGGTTATATTGGTTAAATTAAACATTGTTGGCCTTTTGGAAATTAAAGAAATTCCAATGGCTTGAAGTTTGAATGAAAAAGTTATTTTTAAAATGCACTAACTGACCATTGCACCAGGATCTGCGTCCTCCTCTCCAAACTGCAGTGCCAAGTTGGACACGGCCTGAGTCACACTCTCAACTGTCATTGTCTCATTGTATGTAAACCAGTGATTCTGAGGAGAAAATGTAGACGTTAAACTCAGATAATACAAAATCAGGAAACCACTGATTTAACACTGTGCATTCATACCTGGGTTTCCACTCTTGCTTTGTCAATTAGAGTCTTGGCATCAGCTATCAAGCCACTCATTGCACAACCTTTAAGGTGGGAAGAACATACATACATACAAAAATAAATAAATCATTGACATACTAGCCTGAAGCTACATTCAGCAATGTCAGACTGTGAAAAATGTAATGTCCTTTCATGTAATTTGAGGGATCATGAATATACTAGATACAGCTGTAATCATTATTCTGTTTAATCTCTGTGACATAAGATAGATGGCTAGAATGGGCCTTTCTTTGTAATGCTACAAAAGAACCTTTCCTTTGAAGAATGTGGATGCGGTTACTACAATGCGTTGCACTCAGGTCAAACGAAAGGAATATTATCGTTACAACTCACACAGAATGTTATGTTCTAGCCTGAGCAAAGAAAGGAGCCAGTAAATGACAGTAAATACTACTTGCTTCAGTAACTGGGGTACTTGAAATCTGTATATACATGCAGCAGAAAAGTAATTGGATTTCTCCTTCACCTCAAACATATTTTGGAAGCCTGGTTCACAGATTTTAATGGTAAACACAGAAAATGCTGCTTTGTAACTCTTTTTTAATTTTTGTGCGGGTTCATGTTGCAGCTGAGTGACAGCAACAGGAAGAGGAGAAAAAAAAGGGAGGAGAGACATATGCAGCTGATCTACAATAGGAATTGTCTAAATTTTAAAAATACACAAGGGAATGTGACTTAACTAGCTTTCGCATTTACGTAACAGTAAAAAAAACATCAAAATCAACTTCAAAGATTAACCACTCGAAACATTAAAGGGATCCCTACATGGTAGCAAAAAAAAAACAAACCCACACATAGAGGAACTCTGTTAGAACTCAAGGAAAGCTCCTTAAGATGTTTTTAATGAACTGACCTTGCAGACATCCTGCCACAAAAACCTTGATGGAGACCTTAGAGTAGCCCACAAATAACTTTTTCAAGTTAACACAGTGGATGTTTGAAGCACTTCTCTATTTATCATCAGTAACCACTTAGTTTGTGTTTTTCCCTGCCAGCTTACTATGAATTTGTCATTCTTCTTACCAATGTGACTGTCAATTTCCACAATCTTCTCAATGCTGCTCGGCTCCATCAGGGGAGAGGTGATTCTCTTCTCCACAGCCAGACACACCCCCTCAGATGTCTGGATACCAATTGCTGTGGATCCCAACTGGAGAGCAAGGAAAGCTTCAATGCAACACTTGTTTTTAGCTTGATCAAAGATAGTTACAATTGTTTAAGTAAAAGTAATCAATACTCACTTTAATAGCCTCTATGGCATATTCAACCTGGAACAATCTTCCTTCTGGAGAGAATGTGTTCACACCCCTGCAAAACAGATGATAATAATGATAATTAGAGGTAACGGTTAACAATGAAATGTCCTGTAGTCAGTCAGCCCCAGTCATATCAAATATGTTTTCCTGGTGAAATAAAGGTTTAATTTTAAAATAGGCGAATCTGAAAGTGAAAGCAAACTTGTTGCGAAGACTTGATTGTTAGCGGTTAGCTAACTACCTGCAAAACAACAAAGTTAACTTATCAAAAGAGTTGGAGCATAAATCTACATCCAAATATAAGCTACAAAGCAAATGACACACGTGACTGCAGAAATAACTGCTTATTCCGTACTCGTTAGTTTGTTAAGTCCCAATCAGAAGCGCTAAATAAATGACAAAGCAGTTTGAGCTGCACTTACCTGTCATATTCTGATCTGGTCAAAAACATCTTTTAAAGTTTAACACAGGATCTGCAAAAGAAGAAGATCGATCTATGTAAGACTCTAACTAGTTAAAATTAACCAAAGGCAATTGCAAAAAGCAAGGACATATATGCTTCAAAGTGCGCCGGGTGATTAGCAAGCGTATGGCTAGCTGCGATGTCGAGCGAGCGTGCTAGCTAACTGACCCTGCGAGTAACTGAATCAACCAAACTTAAGAGGATGAATATAAAAACTACTATTAATATTCCAATATTATAGCTAAATTTAACATAACACAAACGTGCTACACTGCGATACTGTTCTTAATATTTGACTTGTTAGATTAGTTTACATCCGGCTACAAACCCTTGAATGAGTTCGCTTGTTTCAGGGGAAGCGTATGAAGCGTGACACCTAAACGCGCCGATTCTCAACAAGTCGAAAGGAAGGTTCCGGATATGCAGAGCGCTTTGTTAATAGTCAAAATGCCTTTATGAAAAAATAGGGTTCAACTTACTAGAGGTTGTAGGAAAATGTATTCGAGTAGCCTACTTTACTTACAATTTTGATCTATTCACTACATGTACGTTATCTATTTTCGTACAAATACATACTTTACTAAACTTTTCCATTCATTTCACCAAGGTTCAAAGGCTAATATTGTGCTTTTTACTCCACTGCTATTATGTGATAAATTAGGTACTTATGTTATGCAGATGTGGATAGTTGGAAAATTTAAGAAAAAAAATTTGTCAGCTATGCTGGTGCATTTACCTGTCAACAGGCCGCTATAAGTCGTTAAATCAGCTCCACTTTTACGAAATGCTCTTTTTGTTCCATACAATATCCATTCAATAGAGCCACCTTTGTTCACATTGTACACACACACAAATAAAATAAAACCAAATAAAATAAAATGAAATAAAATAACAGGAACGAACTGGGAGTAAATGAGTAGTTCCTGAGTAACTGGTAATGATGATGTTATTAAAGAACATATTGGGATATAGGATGTTGATGATAATTCTCATCATCGAGGCGGAGTGTCACTATCGAGTACTCACAGTAATTCAGTAAGAATATCTTCGAGTACAATTCACACCTTTGGGAAAAAATGTCAGACAAATTTCGACTACACTGACACATGCTTGGACTACACACTGAGAGCCTATTGTAACATGAAGAACAAGCCAACCACCTTTAATATGGATATATAAAGAATAAGACAAAAAATAAATAAATCATGTCCTGAGTGAGCCACTGAGGGTCGTTACTGATTTAAAATAGAAGGCAGAGTAGGAGCTGAGGAAACGATGACACACTATCTAATTACACAATAAGTCCTGCGAGGTGCAGATATGTGACGTGCAACTTCAGAACGAAGCTGATGGAGTTTAACGACGAATCAGATTGTTTCCGTTATACGCAAAGGCTCAGCTTGTATGCACACATCAAGCAGTAGTGAAAACATTTGCACACATAGGCTACTAATAACTCAGTTTACACTTAGCCTACACTTGGACATGTGTTATCGCTATTTATACGCTCTTTAATTCCTTACTTATATCTACGTCTAACATTTCTATTTAGTTTGTATAGCATGGGAATTTGTCCCCACTTAGAGCAACACAGACATAAATAAATACAAGTGCAAATGAATAGAAAGATATTAAAAAGTCCTGCTACCTGCACCAAATCTTCCTCTTTGGAATTTGGGGCTCTGGAAGAGGAGGGGTGTTCATTGTGCACACAGACCAGGGTGTCTGGTTTCATTTAGCGGGTGGGATAAGTGCAGTCCGGTTCTGATTTGGTTCTAGGTTGACGTCCATCGTGGCGCTACACAACGTGTTTCTTTAAGGTCTTAAAATCATATCAAAACAAGTCCTGCTGCTTTCGCGGATTGGTAAACACACCGTGCTTTCTTACTCTGCGGGCCGTCTGTCAGGTTTTCTTTTTTGACAAGTCTCTGTGTCTCAAAAGTTGTCAACATGAAGAGCGAAAGGGAGGACATCATTGTGCAGGCGCTCCTCTTGATCCTCAGTAAGTAGACTGGAGTTTATTTGGGGCTGCATTGTTTTACTTTGGCTACAGGTTCCAGTTAAGATACAAACACACCTTTAACACCTTAACACCTTTTTTTTAAGTAGGCTGCTTCTGCAAATAATCCATAATCTTCTGCATCGTTTCTGGCTATGTTCAAGGTTTTTTTCAATAAACTACATGGGTTAGTTTCCTTTCCCTGATTTAAAATTTACAGGTTTGGCCTTTGGTTAATTTGCCAAAATGTGGAAATAGATGCTACTGCTTTGAATATTTTCAGGCTGATACTACTCCATACTTTTCCAACATCTCTGTCCTTCAGTGTCCACCTCAGCTTCACACTCACACACAAACAAATTCCTGTGAGATGAGATTCACTGAGTCAAAGCATCAGGACAGTGTAAGAAAGCCATTGGATCTCACTGCTGACCTCATAATTTTATGAATTTATATGCAGCAGTCCAACCACACTCTTCCTTCTCAAAGTAGATACATAGTTTGACACATACAGTGGCTGTTTGTGTCTGTTTAAGTAATTATCCGGCCCAATTTTTCTGTTTCAGTCCCTGTGGCCTGCTTCTTCAGCGCAGGTATGTTCGTCTTTGTGCTGGGAATGTGATGTATCCATATACATTCCTCTTCAAGGCTTTATGAAATGCTGAATCAACACTACATCCTCTCTGCCCCTCAGTGTCAGGTCAGTTCGACAGCAGCAGCAGTGTGGTGGTGGCAGGTTATAATGTGAGCGCACCCGCTGGGTCCCAGGTGGTCTTGCAGTGTGTGAGTGGCCGCATGGTGTGGACCAGAGACAGGGTAAGGGACCGACAGAGGGTAGTCCACTGGGACTTGTATCGGCCTCGTCCAGACTACACCATGGAGAGAGTGGTGGACATGTTCTCAGCAGGAGACCAGAGGATCTACAACTCCTACAACGTGGGCCGGGTTGGCATAACATCAACAGCCTTCAGGGATGGGAACTTTTCCCTGGTCATCAAAGGTCATTCTGACCATCTTTCACTTTCACGCCTGTACCTGTTGTTGGTGGTGATGGTGAATTAGTGACTCACTAGGATCTACACCTCTTTGTTTTCCAGTGTAATTCATTCTTATCTGACTTTAGGAACTGTTCTGCTTACTGGATCCAAAGTGTTTATGCCTGGTGTAAAATTAGACAAAAAAGGTTTTAGATCAGTTTGTTGATAAAGCAAAGAATTGAAGTTGAATAAAGGAAGATAGTTTGGGTCTTTTGGGAAGCCCAAACAAATCAATACTTTAATTGTCTAAAATATAACAACTTTTTTATTAAAGAAATTATTTTCACACAACCACTTAATATTTGCTTGATGCTTGTCTGGCATGATTTGCAGCTAAGATCAAAACATTAAAAAAATCTGACCAAGTTGTCAGAGCAATGCAAGCCCCTGAATGCACTAATCACGAGGATTAAAAAAAATTTGTGTTGTAGCTTACAACTGCACCCATGTGCTGAAACATTCAGACAAACTAATAACACTGTAAGAGTATTCGGTGCTGTGATTACCTAGTGACCACAGGAGTGTAATGTTTTTGCACAATCATTTTCAGCCTGTAGTCAAATAAATAGAAAATTTTACAGGGTTTCAATCTTAAAATGATTGGCATGCAGGATTTATAACTTGTAAACTACAACTTTTAAGTTTGCATCTTTGTTTTTCTACATGTTATTACAGATGTGACAATGAATGACAGGGGTCTTTACTCTTGTAACCTCCACCATCTCTACTGCCACCTCTATGAGACAATTAGAGTACAGCTCAATATTACTAAATCACGTATGTATCACCCTGTATCAACTGTCACCATTTACTCCACCTTTAACAACTTCATGACCGACTCGCTTTGTGGATTTGTTTTGCACTTTTACTTTTAAGGACGTAAAGAGCAGCGATTCTGGGATGGACAAAAGGCAGTGTACGTGGTGTTGCTTGGAAGCACTGTGGTGCTGCCGTGTATCAACCGACGTAATGTGTGGACAGACTGGAGCAATGAGGAGGAGGACCAGCAGGTGTGTGTATGTGTGTTAGTGTGTTTGTGTGTATACTACATACAACTTTCTTCAGATAACCAAATTCAATCTACATTTACTCTTAAATTAGAGGAATTACATGAAAAACATAACTCCTTATCTGCAATTACGGCTTCCAGGTGGTCCATTGGGACCGTCAGTCCCCAGGGGTCCGCCATGACCGTGCTGACAGGCTTGTGGACCTCTATGCCTCAGGAGAGCAACGTAGTTACGGACCTGTGTTTCTTCAGAGGAAGATGAACATCAGCCACCAGGCCTTCTCAGAGGGAGACTTCTCACTCACCATATCTGATCTGCAGGTGTGTAGGAGGAGTTCACTTTTGACCATTCTGACATCACATTTTCAAAACAGTTAACACACAGGCCAGGACCGTTTTTTGTGTCAATGAACTATTGTTTACATGCAAGCAAACGTCCAAACTACACAAGTATGGACATTCAGTATAGCAGAGCATATGTAATGTATTGGTTGTTAAATGAAAAAAATAGTAAATGTCATCTAAAGTAAGTTTTTGACTGTTTTACTGCAATTTCATTTATTTGTCCATACGATTCAAATTCATCAAAGCTGAATAA
Organism: Channa argus; assembly: GCF_033026475.1. Lineage (NCBI taxonomy): Eukaryota > Metazoa > Chordata > Actinopteri > Anabantiformes > Channidae > Channa > Channa argus. The sequence goes on along the minus strand of NC_090201.1, from coordinate 11,605,870 downwards.
TGTTAGCACTACTGTTAAAATACTGAAAAATAAATGTAAAAATTAGTGGGTGAAAATATTCCAAAATGAATCGTTGAAAAACTCAGAACTTCGCATTTAGTCTCCCACCCACAGTGTCACACTGGATGCTCTGCCTTTTCTTGCATGAACAAGCCACACAGAAATAACATTTTAGATGAATAAAGGCTGAGTGCTGATTGAAGAATTTTGTGCAGGGGGTTGCACACATGTACAACAGATTTTTAATTTTGTATGTAATTTCTATCATCTGGGAAAGTGTGTTTTCTTTTTGTTTGGCATAGTTAACTGTTCTCAAAATTCATTAAATTCATTAATTAATTCAGTATAGGCAGAAAAACTGGTTGACATACGGGAACAGTTTTAAAAATGTGTAAAAACTTCATACTGGTGTCACCCATACTGTAAATCTGTGTGCCCGTACACTTTGGTTGTAGTGTTTTGTGAGTATGTTGTTGAGTGTTTGTAGAGCACATAGAATTTTAATTAGTAATAATAATAGTAGCTCTTGTCAAACTTTATAGCTCTACTGGGAAGATGCGTTTGGCAGTCCCAGTAAAACAACAATACCACGAGATAGATATAGACCTCTCCATAAAGACTTCCTGTCAGTCCTGTTGTGCCATTATCAATATTAGCAAGCAGAGAAAAACTCTTCACACTTGAGGGAATCTCAAGAGTCCAAGTGTTTTTTGATAGAGCTAATAATTCAGAACATTTAGGTTAAATACGGGCTCAGGAAGCTCAGGAACTAATCCACAACACTGTGCAACTGGGCCAGTCCGCTTCGGGCAACACTCAGCCGACTGTAAGATTAGTTCTATGTTGAAAATGTAAACATTAGAATTAATTAGTTTTGACATAAAATTCAATGTTTTTTCTTAGAAGACAATTTTCCCAGGTTTTCTGCTGTTTCAGTGATGTTGAAATGTTTTCATATGATTTCCGTGGAATGGCATTAATTCTACACATAAGAACACGAAAAACACGAACAGTTTTTGTTTTTGACACATTATATAAATAGTTGAATAAAAACAACTGAATTATATATAATAAGCTACTTTTCTACAGATTTCTTTTCCCTGATCAGCTCAACTGAGGAACATATTAACATACATAATACAATGCAATACAATACAACTTTATTTATCCTACTTAGGGCAAGTTTAGAGCAATTCAACACACACATATATACACACGTGCCCATACAGTTAGTTAAAAGAAAACAATCAATATAATCTTTCTTTCTTTAATGCATTAAGATTAGGCTTTTCTTTTCTGTGGGAATTTTGTTGTCCGTGCTGACAGCATGCTTCTGCAGACAACATTACTGGATTGCTATGAGACATTGTGCAGCCAATGATGTACCCTGGGGATAATTCTGACTGACTTACTCTGGCTCCATAATCAGGTCAACATGAACATTACACCTGACAAACATAAAAAATCTGTTAACACTGTCATAGTGAGCATGTTAGCACACAAACATTAGTACGAAACCTAAAGGCCATTTTGCTAACTTAGGCTTAGCTGCTCCCTGGTTTTAGCATCACATTAAAACCAATCCATTACCAGTTTTTAAAGTGCATGTTTTTACATTAGGATTAAAAATGTTGCCTGACAGGGTTTATCTGAAGGTGCAAATACATTACCTACTGTGTAACTGACATTGTGTGAATCTGCATTTAACTCACAGCGCACAGATGAGGGGATGTACTCCTGCCACCTCCACCATCATTACTGTGGTCTACATGAGAGAAGAGAGTTCCAGGTCACAGTGGAGCCACCAGTAATTCAGACCACCCAGCCAGCCAAAGCACTGCCTAGTGAGGACAAAGGTAACGCACACACACAAATATACAAACACACAGTCTCTCTTCCTGTTTTAGCTATATTGTAGATCAGCATGAGTGTCTTAGCAGACATAGTGTTTTAAACATAGTGCATTTGGACATCTGTTCTTTCATCTGTTCTATCCTTCTGTAGTTTTTCATTTTGTCCTCATTCATCCTTAACATGTTTAGCCTCAGCCTCTCCAAAGAAAGAATAAACAGCAGAGGAGGAGGAGATGAGAAAAAGTATTTCTTTTTGTTTCATGAGAGATTCGTTCTTGCACAGTCAGCTTGTCTGACGCCAGACTCCTGAAACCACACATGCTCCTTCATAATCCAGTCCGCCTAAAAGCCTCACCCTCATCACATTTCACCATTTTTTTCAACCAAAAGTTTTCCACTGTTGTATCATTATGGTACTACTCAACACACATTTGTTGTTATTATGTATTTCCTTAGTGTGTGTTATTCTATGTGCTTGGGGGAGAGGTCTGTTTTGTCTGTTTAGTTCACATTTCTCAGTACTCGGCCCAAAAATAATTTTCTGCCTGCATATTAATAAAGAGAAAAACAGAGAAGAAGAGACATGGTAAGCGGACAAAGGGAAGTTGGGCACACTGGTATAGCCTACTTCAAATTCTCAGAGAATGAAAGAGGTTCTGGCGCATGTGTCTGTGTTTCCAGTAGGTGACTAAGGCAAAGTCGATAATGGCAGATGTATCAATGTGGGAAAACCATTGAGAGGTTTAGAAAGAAATGCCTTTGGCCCATTCCATATGAAAATGCCACGCAGACCGATCTCATTTCAGTGGAATCTCTTGGATGCATTCTGTGGAATGAAATCCAGCTCTGCCCACACAAATAATCCTCCTTTCCCTGAGCGGTAATAATCCAGTGTGCACCATGGGAGTAGTACTGGTTAGGAATAGGATGTATAACTGATTTATTACCAGCACACAAGTGACTTTGTACAAATCCTTCCTCTGTACTGTGCTATATGTGTCAATATTGCTCTCTTTTGGCCTCAGTGTCCGGGCCTCTGGCTAGCTCCTGACACTCTGAAGGAGTTTTTCAACCCTCCCCTCCCCCCTCTGACGTTGAGGATCTCATGTTTGCACATTTTTATCATGTCCCTTCCACACTGTTATTCTCATTCTTACTTAGCTTTTTTAAGTGTAAAGAAATTGACTTTTGGGAAAGTTTGTGGACAAAACAGGAAGCATGCTTCATCTGCACAGCAGCTGGCCACATGGTAACCCCCACATGGTGACTGGTGAAATGCAGACTCACGTAGGGGGGGAGAGCTACATAAAGAGAGAAAGGGGGTGGAGGGAAGAGATGTAGGTCACCCCTCCATCCCATCAGTGTTATTTCTAAAATTATTTCAGTGCAGCCAGTCTAAACACAAACACATTTGTGTTATGGAAAACTCAATAAAGGGATCTGAGGATTTGTTATGTTAATGAACATGTTGTTTTCATGTATGCTACAAACAAGTAGTGATGTATGTGCTAAAAGTTTGTTTCCTGTATTACTAGGCGAGGTCTTTTCTTTCTTTCAGTTTGCGAGGCAGGCCTTTGGAGAAAAATATCTCCATCCCCTTCCTCTCCCTTGGCTCTCCTTCTCTATTCCAACCTCTGCTCTGTCCTTCCTTTATTCCTCTTCCTCTCCTCACTTTTCTGTGTTTTACTGCCAGGCAAAGTAAATCACAGCATGACTTTCTGTCTGGATCCTATTTTGGCTCAAATATGTTGAGTCTGAGCTCCACAGCTGTTTCTTGTCTTGCACTTTTTAATGGCGCAAATGCAAACAGGCTCTCCCCCTCCTCTGCTTTGCAGTACTCAGCAGAAGTACACAAACCACTTGCAGCGACCAGCTAATTATTGGTAATGTGTTCAGCATTTTTTTCCACGCCAGGACCTGTAAAAACACTTTGCAAGGTGTTAGAGCTTACGTGGCATCACACACACTCACACACATGCAATAAGAAATAGATATGTACAGCCACATGCACAGACTGAAAATTATTTTTGTAAGGTTTGGAGAGAAACACACATTAAACACACTGTTCAGCTGAGGTTGATGGAAATCTCATCGTATTGAAAGTATTTGGTCAAATATTTGACAAAGTAAAGGGAACGGCAGTAGATGAAAAGTAAGCAGATGTTGGATCATAGGAAAATTTGAACCCAATTGGGTAATTAGGGGTCATTCTCCAGGCACGAGATTTCTCTGCAATTGATGATTGCAGAGATATTTTAGTTCCAATCAAAGAAGTAGACCAGCAAAGATCAACACCATTAGTGTCTCAGAACCGGTAAGGATAAAGTACGTATAAGCATGTGCAAACCTGTTAAAACTAGTAATCAACAAGCCAAGTGAAAGAAAGAATCAGAGGTACTTATCAGATCAACAAAGGACAAATGCTGGTCTAGCAAAGCTATTTGAAACGAAGGCTTTGAACTTTTGATTCCCTGTTTCTGTGTTACTCATGAGCTATGTAATGTCTGTTCAATGTAAGGCCTGGTGTTGTTTATGACATTAAGTAAACCTCACATTGACAAATTTTAGTCTGTTTTTAAGCTAAAAGATGAAAAATAGGTGAAATTAAGTGCTGACTGTTGTGATCTCTGTATTACTCAGACACCACTAAGGCTGAGTCACCGAGAGTCATCAATGTTATTCTCCCTGACCAGAGGCATCACTTTCTCCTGCCACTGGGCTACATACTCACATCCTTCCTGCTCATGGCATTCATTATCCTCATCATCATCCTCATCACACGCAGACGTAGAAGCAAAGGTAAACACTCAGTATCATTGTAGGTGATCTACATTGGTTTCTTGAGTCTCATCAAATTTCCTTGTGTTTCCAGAGTTTTATCCTCAGTCATCCATGAGGTCAGTGTTTAAAAACACAAAGACAGATATATAATCATTGTCTTACCCATAAATACACACTCAGGAGTCTCCTTCTTGTGGTAATAGGTCCAGCAGAAGTCAGTGCAGCTCAGAAGAGTTTGAGATGGATGGTGCTGAGGTGATTGCGTGCACTCAGGATGAGAGAAGATTTGGTGAGTTTGAAAAGTAGTGGGTGTGTAAATACACAGCACCTTGTGCCTTGAGTGTATGTGTGATTTGACTTTCTCCTGTGTGATTGTAGATTACAAGAATAACCTGCTAAAAGAGAAAGTGCACATGAAAACTCAGCCTAAAGTCATTGATCTTGACAAAGGTAAACACTTATGTAAAAGTCAACTATCATGAGTTTTCTCAAGTTTTCATCCTCTTCAATCTCACCTTCAATTTGCCTTTGCTTTTTGCAGAGATGGAGAAATTCTCTAAGTGAGAAAATAACAGAGGAACAAAAAGGAAAATTTGAGTCACTGGCTGGTCCAGAGGCAGCGCTCCAAATAAATATACTGTCCTGGTAACAATAAAGACACAACATTTAAAAGATTAATTGTTGTGAAATATAGTAGAGAAAGCAGCTCACATCAGTCTCATGTTTTCAAATGCCAGTATTAAATACTTGCACACCCAAAGTTTCATTGTTATATCTTCATAGTACTTGATTAAGATAAAAGATTGGGACAATGGTGCATAGCTTTATAGCGCCACCCAGAGGGGAGTGTTAGCCAGGCCCTAAATGTTAAATCAAGTAAAAATATGTACATAAATTGACAAAAAAAAACCTTTTTGAATAACTCAAAATGATTAATCATTTATTACTGTGTGCATCATTATGCCTCTAGCAAAAAAGAAACTGACGTTTTTAAATTTACTTTGCTCATTTCCGTTTACTCACATGTTGTACCTTGGCTATGACTGAATTGAATTACTGAAGTGATTTAATATCAGTGTTTCTCTCCTTCTCTAGGCTTTGATTAACAGTTTACTCTCTGATCAGTGAAGCAATATATGTAAAATGTTTGGTTTTTGTGCTCAGACTTTGTATTTGTCATGGAATGTTCTTTTTTACATATATTAAAAGTTAATGTGTGATGCTGATTTTTGCACTTGTTAAAAGAACCCTTGACTATTTTTATTCAAACAGTAAACATAATTGCATATAAACCAATTGTGGACATGGAAAATGTTTAAGAGGCATTTTCTGAAACAGACATTTTGACTTGTCATGGTAAATAAAAAGCAGGTGTCACTAATAGAAACGGTCCCACTAGATGAACAATACCAGGGCCCTAAAACTGAAGCAGCTAAATAAATCTTATCCATTGTTAATTTTAGTTTTTTACACAAATGTGTTTCCTAGTCTGACATGTATTGAAGCAATTCAAACTTTAAAATAAAAACTTACCTTTTTTCAGTTTGTCTATGAAATGTGCAACTTAGGCTTCTTCATAGTTTGGATGTGACTAATGTGTTTGCTTGAATATTATATAGTATTGATTTGAAAACTAGTCAGTTTCACTACAAGTTTCCTCCCCTGCTCAAACATTTGCCTAATTTGGGAACCACTGCATACATTCTGTATGACAAACAGCTGAATAGAATATTTTACATGTGCATTACTGAATGTGATAATGCAAACCCATATGTAGTTTTTGCTATTTAGCACATCTGCAATTTAACTTCATTTACACCTTATACTAAAAGGCCTACCTACATAGTACTGTACTGCCAAAAAAAAAATAACTATCTTTATGGATTTTGTGGTAATAATAAAAGAGCACCACATCATAAGAGTGAAGAAAAGCTTTATGCAGCTCAGCTGGGCCAATATGTCTAATAACCTGGGTCAAAATATTAATGATTAGGTCATGTTTCCCAAAAGCCAGGTATAAACTTAATACTAGTCACAACTTAAGCACTATTGTTTTGATTAAACTGTTAAAATTATTTTTAATTAAACAACTTCAAGATAGAAAATGTATACATATTAAGTCAGAATATTATTAGAATCACCTTTAAAAATGAATTTTGGCACATAGTAAACTAATCCTCAGGTCTACAAACACTGAATAATATTGCCAAGAATCTCCTTGTCTGTAGTTACAGTCCCTATTTTGTTAGGTATTTGTGCATTTTGTTGCTTATGTCTGTATACGTTAATGATTTGTGTTGTTGTGTATACAGGTAATACTGATAGATGTACAGTATCTGTTGTACTTCATGCATGGTCGTAGATATCAGTAGGCTATGCTGCTCTGTGTTTTGTTCTTAGGCAATTACACAGAAGCACAAGTTAGGTCATAGTTCATTTATTCCTTTCCTTTGTGTCACAAATAAACAGTCCCTGAATTCAATACAAATGGCTTTTATACACTTTGTGAAGTTTGTTTTGTGTACATTATTATAAAATACATGGTACAAAGGGGGCCTGGTGGCTCTGGATTGGGATACAGAAGGCCGCGGGTTCGAATCCACCCCACCAGGTGTGGCCTCGCCCGGCCGTCAAAGGCCTCCAGCGTAAAAAACTCATGCCAAATCAATGTGCGGAACACCTTCCGCTGTAGCAACCCTGGAAGGGACAAGCCGAAAGCTGTTGATCTTGATCTATTATAAAATACACGGTATTATAATATACTGCCAGTCTAAAAACTGTAGAAAACCCTGGACTGTCTTGCACTGGTGGACTGTATTGAAGTAAACCCAGGATAAGAGGGAATTTGGAGCCACCCTGTGCCTGTTCACAGGTAAGCTACAGAGCAGCCAAGATGCTGGGTGAAGAAACGACTCACTACAGAAGTTTTGCAGTAACTGTGTTGTTGCACTAAAGTTGACATGATCAACATGTTTACTGTTGTACGTAAGTCAGCAACACAAAAACTGATGGTTTGCACAAGAGAAAACTAATGGAATAAGAGAATACAATACATTAACAGTTAACATACTGTACAACCCGCACTCCATATCTCTGAAGAACAGTCTACTGTGTGTTTTGATACTCAAACTGGGCCAGGACTGTTTGCTGCTGTCCTGTCACTTCATCACACGCTTCCTACACACAGTATGTCCCCAGTGCTCATGTCCAGGAGGAGCAACCAAGGGACCCTCTGTCTATATTGTGCATCAAGTGGCTCATGGTACCAAAGGAACTAGTCAGTCTTAAATACACAGTAAACCCTTACAGGATTTCAATAAATGCAAAGAGAAGAGAGGCAAAAAAATCATATGGTCTTATAAAGGCAGTCACATTTTACTGACTGAACAAAAATGCCAGTAAAAATTTTGGTCTCTCTCTCGCCTCCCTGTTCCACAGGGCCTGTTCAGAGCTCTGATACCTTTACAAACCATGTTGAACTAAAGTCTGGAGAGCCACTCCTGCAGATGAGATGGTCAGATTAGATGATGCATGGTTGAACTTTCTAGGTGGGTTTTTGGCAGGGCTGGTTTGTTGTGAACCAGATTTTTTTATTTGGGTTCCAGATCTCTCAATTCGACTGAGTCTTGCAGAGGACTCTCCAGAGGGGACGAGCTATCTGGTGCAGGAGGGCAAGTCGAGTGGGTGACACCTGCACCGGAGTTGCAGCTCACACAACCCTGAGAGACATAAAAACATGTTACATGTGGAAGTGATATAAAGTTAGTATATATCTCTTTGTGAGAATTTGTGTAAATATCCCGACCTGTGTGTCTATTTCCTGTGGGATAGTGTTCTGTTGGATCCAGGGGTGGACTTCGGCTAGCTCCTCTCTCTGCTCCTTGCTGAACCATGGCTGGAGAGGCTGGAGAACCCGAAGCTTTTCCCTGTCCTCTGCTAACACTTCATTCTGGTCCCTGAAAGAAAGGGTGATAAAAAGTTACAAGACAAATCACATTTTTAAAAAGTGGGATCGCCTCGTTCAAGGTTTAAACATGTCATTACACAATCAAAAATCATGCTTGTAAAACGCAGTTTCACTTTTGGCACACAGTGATTAAACAGAAAACAAATTGTTTGCCATGTTAACCATGGTATGAGGAGCCAATTTTGTATCAGGTGAAATGTCTAAATTTCATTAAAAAAATGGTAATCCCAAAAATGCAGTTCCAAAAATGTCCATATTTCCATGGATTCAACAGGTTTGACTTTAAAGGATGACTGCACATGCACTACTGTCAGATTAGGAAGAATGATGCTGTGCGTGTACCTGGTGTGGATTCGATACGTCATCATCACACGCTCAGGCGTGTGCTGAATCATAGTCCACAGTGAGTTCTCCCCCCGAGCGTCAAAGCTGTGCTGGTGCTCTGCTGGTGTCTCTTGGCTCTTTCGGGCTTTACATGATGTGTCTGAAGAATCATTGCTGGCAAAGTATTTGCTGCTGTTGCTGCTGCCTGTAACCCATCATTAAATCTGCATCAGTCATTGTTCTTGAGTGTACTTTATACTTTTTGCTATAAAAAAAGCTAAGATTTTTTGAGCACTTGGTGTAATGTAAAACGACAAAGTCACTGTGCAACAGAAATTGATTTCATCACTTCTGTTGCACAGTGTGGTTGGGACACATAATGATACATCTATAAAGTTTTTGTAAGTGTTTACTGTTTTTTACCAGTATGAGAAGTAGAGGTTCCATTGGAGCCAGATCCAGATCCAAGGGAGCCGCCAGACTCCCCTGACCCAGACCCAGAGGCATTGGAGCCAGTCCCGGACCTGGCATCCTCTTGCAGCAGCATGTCAAGCAGTTCACTGGATGTAGACTGAGCTTCATGGTTCCCTGACTCACTGGGGACGTCACCCTAAGCAAGGAAAATGAAAAGAAGTGAAAAAGTGAGAACTACAACCTTTACTTCTTTAGACCTGAGCTTTTGTAAATTAACATGTGATGGTTACATATGAAAATGCATCTATTTACATACTGATAAAAGCTGAACTTAAACAATAAGAAAGTAATTGTAAAAAAAGAGTGATTTTTTAAGAAACTCAGCAGATTTACTTCATTGGCATGTTTATTGTGGAGGCTCTCTGCATGGTTGTGGCCACTGGTGCTCTGCACTTCACTTGGCTTGGGCAGTTCCTCCTGCAGCAAGTTTAGCTGAAGTGGAGAACTTGAGCGAGAGCTAGAGAATAAAGCACGAGGACCAGCTGCCTCCTCCTCTTCGCCAACAGAGGAGCTGGCTCTAGGTGAGCAAAGCAGAGGGCCTGGGGAGGTTTGAGAGTGCAAGCTAGGCTGGGCTTGAAACTGGGGTTGCGTGAAGGGACCAGTACCAGAAGCCAAACCTGTCATGGTGATGGGTGCCTGTTGCGGCATGGATGGAGCAGAAGGGGAGTAAATGGACGGGTAACCTGTAGTGAAATTTGGGTAGTTGGGCAGTATAAGAGCTATGACTGGACCCACATAAGGATTGAAGCTGAGAGCTGGAGCCAAGGGTTGCATGTTGTTAAAGTTCTGGATATTTTGCAGGTCCTGAATGGAATCCATCTGGACTGGTTGCATACCTGGCAGGCTCTGAGTAGGATGCATGATGTTAAAATTGTAGTTCAACTGGGTTTGATCAGGAGGCTGCAGCACTACTGGAGCTGCTCCAGGCAGATGTTGTGGTTTGGGTGTTTGCTCTGAGCAAGAGTGAGTTGACATCATGGGAATAAATGGTGCATAAAGTGGGGATGTTTGAATATGGGGTGCTGCAATCTGGGGCTGGGAGGATTCGGAAGATGGCCAGGAAGAGTCAGGGACACAGCGAGGGGGGCCAGGAGGGGAGGCATAGCTGTCTGAAGAACCCTGAGGTTTTGGGCGTTTGTGTCTCGGCTTTCCTTTCCGAGATTGTTTCCATCCACCAGTCCTCAAAGGATTCATGTAGTCGCCTGAAGTGATATGGACACATGATGCAGAATAAGTTTGATCAACCACACTGAAGATTCACTTCTAAATTAAATTAGAACTCACAAAATCGGGCTGCCTGTCATTTTCATAAAGAAATGCATTACATACCTGGCTGGTGGGAGTGAGCCATGGAACTGTCATCCAACTGGAGATAGGAGCTGTAGGGGCTCTGGAGGATGCGATGGCGGAAGCGATCCACATATTCCTGCTCTTCCTTCTGCGTGTGAGCTGACAGCACCTCCTTGGTGAGACCTACAAGCCTTCGTTCTTCTGTGGCAGGGCTTGGAGCAGGCCGCACAGGGGCTGGGGCAGCATCAGCAGGCTCACTGCCCATAGGTGCATCCTCCAGTGCAGTGGCTTCTGCATAAGAACAATAAGGGAAAACATGTCCAAATAACAGTTTGTTAGCCTTTCTTCCATGATCACAAATCTTTCAAAAAGAGATTAGATTTTAACTCTCAGTTCCTTTTGCAAGAGCATTTCAATTGCTCGTATGCTCTGACACACAGATATAAGAGTATGTTTATTTACCCGACTCAGGCTGTGGCACATGCACAATGGTGCTGCTGTATGAACACTGACTGGTGACTGAGACCACGCTCATTGCCTTAGTGGACATTGTTATGTCTGTCAGAGGTGCTCCAACTACAGCTGTGGGGGCAACCGGCAACTCACTGTCCAACTCCAACACTACAACGTGAAACAAAATAGATCAGTTTGTGCAGCATTTACATATATTACAGAATTTTACTCAAATGATAACAGAGGAATAGCTCATGTTTGTGTCTGTTTATACCATCTGTGCTGCCCTGAGCTATGTCAGTGGATCCAGCAGGCTTGTCTTCTTCTGTGGTAGAGGATGAGGAAGAAGAAGTAGCCAAGGAACGAGACTCACTCTTCCGCTTCAAAACTGAACCTGTACAGCTCTCCAAATATCTAGGATACATAAACGCATACGTGCAAATACACAGAATTATTAGCATTAACAAATGTAGGCACTTTAGTATATAAAAAAAGAAATTACCTAAGACTGGCAAAACTGCCGCAAGCACACACCTGATGATGTTGTCAACACAGTTGATCTGCTGATAGGAAGGAATGTGTGATTGCTTCCTGCTTTCTCCATGATCTGTGACCTCAAGGTTAGAGGCTGTGGGAAGCAGATGTGCTGTGGGAGGGGGATTTTATCTTATAATGTAATATTTGTATGTTTTGTAGTGTACAAGATTTTTTAATGTAAATTTAGTGTTGGACTGGATTACCTGTGGCAGGTTTGCCAAGAAAAGACATTTTGTGGCTGGAATCCAGGTAAGCGTGCTGTCCCCATCTCTTTACTTTGTTTACATCAGCACAGATCTGCTGCAAGGTCATCTACAAACAGACACACACACACACAATGCATCAGTAAGATTAACCTCGGCAGAAATATTAAACTGTGCAACCACTAGCGTCTCACAAGTAATCTGAAAGATGTCTCACTGGTTCACGGTGTGTGTCTTCCCACAGATTACCATTGCTGTCACTTGAAGATGCTACACTGATGTAATGCTCATGGGAACCATTACTACCCAAACTACCATAACCACTGGAACCATTGTTGTGGACCGGCTGTAGAGAAGAGACACAAAGAAGTGAAGATGATGGAGAAACTGGGACATCACAAACACACAGAAAATTTTGTTCTAAAAAAAATAATCAATTTTTGATTTTATTTTTTAGTGCTGGACTAATCACCTGTAGGAAAAGCTTATAGATTTTTGCTTGTAGATCTTTTATTTCCTCGTAAGTGACTGGAATTTCCTCCTTAGTCTGAGCAGCAAACACGTCCTCATTCAGTGGACTCCTGGTAAGAAAATTTGACAGCAAAGGGATGTCATAAATGTTAATTTTGAAATGAGTCTCTTAGCACCATCATTACTGATACAGCAATTGCCCATAAAAAGAAGCTTTACAGAACGGGACTTAATTACTAAACCTTCTACATGAGCGCATTCAGTCTTTGGTTGTGAATAAAAGCCTTTTAAATTATTTTCATCTCTTTGTGTGTGTGCTGTTGCTCCTTACGTTCTGACTTTATGCCGCCCAATGATAAAAGCCACCTTGCGACTCCACGGGTTGATGAAGCTAGACCAGCTGGTGTCCAAGGTTATGTAGTCTCCATTCTGACAACGCATACGCACTGGAGAGTGTTCAAATGGAGGCTGACCCGCATACTTCAACACTATACATGAATTGAAGAGTTTGAGTAAAGGACAGCAAAAGAGAGGTGCAGATGACTTAGAGTGAATTACTTGTTGATCGGCAAAAACACAATAGCCTGAAACCCAGAGTGGGGGCAAATAGGCCTACATTAGTGACAAGTCTCCATCCTAATATAATGACAAGTTGGAAACATCCTAATCTGAAAACACTTTGACCACACCCTTCTTAAACATGTACCTTTCCGGTGCATAGACAACATGAGGGGTCGGTCCTCTGGGTAAATGCAAGTCAGTAACGATGTGCCAATTAGATCTTGAGGAAGGTATCCTAGCAGCGGTACAGCCCTGTGGATAGTAATCATGAAATCAGCTTCATCAACACTCTGCAACATTAAAAGTTTAATGTTAACTCAGGTTGTGCACGTGTTGGTGTGTGCATTGACCTGTCGTCCACTTCTAGGAACACACAACCTGGAGAGTGTGTAGTGGTAAAGATGCGCTTGTCCATAGGGATCCTTGGTGCTGCATGAGCGAATAACATCAATAATATTAAGACCGTGTCAAAGGGATCCCTCTTAAAGGCGTATAAATTGCAAACTATACTCACTATACACTTATGACTGCAAAGCATGAATGAGCAGTGGAAGTGCATTCAGTTAAAATATTTATCTGGTTACTTAAGGTCAAAGATAAGCATAAAATTTGTTTTTTTTTCTGTTTTGTATAAGAAAGTCAAAACAGTTTTTAAATATCAGTCCCATCGATCAAAATGCTCTTTTTTTAAGTTTTATGCATTTTCTGATGACACTAATCTTACCTTCATATCCAGATATTAAGCGTTCAGCCAGTGCCAGGCAGCATGGCTCCTCCTCCAGACTACTTTCTGTTCCCTGCACCTTAAGCAGGTATGGTGTTATCCGGAAGGGATTATAAAGCATCTCTCCCTCACGATCCTTCCCACCCCTAAAACATTTTTTCCAAATGTAAATTTTTATTATAATCACAGTCATAAAATAAGCTTCTAACTTCTTAACTAAGGACACACACTAGTGGATGTTTTTCACATAATGACATGAACAAATGATGATTTCAGTCATAGTTCAATCCACATATAAGCTGTCTGTGCTAAAGTGGCTGTAAAGTATGTGTGTTAAGGTTTGTGAAGGGGCCTTTAGTTCCGCTTTGGTGACACCAATTGGAAGAAAATAATTTTAAAGCATTAGTTTTACCTTAAATGTTAATTTCAGAGCATTTCTGATGCGTTGCCAAAACATGCAGAATGTCAAATTTCTTTGCAGATCAAAGAAAGATTCAGGTAATGTCCTTAATCCATCTGATATATCACAGATTTATGGGATGCATAGTGTTAGTAAGTCTTTTAATGGAATTAAGATACTGACCTGATTCTGCAGAAGAAAGACTTGACATGGGCACAGTCAAACAGAACCCCTGCTGCAAAGACAAACGAAAGCAAAGTTGGTTTACTGTGTTGTTCGTACTGGTTAGTAATTTTTTACAGAATACAGTAATTACAACAGAATACATTTTGAACAAGCAGATAAACTAAAAAACTGTCTATCAAAAACATTTAACTTTTTACTGTATTGACAAAAAAAAGGAAAGTCATTCTTGTCTAGAAAATAATGCAAACTTTTAAAAATTCATTAACCCTGGTAAAAACACACCTGTGTGCGAGTTGCTCCAAGGTGGGAGGTGCGGCTGTGCTGTGTGCGAGTAGAAGACATTAACATCTTGGTGGAAGATCAGCTCCACAAACTTAGCTGACTCCAGGAACTTTCTCTTGCAGCAAAGAATGCTGGGAGCCTGCTCTGATGCGTACAGCACGCGGCCACTCGTCAGGGAGAAAACCACAACGAAGGAGTCCTACACCACGACACAGAAACATACGCACGCATATGTAGAAAGACATGCGCGCACAATCGAGCCAGGTTATGGACATACACAAAAGCAATACAGTGATATGTTCACACACCCGCCCCAGAATGAGGCAAACATGATTGCAATTATGCATGTATGTATGCAAGTGTCTAATGTGAGTTCTGCTCACATTAAGCAGAAAGTGGGTTTGGTTTGGTTCCTGTGTGTCGTGTGTGTTTACCGTGTTTTTAAGGGTGTGTTCAGAGGTGACTCTCTCCAACTCTTCCAAGGTGCAAATAGTGGCATTTCGCCTCTCATCCTGGCCACTTCGCATCAGCAGCTTGTAGTATTCACTATTGGCTTTAGAGGACACAAAGACACACATATCTTAAAACAAAACCCACACACTCAGGCTTTTTGGAGAAAACATACTGGTAATACTGTGACACTGTTATAAATGTTTTTCATTTGTGTACCTTGTACTTGTTTTACACAGTTTAGTGCATAATTTAAGGCCTCCACAGTGCTGACTTTGCTGCGGCTGCGTTTATCCAATGGAAGTCTCTTCTTCATCTCAGCCACTGTGAACATCACTTCTTTGTGGGCTTGACCTCTGCCACTATCTGCATGCTCACTGGTACACACACAGAGAGAGACCATAAAATCAACATATTTAGATCATATGTGGGCAGAGGACATTTTTATCTAACACAAATGGTAGTACTGTGTTGATATTCAGACAAACTTATCCACTGCTATGTTATGCTGGGGTGCATTTGAAATTAATAAAGAGAACTTATAGTAAGTTGGGTTACTGTTGCACAACATGAATTTTTGCCAAAACTCATGGCACACCAACCACCAAATACCTCTTGGTTGAAGGGGAGGTGGATCCAGTGGCGCTCCCAGGGCTGTGATTGGCTGAGGATGAGAGGTCATGTGAACTGCTAGTCATCTCTTCATCTTCCTGCCCCATGTCACCTCCAGAACCTTTGCCTTCCAAGTGCGCCGCACTGTCCTGCTGCTCCAACGTCACCTTCTCCTCCTCTATACTTTGTCTTGTAGCTGACGGCAATGCAGCCTCCTCCCCATCAGGGCTACTCTCATCCCCAGGCATCTCTGCACTTCGGTCACAAATCGATACTAATGTGTCCAATTACAGTGGTCACTAAGGCTCTTCATGTGTTCAAGGAAAGGAGTTCCACATAGTGACGATAAATGGTGTTCATTCAATCAGAGCTCATTATGGACATAAACGTTTTAACACTGTAAAACAGAGAGAAATAAGAAACAGTATCAGAACAAAGTTTATGGGATTGAATTTACAACCTGAAAGAATGAGCAGTTATCTTTGGGGGCCCTTTAAATGTAAAACAAATCAGCCATATGCCATATGCCATAAATCAAAATTTAAAATTCAATATAATTTTCTTTTTTTTTTTTTTTTACAAAATTCTCTATTTTAATGTGTGCACTGCTGCTGAATAACTGATACAAGAAGCATTGTAAAGCCCACTAAAGCATTTAAAACCTTTGACATTATGTCATGTTAATTTGATTTTACAATATTTGCTTGTATGTATGGAGCACCTGGAATTCCCATTGTCTATGAAAAGTACTATAAAAATAAAATGAATTAGATGGTGTTATGACACAGATTGTATGGCAATAGCAATGTGTATATTTTCCCAGTTGAAATATCAATTTGATTGGTTATGGGTATTGAAATTCATTTTAATAATTTGTAACCATGAGCAGCTCTTCCTTTCCATTGCTTTTGTACAAAAGCAGTTAAGGAAAGACTCAAATCAAGGGCTTTGTGTTGCACAAACTGGCTGTTTTTAATAAACTCCTTCCAATGAGAACACTGAATACTCTGAACATTATTCAAATCTGGATGCAGTTTGAAACTAGGAAAAGCAGAAGTGTAAATTATGACATTGATTGCCACATTTCTTTAAGATGCACCAGATCCATGTATAGCTGTTACTTGAGCAACTAAGAAACAGGGACATTGTTAATATTACTTACACATGTGCTTTTCATGTTTTGACATGTTCAAATGTCTGCCATGGAAAATGTCTACTAAAAACTTAATATTCATTGCCTTAGATTTGTGCCAAGTATGTGGTAAAGATTTTACAGCAAAACTCAGAATTTTTTTTAATTGTTTATGTCTCCATGTGATGCCGGGTTATGTGCATTTAGACAATTTCCCAAATGTGAACAAGCACCTGATTCCCTGTCATCTAAATCTGTCAGACTATCTGAATATCAAACTGACTCACACCTCTGATTTATACAGTTTATCCACCAGTACTGCCAAGATATGGTACAACCCTGTACAACCATGACCAATGTCAGTCATTACACACCAAATGAGCTTCATGTCAGAAGGAAGGGTATCCGGCATAAAAACTGTGCCAAATCAACATGCGGACAAATGATCCGCTGTGGCAACTCTGAACATACGTGATCAGCCGAGAAGACAGTCTGAATTTAAATCAGTGTTTTATGATGCATTTTCCATGAACCAAACTCAATACTAAAAAGGGAAAATTAGGTAATTAAACCACTTGCTTTTGCCTTTTTCCACAAATCCTAACATTATAAATATATTCATTATATAGAATTTGAAAAAAACAAACTGCAGCTCCTACCACATACACACAGCACTGAGACAAGACAATGAGTGTTAGACACAGAGGTAAAAACAGGAGCCAATAAAAATATTCTGCTTCATTCATCAGGTCGTCACTGCAGGATTACATAACCAGCTTGCTCAATTCAGAGAGTATAAGTAATCTTTCTATCACTTGAGATATAATACTGTACCTGTTGTGTGTTTATGTACAAGGCACAGACACATTATAAAGGTGGTGGTGATGTAGTTCTGGTCTTGCTTTAATTATAAAGAAAATTATACAGAGTATATACAAATACAATCTATTTACCAAAACAAACTAAAATTACTACACGAAAAAAATAAATTTTAAGGGAGCAGGACTATGCTTCGTTCTGCTAGTAAAAATCGAGTATGGCTGCTGGTGTGGTTAAACAAGATATAAAAAAAACATTTTCCAATACTGTTGTCCATCGTGGCATGATAAATATGTGCAACATCACAAATACATTAGGCTGTGTGTCAAAGCAATATAAACCATGTTCCACTGTTAGGTATGATATTTGATGGGACCAAATAACTAACTGTTTTTATTTTCACAGCTAAATTAGAATAATCCCTTTGGACAACAGTAATGAAAAAACATAGTTACATCTTCTGAGAATTAACAAATTACGCTGCTGGAATTTACATCAACCTATACTTGTGCTTGGGATAAAATTGTGGTTGTGCAGGCCGAATAACCATTTACCTGTCTTATAAAACTGGGGCTTAGACAAAATAGCGAAGTTAAGTCAAATTTTTTTTGACTTAACTTTATTTGACACTATATCACACATTTGCCCCAAGAAGCTTTACAATCTATGAATCATTCACCCTCACCTCTTAGATATGGTAATCAGATTAAAAAAAACTCCCCAAAACCCCTTTAATGAGCTATAAAAATTTAAGAAACCCCCAAGAACTGTTAGACAGAATCGCTTTTCAAGGATAGACAGACATGCAACAGATGGCAGGGGTACAGAATATGCGATCAACACAACTTTATAATGTCAACATTTCTTTCTTGAGGAGAAAACCACTATTTTGGAAATCAGGTTTCTGAGGGCAGAAACAACATTTTTCTCCCCATTATATATAAAAGTGATGAAATTACAATACAGTTAGTAGATCCAAAGTGCAAGTCAAAATGCGGCCATGACCAATCCAACATCTGTGCTAAAGTCAGCTGAACTGCATCTGCTGAATGTCTTCTATATCCAGAGTGTTACAAAATGTTTTTTCAAGATCGCTCAGCATTTCTTCTTTAAGACTCTCAACATTCATTGATTGATGCAATAACTTAGAGAAAATGCTATTAAACAAATGATCTTGTCACCTCAAGTGGTTCTTACACAAACTTGTGCTGTCTCTGGTTAAATAAGATCCTGTTTAAGGAAATGTGCATAGTAACATGGTACAGATACACATTTACTGGTGCATAGATGAATATAAAAGAATGACAGAGGATAGATCCCCAAACAAACAATATTCGAATATGAAATCAAAGTATAATATCGTGACAAATACATAAAGGCAACATGTGTTGCCTAACCTTCTCTGAAAATTATTTTAAGATACAACTTAACCATAGGAATTATTACATGACAGAAAATACTTCAAAAGAGAGGGATTTAAAAGTACTGTCTGACTTCTGATAAGTTAAACATTTAAGGGTCTAATGTATCTACAAACAAATGTGCAGATTATTTTAAGCCAACACTGTTTATTTTGCAGGCTTTCATTTAATAGAAAAAGTCTTGCTTTCAACACAACCACAACTTGTTCTCACACAAAATATACCTGACCTCATTGGATGGTTAACTACCCTTCACCACATGAACCCAGTAACTTCTATACTCAGTAAAGGCCCACATAAGGAGGCCTGAAGGAGGAGCGGTTACTTCTCTACTGAAAACTATAGTTAAAAGTACAACTGCCATCTCTTAATAATGACAAACTGCCAAACATCCATCCAGTTACAAATTATATTTGTGACAAGTCATAATAAAATTTAAAAATACCTATTATTATATACTAAGACAAAACTTTAAGTTCAAGGGTGATTTTATAAGGTGACGTTTCAATTATTATCAGCATTTAAAACTGATATAACATGATAACTGCCATATCACTGCGTGTTACATAAGACATCCACCAACAATGGCAATGCTAAGTCCTACAATACATTTAGTTGAACTGCAGGAAGAAAACAACAGTAAGTTTGTCAAGCACAAAAATTTGACACACCCTGATGGCAAAATGGAAGTTTCACTTACTAGAACAGAACATGCCCAAATGAAAAGTAACTATTGTTTGGCTTCTGGAAGATTTGTTGTTTTCAAAAATAATTAATCTCTCTGTTTCACTTAGACTCATTCAGATTGGTTCTTATACTGCTTAAACCTGCTTACTTTTACAGGCTAGTAGCAACTGAATAAAAACAACAACAAAAAGAAAACTCAATGAAATCCTGTAAAACCAATAGCGGATAATGGGCCTGAATGAAAGGAATTTAGTTTATGGAAGAAGATAAATGTTTTCTCCATTGTGTCACTTGACAATAGAGTCTCTGTTCACATCAATTTAAGGTCCTCATTGAAACATTGTTCCATTTTCACACTTTATGTCTAATAAATTTTTTGGTAACTTCTCCAACATGACTTAAAACAAAGACGAGTTCTTTGGTTTTTGCTACATTTAAGTCCATAAAACTGTTATGACACAAAGAAATAAAGTAAGAGTGTTGCAACTCAGAGAGGGGATAGTGTTTTCAGAGATATTCCTAATTAAAATAAAAGGTAAAGGGATGCACTCTTGTGGTGAACTCTGGATGCCACTATAATATACCTAAAGAGGTATTTACAAACTCCTCTGCTTTCTTGAATCCATAATACAAAATGATTAGACAGATTAAAATCACATGGCAACCTTAATTTGAATGAACAGTTTAACAATAAATCCTGATAAAAAGCTTTATACTAGTTTGTGCTTTCTGAGTATAATTGCAGTTTACTACGTATAAAAGGCCTTTGCAGCCTACATACCTCTCCCTGCCTGATAAAGAAAATTGTAGTTGAAGATTTCTATCAACAACTGAGCAAGGGTTCAATTTATTTTCTCAGAGGTTTTCATTAATGAGGTAAACACTAAACTGCATAAAGGTGGGGGCAGATATCACCGTAACGGGGGTTTAAAGAGTGGAAGTTATAAGGGTAACCACCACAAAGTGCACCCACAAATTAAATGCGAACCTGGGGCCCTTCTAGTATTAATACGTTTTTAATGAACAAAATTGACTCCATCCTAATTGAGGACAGTGTTACAGTACACTGGGGGAAAGAAGAGACTCAACGTAAGAAAGAGATATTTCCAAAACCGTCCATTATTTTAATTCATAATTTAGTAGCGGGTGGTTTGTTTTTAGAAAAGTCTTCTGTTTTATAGAGCATATTGATAGCAATACTATGGACACGTGTTCACAAATAAGGACATGTAGCAGAATAGTGTCTGTCTGTTCTGTACGGTAAGAGCATTAAATGTAAAAACATCCTAACTCGCACAATCAAAGCAGGCTAGTAATGTTTTTCAGTCCAGCATTTCACAACTTTTATTGTGTGCTGGTGCTGTTTACAGATGCATTTATACATCGAAGAACTCTACACGATTAGATTAAGTTATTATGGTAGGATGCGCGACATTGAGCCTACAGGGAAATCACAACGTTAGCACAAGTCAACGGCAACTAACCTAGAGTTTTAAATGACTTATAGAGTCACAACAGTGTATTGGCAGTAAAGAATCAAAGGCTATGATTTCATTTAGTTTGTTTACATACAGTGTTCTCTCTGGTTGGTGCGGTGGTCAAGGTGGTTAGCTAACTTAGCTAGTCAGCCACCTTGCTAACGACACATTAAAAAATTGGTCTTCTGATTTAATATTTACCTTTTCGATTCCACGTATGTCTCAGCTCCAAAGTTAGAAAGTAAAATTGGTCGTATTAAAGGTATTTTTTGAGTTATGTCCCGGTCACGTAGCTATACCGTCACCCATTCCGGAGCGCTTGACACATTTGTGCAACGTGAGGCCGGCACTATACGGCCCCGCCCACTCAATGCTGTTTGGATAAACAGATTTTGACTCTGTCGGGGATTGGATAGTGGGCGTGTCTATACGGCCCAGTTTGCCCGTGGCTTGTTGGCTGTTCACGTGGACCTCCATGTTACGCAACACAACGACAACAACCCAGGAGCAGGCTGCGCGCCTACTGACTCGCGCGCACTAACTAGAGACGTCTGCATCATCCGCCCTTCTACTACTGAATGAATGGAGAGTCCCTACTCCTAGGTCCAGCTAATTCACAATATATAATTTGTTGTTGTTATATACTTGTTGGGATGCTTTCAAATACAGTAGATTAGCAATACGTTTTAATTAATCGAAGAGCCGTAATTGAGTATGACAATTTATGAATAACTTGGGTTTTTTTAAGCAAGAATCTTCAAACCTCCCAACTTCTCAGGCTAGTTAAAGCCTAGTGACAATTAATTCATAATAACGTTAAATTTTGATGAGTTTAGAACTTTTGAAATAAGATTTTTCTTGGTGTAGGCCAGACTAAATTACTGACTGGGCAAGCTCGAAAACTGCCACATAAAAAGTCATTGCAAACCTTCAGGAGGCCCAAAGAAGGGTAGGTCATCCAGCTCACCTACATCTTTGGCCCAGGTCTATGTAAATATTCAGTCTAGCCCCTAATGCATTAACTCTACAAATGCTTGTCGCTTAATACTAAATGTTATAATAATGGTGAGAGTAGCAAAGTTAATAACAATAAATACTGTATTACATGACAAGAAAGATGTAAGGGGAAAGATAATTCTTTCTATAGGGCTGATTAATTAATAAGTAAAAAGCCTTAATGTAGAAAGCTACCAAGGTAAACAGGTGGTGCTTATAAGACCTAAACCTTTTGTGATATAGTTTTCAAAGTGAGAGTTGATATTTTTTTATATAAAAAAAACGAAAAAAACACAGAAGAGCAATTGGGATTTAAGGTAAATCGAATTTATTCAAGCAAAAAGCATTCAGGGCAAAAGAGTAAATTTGCACTTTTGTGCATGATACTTTGTCTCAATGTTGAGATGTAGACAAGACAGGATGACAATTTCATAAATCTGTGATAACATGTTGTAAAACAGTTTTCAGTAGCATTTGGAAATAATCGTTACGGGTTGGCTACAGCTACGCTCTATAAAATGTCTGAAGACCCTACTGTTAGTGTTCCTTTTTATATACTGTATGTAAACTACAAAGGCAAAACAGTAAATAACTGCTGAGAAAAGCAACATCAGAGAGATAAGACTGTGGGAAACTCATGTCTAAAGTTATCCCCCAGTTTTCACTAAAATATACTTATGGCAATAAAGCAACCATCCATTGATGGTATAGCATATATTACACTGTCATTGCTCAACATTTTTTCACACTCAGTGAGGTTCAACATATAACAAATGGAAGAGGAAAAAAAGCTAATGTTAGAAAGAAAACTAAAACACCACACATGTAAAGAACTCTACATTGATCAGATGAGATAAATACCTGTGTGATTCTCCAGAAGACTTTTTAAAAGTTAGTAAGCTCAGATAATTGATGCAGACAGCACAGTTATCTGTTAGACTAAGCATTTAAAAGGCACTGCTTTAAAGGGCTGGTCAGTTTACCCTTTTATGGCTCTTCTCCATTGGAGAAACCTACTAATGCATTTGTCCAAAACAAGATATTATTTGTTGTGCTCTAATATTACTAACTTTGTGGCACATTCCTTGGAGAACCTAAATGAGACAATTCAGCCCATTGTAGACCCAGTGTAGGACTTTTTTAAAAATTCTTGGCAGTTTCTATAGGCTTTGTCAGGCTGCAAGGCTGTAGGTCTTAGCATAGGCACATATCTAAATGCAAGCTCATACTGGCTTATACTGTATAAAAATTCCTACCTCAAAAGATGATGGACAAAGGTATTATCAGATGGTTCAGTGTGTTACAGTGTTTTACTGGTTAGCTTTTTGTATTGCTGGGTTACCAATTACATTCTTTATTAATTCAACTACTATATTGAGAATTCAATTAGTACACAACCAAATGAATCACACTATTAATCAAATCAGAAAAACTATGTGTTACATTCTGAAAAACATAAATGTGTATAGAGGAAACTGGTATCTCTTCCTTAAGAGAAAGAAATAATGTTACAATCTAAACTAACACTGAACATCATATCTTCAAAGGCACTTATCTTAGCCTGGCACAAAAAAAACAATGGCTATTATACAGTAAAACATAAAAAGTATAGATAAGTTGAGGAGAGTCTCAAACTATATTCTTCACTTCTAGTCCTGAGGTTGGAATGTGTATTTTTACTCTGTCGTGCTGTAGGAGATGACTCATTAATATTTATATATCTTAGTTGAGTTTTATTTTATTAAGGCTGTTCAGGTAAAGTTTTCTTTGGTATGTGGCATGGCAATGTATATTTAGTGATGTTTGGTATGATGTGGTAATGCAGGGTAAAGGTCATTTAAACACACACACACACACACACACACACACACACACTTATGCATGCACGCACACCCACACACACACACACAGCAATCCAGGACTAGGAATGAAGACCCCTGCAGGAGGGAGAAAATGTTGTGGAACTCAGTAGCCAGTTATCATATGACCCCTTTCTCTGAGACAATAATTCTAAGGTGGCTCCTCTCCTCTTCTTCATTGCTTCCACTACTCCTCCTCTTCCTGTTGCCATTTTAAGATACATTCCAAACTGAAATAGGAAATTTGTAGATTAAAGTAAAATAACATAATAACAAAACTAGCTCTTATTTAAACATAGCTAAATCCACATATAAATAAACCTGAATAATCTAGTTAAAACAGAAATCTCTGTAAAGTAATTAGTCATTGAAGAGATATATAACATGGCCTATGAGCAATAACTCACTTAAAATGTCAGCTACTTCAGATAATTTTATGATAAACATTAATATTATTGTAAAAACCAAGCTTTACTAACCACGGGTTGATACTCACTAATAATAATGACGATGATGATGACTATAACAGCTATCAGGATGGCCCACATCTGCAAGACATAAAGGTAGAGTAAACATAAAGCTACACGCATAGGTGCTATACAGGGCCTATCATTTGTAAAACAAGTTTTGGTAACAATATCATATTGTCCGTATTATTGTTGCACATTTGTTTACAATTATCTTATTCTATTGTATAGTGTGCATTGTGTAGTCGAACAAGTTAACTTTTATATTAGTAAAATTATACATGGCATGAGTTGTGTGTGAAGGTGAAAATAATATAAGCGCACAAAATGAATGGATTAATGGAATCAGTTTATATAAGGATTATTTCAAAGTGTCAAATAAATATTTAGCAAATATTTTCTGCAGGTGGAATTCTGTATTTGCAGAAACTAAAATCAATAAGGTAACAGTTCATAATCAGAACAGTTCTTGAGTAATGTTGTCTACTCTTCCCTTAGTATCAGAATTATTATTTACAGAAAAAAACCAACAAACAAACAAAACAAAAAAAAAACTGTGTTTGGGGACCTTTAGGTTCTTCCACCAGTACTTCCTCTTCAGCTTAGCAGCACTGGTCTCGAATTGGGAGGCTCCAGCCTGCAATGCATCTGCTCTGTCATCCAGTTCAGACAGCTTCTGGTCACGTTCCAGCACTTTGTCCACATTAACGCGCATAATATCCACAACCTACTCACAAAGACAGACGCATGAGTAAAATATTAGTTTTAATATCAGTACTTTTTTCAGTCCAATTCTTGCTATACAGGATTTCAATGATCCATCTAAATAATCTTGATGTCACTAAAAAAACAACAGAACACTGCCTTAATAATTTTTTTATTAAAACAAATCTGAGAAAATTACTGCAAATATATCCAATATACTGCACAGTAGATGACATGATGTCATCAATATTTAAGTTGTTAAGTAAGCTCAACTATTGGCGATTGGTTATGTTGTTACCTAACAAAACCAACAATACACACATAATGCATGTGCATATGCAGTAAGCACACATAACCCATATGTTCCACTGATCCACAAACCCTACTACTGCCCCGCCTCTAAGGCTGAGTGACAGGGTGGAGAGAAGGCTGTAGACCCATGCAGGCCTTATATAATCTTGGATACAATGATTATGTAAACTGCAGGCAGCCAATCGGAGGCTTTGTGTGACATGCCAAGTTTAAAGTTCTGTGTAGGAGGGGTTAATCTCAAGGGGCCACGTCTGAAAAAGTAAACACTAAAGGGGATTAAGAGTTCGACCATAAAGGGAACTAGACTTGGCAGTCATGTCTTCCTGATGGCCTCGCTGACATGGTTTTGAATATACTTTCTATACAATAAGAAATGGCTCTCGCTGTACGTTCTATGACATGTGAAAGTACAGAATTAGAGAACTACTGATTACACGTTATGATGATTCATAACACTGCTGCCAAGGGTTACACAAGTCTCTGGTCAGGACGGATACCAAGAAACAAAATAGAGTAAGCAGAATTATACAAATAAACATGTCTTCCCGAGAATCCGATAAATTCAAAATAAAATCTATATAATCCCAATGGTAATGCATACATTTACTGAGACCAGGGCTTAAGTATAAATCATTCACATGAATATTGCAATTTAACAAAACAATTTTCAAAGTGCAAAGCTACAATTAAAAATGTTTTATAAATGCTATAGATTTACTAGTGTCAAAATGAAACGGTATGTTGTCTAAACCTGTTTTGGTTTTAGATATGAGGATGTGTATTAAGTACAGTTGCAGAACATGTCTGAGTAATTACACAAGGAAATACCACAATCTCTTCCAACATTTGAAAAATCATGCCAGGCTTTGTATGATGATATAATGATTAGAAAAACATCTTGTTTATGCAACCTTAACCTCCAGTGGGTCAATTAGGCCAGGTATCAATTGACAGGCATCAATGGCCAAAGTGTCCGAAAGCATCACTCCGTTGTAGTTGAAAGGCCATCAGTAATTTACTCAGATGATGGAATTTAGTCAATCGAGGATGGGTTCATTCTAAAATCTTGCTGTGTGTTCTGGAGAATGCTGCTGTCGGACTGAGAGAGGGACTAGTCAGCTGCTTAAGACTGCATTCATCTTTCCATTGTCAAGTTTTTTCTAGTGTTTTATAAACCATCTAAATTTTGGGGGGATGGAGAGGTAATGGAGGTGGGATGGGGAATAGATATGGGAGTGAGAGAAATGGGTAGGAAAATATGGCACAAGTTGCATATTAAAATTAAGATTAAATGTTTGGGGCTGTAACTAGAGCATGTAAACTGGAAATCAGACTTATCATACCTCATTTACTTGTGCCTGTGTTTGCTGCAAGCGTCTGTTGTTTGACGCTGCACCCGAACCTTCTGGACCAAGGGCTGACCTGGTGAAATAAAACATTTGTCTATATATTAGCTTCCTCTGAAGGTTTAAGAAAATCTGTTGCATATCTTATTATTATTATTATTATTATTATTATATCATATAACTCAATCTCCTTCTGAAATGTTAAGGCATTTATAAGTATATTTGTTACAATCAGACTGAGTGATACTTGTTTTCAGTATAGCAAGAAACTAAACACAGTGTGTGCATCACAACATACATGACATACTATCCTCCATCACTTAATATGCTGTATCCTATAGCCCCCCTAAACATGCAACATTGACTGTTATATACAACTGAATGGTTGCCAACTACCAACTACAGATGCTTATCAAGTTTCTGGATATTAGATACAAGAATAAAACCAACTTGATCTTGTAAAGGGCAGAGCAGTGTTGGAGTGGGTAATGCTGCCACTTCAAACCTAAAGGGATCCCTGGTACTAATCTACCTACTGTCTATGTTCTTTCTGTGTAGTGTTTGCATATTGTCCCTGTGCTTGTTAGTGTTTCCTTTAAATACTCTGGTTTCCTCCCACAGCCCAAAGACATCGTGTTTGGTTAAGTGATAACTCTAAATTGCCAGTAAGTGTGAGTGTGGAATTTTGTTTAACTATAGGAAAGAAAGACTTAGGATATGTTGTGCTGTGTGGGAATATTGCAATCATGCTCCAGTTGTCCCTTTTCCAAAAACTGTTGTTTGTATCTGCTGTGAGGCTGAAGTGTGATTCCAAACAAAAACATCATGAGAATTAAGCATGGTTGCACAGCATGGTAAGCATAATATATAGGGTTAGGGTTAATTTGAAAAGAAAAAATACACTGGGAGATGGTATGCCTTCAAAACGAATGGAAGATCCAGGGGTTATTACTCCATATAATACTTCAAAACAGTCGCATAAATGATTCACTTTCCATTGTTTAGGAATCCTGGATTTGAGCAGACCTTGTTCCAGTGATTAGCTACTGCCACCTTCTGAATTGAAAATGCATCGCTCTTCACCGACCGCAAAGATAAAAGAAATACAACAAACAACTGAAACTGTGTGATGTGACCATGTGTGATTTTTGTGTATGATACAAAACTATTAGCTCAATTGATCACCGAGACGTTGGCACATTCAATACGAGAACTGGTAACCTCAGGTAATAGTGATTTAATCCAACATCATTTTATTTCAAAAAGGGCAAAAAAAAAAAAAGAAAACCTGGGATGCAAGTTTGCCCGCAGCAAAAGAGCATTGGGAAAAGTGTCTAACAATATTTTATAGCTATAAGTATCTTCATCCCTTAATACCGATATTTTTTTTTGGGGGGGGGGGGGGGGGGGGGGATAGAAAAAAGAGAAAGTTTTAAGAAAGTTTTATTTAGCCGGTTTTATATCAATGTAAAAATGACCATAACCAACACCTATAAACACTTAACCTAACCAATCCGCAAGTCTTTTCCTGCTTCAAGCTGGCTTTATGGTGTTTACACATTACCACCATTTGCTGTCTGCTAAAAATAGATTTTTTTTTTTATAAAATTTACAACCAAATCTAAACTACGACAAGACATCACTCTCATTTTAACCGAATAAATACACTAAGTCGGTAACTATGGCTTGGTCAACAAAAACGCAAAGCCAGGACTCGGGAGGAAAAGATACCCTGTCTCACAGACCGCAAAGTTAGCAGAAAGCTCCCTCTCCAACGTTAATATTTGCGCAGCAGTTTATGCCAAACCATCCCACTGTTTATTTGTCAAAGGGACGTTTACATAGTTTGTGTTGGGTGGTGGTACCGTGTTAAAACGCAAGGTTATCGTTTAACTTAGCTAACGTTATATGTCGTGACGCAATAGCACTTGTTGCATTGCTAACAGCTAGTAGCAAAGTTTTGGGCGTCGCTTCCTTATATTAGTCTCTTTCAGCAAACTAACCGGAAGGCCTATGAGGTAACGCTACACAAAGTTTGATGGTGTAACATTTGATTCTTACAAACATTTCTGTAAAACATGTTAGACTTACATAGTGAAACGAAGGGTTCTTAGAGCGTCACCGCGGTTTCTTGTGTGTAGCTGAACAAAAAGCTTCAAGTGTCAAACCGTAACAGTTACTGTCGTCGGTTGCTATGCTGCCTTCCAGGACCGTCGGAAAGATTAAAGTGTACACACAATATGAAACTTCAGCAAATGATTAACGTGGGGGTGTTCCCACACAATATAGAAAGATGTGACGACCGTGTATGTTAATATTTTGCAGTCTATATAAAATGAAAATCTCTACATCCCCTTTGCAACGTTTCACCTAATGACTAAGTGTTAAATAAATACCGTCTAATATCTGTCTCGTCCTAACCTGTGACATTAAGCACTGTAACGCTACAACGATAACGTTTACCACACGGCGCATAACTACAGTTATTAAAGTCTTTATTAAGATTAGATCATTTCATTAAAGGGGCCGCACACTAAAAATACACGACAAATTACGTTAGCGATTAAATGAAAACAGTAAAGCCTCGAATAATGCCTCCATAATGTCGTTGATCATCTTTCCAGTGCGAGGAGAAACCCACCATAAAACCCCGTGATCAGCTTGTGACATGGAACTAAAACTATGGGCCACATTTTAGGTTCTCCAGGGCTGGCAGCTAAGTCTATTTACTCAAGTACTCAAGTGCAATTCTGAGGTACTTATACTTTATTGGAGTATTTTTTATTATAATTTGCTTTATAATACAGCCATTAAAACCAGCTCCATATTTTAAAGTGGTGCTACTTTTGGTCCAGTGTTAACAATGATTGGCATGAAAACTCATGAATTTGGATTAGACATCTGCATTAATGTTTTTACAGTATTCAAAGCTATATAAATAGAATGTTTTCTTGGTAGACTACATTTAAAAGCATAATACTTTAACTTAAGTACAGTCATATGCGTAGAGTTAATATGTGCAGTGGAATTTTTTTTTTTTTTTTTTCTGTTTTTTAGGCAAGTCTTTTTTCTGATTCGCTCAAAGTTTGAAGCAGTCTACACACATATACTATATCTGGTCCTGAAAAGAAAATCTCACTGACAAATTGTTACTTTATAATGTGAACAAAAATATTTCTGTAGGTTGATGTCTTCAATATGAAACAAGAATTATCAAAACAATGCAGAGGACAATGATAACCTTTGTTTTGCAGAACATGCAGGGTTCAAAAAAATGAATGAAAAGCTATAATCTACTTACAGCCGGCTACAAGTCAGGAGGATAT
Organism: Channa argus; assembly: GCF_033026475.1. NCBI lineage: Eukaryota > Metazoa > Chordata > Actinopteri > Anabantiformes > Channidae > Channa > Channa argus. The sequence continues at coordinate 11,575,754 of NC_090201.1, read as the reverse complement.
AAGCAGATGCAACTAATGTTATCAAAACAGCACAGTAATAACACACCATACCAGACAAATAGCTTCAAAAGGCAGAACAAAGAACTACATATTCGACTCCGATAAAAAATTTTAAATCCCAAAAGCTATAACAAAGCATTTTGTACTGACACCATTAATAAGTAATTACACTGCAAATTTATAACAATGGGTTTTAAACTTAGGTAACATTGAACAGCTGTGGATAGCTGGAGTTCATATTTACAAAAGGATGTATGTTCACATTTCTTTACTGCATCTGTTACAAAACAAGCAAACATGAATATAATATATCTTTATTGTTATAGACAGCTTGCTGTTAGGATTTATTAGTTTACATTTAATATGCGCATAAGCTCAAACAGATGTTAGTGAGAGCTGTAAGTAGACTACATAAGTTATTCAAATATTAATCAGCTATTCCCGCACCCTGTGTTCAGTTAAACACTAGAAAATTATTTTTAAGAAAAGATAATACACATGCAAAGGTCAGTCCCTTAGTTTAAATGCTTTCTTTAAAATTTGCAATTCATCTCTACAATTTTACATAGCATTTCTATAGTTGTAATATTGTTTTCAATCAATACACAATCAAAGTTGTCTTCAGTATTTGGGGATTTTAGGAACCCCAGCTTAAGTCATCTTGTGCTGTCCCTTGTATCTACATCCCAGATCCTTCATCCATCAAAGTATCTACTCCACGGCTCTTCTACAAGACAAAAGTGCATAAAAGTCTAGTTCACTTTTATTTATTTAAAAGCAGCAGGATGACGTTAAGGTTCAGCAGCAAAGGACAAGAACTTACATAGTTTGTTTCTTTCTTAGCAGCCCCTCCATTATTCAGCAGGCTGGAACTGTCCTCCTGTAATTTAAATGTTGTATTTATCTCAAACTTCGTACATTATACACAACAACATAAACTCTGCTTTTTGTAGAACCTCTGTGGTATTAAGTTTGTCTGTTTAAAAAAAGCCTTTATTGCAATGATTTATGCAAAACCAATCTATATAGGAGAAATATACAAATGTGCAGCAACATGACACAGATCCAAGTCATTCACATTCCACCTCTCTGCTGGCTTTCATGCTGGTCATCTGATATTTGCAACAGGTGCACTAAGTAACAAAGTCAGTGTTTTTGGCCTGCTTTCACCCTGTCTTCAGGTTGCAAGGGAACACAGTAATGGTAAACACCTCAGTGACTCGCTTTATTGAGTTACACTTTATCCCAGTTGAACAGAGGAGCGTTTCTCAACTTTTGAGTCCAGGCTCTGGACATGGTCTTTGTTGGTGATGCCTAGTTTCACATGGATAGCATCTCCCTCTGTGCAGGGACAGAGTGGTGGCACACTTTCACTTGAAAACTCCCTTTGACCTCGTTAGTCGTGACATTTACAATTATTTTGTAAAAAAAGAACCCGATGTATAAGTGGTCTGAATGCTCGAAAGAGTTGGGTTTTTTTAGACTCACCTAAAGAAACAAATCATATAAATCTTTGAATTATTTAAAAAACATGATTGAATTTCTCTCAAATCTAAAACCAAATCAACCAAAAGTAATCTGAAGATTTCAATAAAAAACAAAGATGCTTATTGTACCACTATTAGCTTATGCTATCTAGTCCACTGTAATGAGCATTTATTACCAGAACTGCATTTGCAGGTTTGGCCAGGCAAGTACGCAATTGCCACTCCCCATACAGACATGCATATACAACCTTGAAAACTAGCGAAAACAATCACAACTTACATATCCAACATCCACCTCTGGTAATTCTCCAACCTCATTGACCTCTGTGCTGCAGCCTCCAGGAAAACACTCTGATGCACGCTTGTCTCTTATTTTCTGCAGAAAGTCAGATGCTGTTGATTTTCTCAGCAGTGCTGTTATGCAAACAGGTAACATATGCATTAATGTGATGTTACATTTCGTCTTGATATAGTAGTGATGCGATATTTGTAAGAAAGCTAATCTCACCTCCCTCAGAGATGTATCTGATCATGAGCATCACAGTCAGCAGTGTTGCAGCCATGTCCTCATGTAGACTCTTCATCTCACACACACTCAAGTGTTGTGCCCCCTTTCAGCATCTGGCGCCTTGTCACCAGAGAAATCCCCACGCCCACCACTGTCCCAGCAGCTGAGGATTTGTACTGAGTAGCAAGAAAGGAACAATGTGCAAGCTTATGAAGTACATTTCATAACTTCTACTTCAGGCTGTTTTCTGTAGGCCTTCAAAACCATGAGCAGCAAAAATAAATAGCTTTTTGGTTTTGAAAGACTTTAAACATTTTATAGGTCCATTTGTAGAGTAACATTTCTTAGAATAGAAAGGATAATTGGTGATGACTCAGTGCAAGACATCAAAGAGAAAAAACTGTAACGCTGAAGTGCAGTGGAATTTTCCAGCAGCCCTTAGTGCTTTGAACATTTCAAAGCACTTTGAACATTTCGAAGCACTAATAAATATTTTTTTATTATTAACGGGTCAGAAAAGATGTTTGTAGTAATGAACACACAAAATTATAACCTGACGTTGAAGTTCCCCTCAGCTTTACCCATCTTTTTTAAGGTATTTCAGCTTATCCACATCTGAATAAAATGTGTACTCTTTCTGTTTCTATTGCATTTCTTATAAAACATTTCAGCCTGCAAAATACCAAACGCGCTGCAAACGCCAAAACAGAACGGAAATGGCTCCAGGATTAACAAAAAATATATTTTTATCTAAATGTCCGTAACTTTTTAGTGTCCCTCGGAACCGTTGATTACAACTCATGGGAATGTTTCCGGGGATTAGTAAATTCGTTGTTTTACACTTACTCGTGTTTTATGTATTTGCATATGTTTTGTAAAATGAGTTAATGTGCAATGAGCTCTCACCCGCGTGCGCCCCGCAACGTTTTTATGTGAAATCTAATCCTCTAAGGTACCTGTAAATTAAAACAGACATCTAGATAGTTTGAAAAAGCCGAGCCAGCCAGGAGTCGAACCTAGAATCTTCTGATCCGTAGTCAGACGCGTTATCCATTGCGCCACTGGCCCTCCGAAAACAAGGATCTTATTTTGAATGTAGTATTTAATCAATCTTATCTGTCGTGTATCTCGTGCCAGCGGCGGCGATCGGACTTTCCTAACCAGGTCCGAAAACTTCCGAACATCTCCTAACTTGGTCCGAACACAGATGTGAACACTCCAAATTGGCAAAAGAGCCAATCAATTCCTAACAGAAGGTCGCCCGTTGATTGGATGTTTCTTCTCGGTAGAGGGTCGTAGAGCTCATGATGGGCAAGCTTCGAGAAGTTGCCATTCTAAATCAAAAATTGATCACTAATTCCGGCAGCTGGAGGTTACAGGTAAAGTTTTTCAAACACTGAATGAATTAAAGAGAAAGTTTTAACTCATTTATTACACTGAGTAAAGTTAGTGAAAACCTCGGTAGTGTAGCTGTCATATCATTGGTTAACGTGTAGTTCGGTACTTACGTTACTGTTACATATTTTCTGTATGAGTGGAGATGAAATTGTGGTTAGAGGATTTTTTTGGTTTCATTTCTTAAAGCAGAGCTACAGTAGCTTCTAAATGCACTACCTTACCTCTAACATTACAATGCTAAAGGCCATGGGGTGAATTGTGGGATATCTTGGCAACATCACAGTGAAATTTACCTCTTTGACATAAATTCTACTTTTTTTAAGATTATACTACTGGAGATTGTATTAAGAGGTGGTTTTTGGTGGTCACAGAGCTGTTAAATGTTAAATATCCTGTGTTACAAGTGACAACAATTATTTGTTTGTCTGTGCTAACAATTTCTTTCTTTCTGCAGCTATGACTAAAACAGGGAAGTCCAACTCCTACTGGATGGACATCTGAGTACCATTTCACTACTTGCAAAAAAAATGGTAGCAGGAAATGGAAAGAGGCCATAGAGTGTATTGATGCTTGCCCATTGCAGAGCCAGAAGATGGTGGACTTTTTTGGCAGACAAAAAGGGTGTGGGTTTCATAAGGTAGGTAAATGATGAGTTATCAAGGTGTTATTATCATGCACGTCACCATATCATATAAAAGAATGTTTTATGTGCCATATCCTATACCCATTTGTATGTATGCACATTTCTGCACAAAACTAATAAAACTCAAATTACAAATAGTTTGACCCTTATGGACTTACTACTTCTTCCCCTGCCCTCGGTCAGCAGAACAAGTAAGGATGGAGGTGGGAACAAATTCAAAAAGAGGCAGCTGATCAAGAGAGGCAGAGGCATCCCAGTCAGGCACAGCTTTCAGGGAAGCAGGGACGTCACAGGTAGCACAGGGATTGGAATGTTTAATGTGTAGTAAGGTTGTGGGTGGAGATAGTTTCTCAGAGCACCTTTCTGACAACTATGCTGAGGAGAGATGTCCCTTATTCTTTACAGTCCAAGTTCTTGAAGATGAAGATCGTGGAAATTATTACTATTGATGGCAACAAAACACATAGCTAAAGAATGTACTTGATATTATATATCAATTAGCATTTAATAATAACAACAAAAAACCGAGCCAGCCAGGAGTCGAACCTAGAATCTTCTGATCCGTAGTCAGACGCGTTATCCATTGCGCCACTGGCCCGTAGCAAAGATGCCGCACAAGCGCGCCCTCCAAGTCTATTTAAATTTCATGACATTATGTGCTATTTTTTCGAGGTCAATTTGTCATATTTTAAACGGAAAAAAGTGTATTTAGCAAAACCGAAAGCAGGAGTTAAAGTTCGGTAATTAACCTACGCCGTGTTCTCACAGGCTTTCAGTAGAGGGCGCCACTGATCTTTCATTGTAATGGCAGCAATTTATTGTTTGCTATAGAGCTTTGTATTGTAAAATGAAATACCATCTAACCTCACAACAGTGGCACTGCAGGGTTTGTTGTAAGGATGCAGAAAGTACTTTTAAAATAGCCCTCATCCCTGAATGCAAACGCTTGATGTACTCTTCCGGATCTCAACTCAAAGGTGATAAGCAACTTTTTTTTGCAGGGAATCCTGGTGTGAATGGGCTGATCCACTGATCGCAGGTATTGTTTCTGGAGAGAAGAACAGGGGCCACAGAGCGAAGAGAAGTTGGCTTTTCCCCAGGGTTGTTTTCCTGTTTACACAGATTAACTGTGATTATCAGTTGAGTCATCTTTGCTGCAAGTATGTTAACTGTGTGAAAGTCCTGCATTTGTCTTTTTCATCCATCTGCAGCATCTCGTGCATCGGTGCGCAAGTCAGCCACAGACGTCTCCCCTTTGTTGGATCATGTGGATTACTTTGGCGTTTATTCTGGCAGCAACTTGTCCCTGTGGGAGCTGGGGATGCCAGTTGCCCCATGACTGGAGACCGCAGACAGAAGCGTGCCGTGCCGAGCTGGCAGAGATCATAGTCTTTGCCAAAGTGTTGGCGCTGCACAAGGAGTCGTACAGTGTGTATAACTACCTGCCGTGGCAGCACGACACCGACCTGCTTTTCTCCGCTGAGATCGAGCTGCTGTGCGACCAGGCGTGGGGAAGCATGCTGGAGGTCCCTGCCGGCTCAAGGTTCAATGTCACCGGCCTGGGCTACTTCCCCTGCTTCTCTTACAGTGTCACAAGAAACAACAACTACTATTTCTTTTTAAGGTGAGGCCCACATTTGTGGAATTCCACATTTGACAAGCATGAAAACGATTATTTTCTATTAGTTTTATAAGACCAGAATGAGTTAGGAGATACAGTTAGTCCTATAACAAGCACATATAACAGGATAAAAAAGTAATGTAGTCTGCATCTGTCAAATGAAACTATACCATAGTAAATGTTTGTTGCAAGCATATATGTTGATATGGTTGATATGTTGCAAATTTTTATAGTCTGCGACTGTTGCCCAAAGATTATGACCCATTTAGAACCTAGTCCATGTCTCCAACAAAATGCAAATGAAACATTGTCTCCTTTTGTTTTTATTGTAATTCATTGAAATCAATGGCAAAAACGTAGTCAGTGGTAATTCAAATTTAATGTAAAGCCCTTTAAAGTCAAACATATTTGAGAAAGTGAAAGTCCAGAAAACTAATTGTGCATTTCACAGCATTTTTAATTATTTTGGATTAAGACCAGTTAGACAAGGACTCCAGTTTGCCTCACAATCATACACTTAAATGACATCATCACTGGCTCTTAATCTTAACTGGACCCCACTGACACTGTGAACACAGAGTGAAGGTAGACCATTGAGAAATCTTTAAAAGGCAATTGAGAATCATCTTTAGACAACATCAGTGATGGATGCTCATTAAACTTATAGCCCATTAAGAAGAGTGAAATCCACAATATGCAGTCTTTAGATATAATTTTAAATCCATAGATTGAACCTGACCTCCTCTCTGTGCAGCCCTCTATTAAAATATTTACACACTTTGGCAAAAGACTGTGGTGTTGTGCAGTTCACGGAAAATCCAGCAACTGTTCGAAACTGGCTGAGATTATAAAAGGAAGTAAAGACTCAGGATTCAATAAAGCATTGACCAGTGAGGAAACATTTGCAGTTAACTGACCCCATCTTCATACAGCTTTTTTTAACCAGTGTGTGTCTTTGCAATGCATTGATTTCAGGTTAATAATAACTTTTAATAACCCGCCAAATGTCCCACTTTAAACTCAAAAATGATGTGTTGGGTTCGTTCTTAAAGGTCTGTGTTGAACAGAAACAACAGTGTTACTCAGGAAACCTCTGTTGCATACCAGCCAGCATAATTACAGTGCCAGACATTTCCTAACAGCTTGAAGGTAAATCTGCAAAGAATATTACTCAGGAGAGTTATCAGCACGCCATCAGTCTGCAGGACCACCTTTCGTCTGCCCAGCACTGCTGAAATGCACCAGTGTGGGGTTCAGTGACAGGAACGTGTGTCGACAGGCCTGACTGATATAATGCTCACATTCTGCTTTTTCTCTAAAACAGATGATGACAAGCATTCGTACATTTTTTATTTTCATTTTTATTGTTGGCTGTCCCACATGAAGGTCTGCAGCTAGGTCAACAACAGTAGTTCTATGTATAGCATTTTTTTAAAATCATATACACAGAACACACTTGTGTGTGTGTAATGCTGTGTGCCATGACAAAAGGTTTTTTAATATGATTTTAATTATTTCAATTAGTCCCACCTACAGGGACAACTTTGCTGTGCCCTGTTGTTGTAATTAATATGTCAAGACTTTAACCCTTTAATCAGCTGGGCGACTATTATTGGAAACTTCCTGCAGCCCATCTTATGAGAGCTACATTTAAGGACAGACCTGATAATTAGGAAGCAATTATTACTACAGGAAACCAATGCAGTGGTTGTTGTTAGGGGTTGTAATGGAGGGCAGCCCTCTATTAAAATATTTACACACTTTGGCAAAAGACTGTGGTCCACAATGATATAGACTGATGGGAAACAGAATGTTGTTTAAATTTGGACTACAATGTATTAATCATTAAAGAGTTTTATTATCCTCCTGCAGATTCATAACACTGACAAGTGCTCCTGTGGCCTTTAAATGACTACTCTTAATGGTTTCTGATCTTTCCATTTTTATTCCAAAATGTAATCCTGACCAGAAAGTAAGATTTAAACTGTGAGATTTAAGAACCTAGTTAAAACAGTATTTCAACACTTTAATTTTATGAGTAAGACAAAACTGGTAAAATTAATTTGTATCTTTTAGCTTAGCAAAGAAGACTGGAACAATGGGGAAAAGCTAGTCTGGCTGTATTCAAAGAAAAAAAGATTCTGCTTGCTGCTACACTAAAACTCTTTCAAAAGCGTGCTTCATCTTGTTGTTTCATTTGCTTTCAGAAAAGTTGTGGTTTAACTGTGGATTATGTGTCAGAAAAAAGTTACTGCTCCCTGCCAAGAAACAGACTAAACAAGATATAACATGTGGTAATTATTGATTATAGATGCTGATAGGTTTATTACCTTCATACAGATCTGGGCTAAGGTAAACTAACTTGCTTATGAGAGTAGCGTCATGTTTAAGGTACAGACAAGAGGGGTATACATTTCTGACCTCTCAGCAAAGCTCAAAATTATTTTAGTGCTTCTGCTGTAATTGAACCTCATCACGATGTATCACTGTAGACCTGTATTGTTTCTAAGCACTTTCTTAATAAAAGTGATGTTTGCTTTTACTTTCTGTGTTATTTGTGACTTCATCACCCAAGACATGAAGTCTAACCCCAACTTTACTAAAAATGATCCATTATATGGTTTAAAAAAGTGAAACAAATTGTCCTGCATGTCCTGCTCTGTAGCATTCTCACTAAGATTATGTTTTCCATCACAAAGCAAAAATAGAGAAGTTTAGAGTTTCAAAGGAGCATTGTTGAGGCCACTCTGCAACACAAAGTCCCAGACATTGTATTAGCGACCAAAAAAGTGGAAAGTTCTCATTGCAGTCTCCAGTGGACGTCCTTTTCCTGTTATAAAAGCAATCAATCATAATCAATCATGATAATTATTATGTCACAGGATAGAGTGAATCAGCCTAGTATGGATAAAAATGCAACAGAGGATCTCCCTTAGGACCTTTACATGAGACAGATTGAGTGTTGAGTGCTTCAGCTATATGTTCACTGTAAAAACAGTGTATGTCTCATTCTATAATTTTAAACTTCTGTGTTGAGAGAACCGGATACGGAACCTAAAATGAGATTAAAGTTTCACCTAAAATAATGTTTTTGTAACATGCTGGAGTGTGCATTTAGCATTTTACATCACTATTGTGCTCACGAGGGTTTATTTTGGTCTTAATTTTGCACTGTCACATTCTCCTACATCCCCAATTCTTCTGACCTCCTGTTCACTGTGCATTCATCTGACCTTTGACTTTTTCTGTTGAAGCAAAACCTCAGCTTTATTCTTGCCCTTTCAACATGCCAACATATACAACAGATCAGACTTTTGATGTCTCTCGTGGGTTATGAGATGGAATCCAGATGTATGGAAAACATGCTGCTTCTAGACTTCCTCCCTCACACACTTCAACATTGTTGGAGAAGATAAGAAACATGCACTGTAAAAGCCTTTGATTTTTTTTATTTATTGGCTTGAGCCATTTACATAATATCTGAATTTGCATTAAAAAAGACCAAGGGCTGCTAACAATTCTATATATATTCAAAAGTGTTTTAGCAGTTTTGTTCCAAAATGTTCCAGTTCATGCATTTGTTTAATAGGTCTATTAACTTGATCTACTATTTTGCCTGGAGACGGAGCAAAACAGAGTTAAGAATAATTAGGTAAAGGCTTTGGATAAAAGCGTCAGCTAAATGACTAAATGTAAATATCATGTTAGATGTTAGTTTTTGCCTTTGTTAACTATTGCTTTCCCTCTGTGCCATGCAGGATGGATGAGAACTACAACATTATCCCTCATGGAGTGAACTTCCAGGACCCCATCTTCCCCGACACTGCAGATAACCACCGCATGTTTGCCAGCCTCTTCCAGTTTTCCAACTGCACGCCTGGTACTCAGGTCCACAGCTTCTCCCCCGAGTGGGAGGCTCAGGAAGACAGCAGGGTACGTATTCACTTATATCCACCAGCACAATTCAGTAGGTATTGTTGTTAAATGTTATATTCTTTTAGGTCATCTGTCTGACAATCACTTAGTGAAAAGGGCAGCTTTTGAGACTGAGCTGTTTCACATTCATGGTGGCTTCACACAACCTTAGTATCCTGAAGTATGGTGGTTTACAAAATAAACGATTCAGTATTGCAGTTGTTTCCAGAGCTCTGGGCCAGACTGTTTAAACAAATAAATTCTGGTTAAACAAACTATTGTTTTTGCCAGCTCTTTTGCAAAAGTATTTTCTTAAAGACATGAGCATAAACATTAAAGTGACATCATGTGGAGACATATGAAAATATGTCATAATTTAAATAATTACATAACACAATTTAGCATTTCATTATAGTCATTCACAATGGACACCTCAGAGAAAAGGCTTAAAATTCATGCAGCAGAACAAGAGATTCCATCGTTTTTATTCTCACACATTCTTCTTTCTTGTTGACATGTGGCGGCTACATTACTCAAAATGGAACCTGACCCCCTAAAGCTCACACAGAGAGGTGTATTATACTAGTAGCAGCAACTTTAATGCAGTAATTGCAACTTCACCAATTTTCAACTTGCTTGCTATGGCTTTAGTTTAGGGTGTAAATGTACATGAAACTTCTTTAAACCTCCCTCTGATTTCCATATATTAACCATTTCTCTGCTTTTAGCTGAAAAATTCCTCCAGATGACATCACCCAGAGGACTTTTTAATCTTTAGGAGTTCAGGTGATGTCATTTGGAGGAGATCTGGAAAAGCAGTTTGACCATGATTACAAACTCCATAGTATGAGCATCGAGATGACATAATCTGAACTAGTTCCTCCAAGTGATGTCATCTTGAGGCATGTCATCATTAGAGTCAGGTTTAAGTGTCAGTCCCTTAAAGAGAAGAAATTAAATAATTAATGTTTGTATTAATTAACTGGCAACTGTTGTGATGTTTGTTTAAGTCACTGTTTCCAGCAAACACATAAATGGTAACTGGTTATAGCTTTTCAATTGTTTCACATGGCTGTAGGCAAATATGATTTTATTTATTTATATCATATTTTCAACATTTTATAAAGTAAATGTTCATTAATTGCAGCCCTGAGATGAAATCAATTTCTGATTAACTGTAACATTACCATAGAAGAATACAAGTGCAGCCACAGAACATGAGAAATATTTTAAAAGTATAATCATTTGAAGAACTTCATAACACTAACTAACTATCAATTTATATATTTTTATAATGGTTTTATCCAAGAATGAACATAAGGCCTGAAACAAATTTCTGGAAATCCATAAAATCAGTGACTAAAGATTTTAAACAAGCTTCAGCTCAAGTGACAAGCTTATTAGAGCCTCAACACAATTAGCAAACACCTAGTGCTCCTCCACTCTGTAAGGCTGCAGTTCATCTCACTGCCTGCGTGTCAGCTTAGAAATGGTTTCCATTGACTCATCACTGCTTTATCCCATTTGATGGATCTAAACCCTTTGTTTAACCCCCTGATTAGGGTAAGTCTTCTCCTGTCTGTTTCCAATCATGTGCTGAAGACTCACAAAAGCAAAAATCTGCTAGCTGCGGCTTAAAGGGTATAAAAACAAGGTTTGTATTTCCATTAACAATACACTTTTGAGTCAGGCCTGTGATTATAATTACACGGTGACAATTAGATATCGGTACTGCTTTCTTACATCACTGTCATTATTAGATTTAGATTTCCCCTTAGCAAAAATAAAAACAGATTGTGTTTTTCTGGTACTGAGCAACCATTGTTTGGTGAACTGACCTGAACTCACAACAGATCATACCATATATAGAATATCACATAGTGTCAACTAAAGCAAATCAAATGGCTTTTAATCACCTTAAGATTTAACCCAAGGCTAATAAAAAATTATTTTATTAATACTGTAGTTTTGAAGGTCTTCAGACCATGATAACCTGATAGCTGCACACTAAGGCAAACCACTGATGCTCACATGTGAAGATTTCAGCTTCTGTTCTGATGCTCTAAAAATGCTTTATTTTAAAGCACTTGTAAAACCCTTTTCTCTTTGTCAAAGTGTAGTGAGGTTTGGATTACATCAGAGATGTTGAAGTCCTGCTGGCTAGAGAGGGTGTGGCAGTTGAATACCTTTTTGCAGCCTGTGGATGTAGAGTTTTCTCATTTACAAGGGAAAGAGGGTTTATGTCACTAAGTGGCACTATGGGAAATGTAGGGCCCAGTGTTTATGGGCCTTGAACCAAAAAAAGGTAGAATTAGGACATCTCTCAGCTTTGTAAGAACACAATAATAATCTCAAAGTACTAAGTGTCTAAGTATGAAATTAGAATAATATTATAGCTCTTCTATGCAACAAGGTAAATTGTGGGACCTATTTATATGGAAAAGAATTTCAAACAAAAGTTTCATGCTGCAACTACAAAATTATTTGCCCACACTGGAGCTTAGCCTGGAACAACATTATACACATGGAAATAAGAAATGACTGAAGGTACAGAAACATTGATTGTGAGTCTAAATCTTGTGCTTTACATAACTGTTCTGCTCCTTAAACTTTATTCTTTGCATTATGAAATTTCATACCCCTTTCATATCCCTATGGGACACCAAAAAGAGCACATGGGAAAAATCCACAGACACTATTACCGCCAGTAATGTACTAACCAGTGATGTGGGCTGGTAGCCTAGCAGCACATTTTTAACATTTCCTCAAAACCCTCAGCGGTTGTTATCTGATGGCAGGGAATTTACATCAGTGTTTCACACTGGTCCATGTGGAAGCATGAGGATCTACAGAGGAAATCCACGCTCAGGCCGACAGGCATTCAGTCAGAGACATCTGGAGCTAATTATTTCACCTATAGGATAGGTATCCTTTGGATGGTTTGTTGGTTCACAGGCATGATGGGTTTCATCTCATAGTGGTGTCTTAGGGAAGTAGAGAGTGTGTTGTGTAACCATTTTCCTTACCTCCGATTTACCTTAGACACTACCTGGTGCCCCAGCCTGTGTTGTCTTTGGCTTACTGTTAATTGGCTTCCTCATAAATAGCAGGACATACAGTGCATTGTAACATTTAAATCTCATATATATTTCCACAGAGGAATAATCTCAAAAATACTTATTCAGTTTAGAGATTTTATTTTCTTCTTTCCACTTTCCTTTTAGACTAAGCAGCCAAATGTTCTTTGTTTATCCCTCTCATACACAAACAGTGAAACAACCAGAAACACTTATGAGCTGTTGGCATTGGTTTTCAGTCCAAAGAGCAGGCCAGAAGCATTCTTTCAGATGACATATCCAGAACAAATCCAGAATCAAAAACAGCTAAATAATCACAATCTATGTCATTAATGTGGAGAAAATTTAACCTGACATTGATATTTAGTGCAGGTCATTATGAAGTACAACTCCAACCATGATTTCACAAGATATTTTCCTGAAGTGCTATTGATACATTTTCAGATAAATAACATGCCTTTCTCCAGAAACTCAAATAAGCCAACATATCTATTCCTCTTCGCAGTTGTTGTGTTCCACAGTGCAAAAGGCTCTATTTGAGGAGGAGGAGAGGGTGCGGACCCTCTCCCAGAAGGTGCGCTCCTTGGAGAAAGCCAACGGTCATCTGAGAGAAAAGGTGAAGACCATGAAACGTCTGCTGCGCCAAGCCCAACGAGAAATCACAAAAGAGCAACAGACCCTCAGCCTCAAGCAGCTGTATGAGTCACAGACGACTGAAACTCACCCCGATCAGGACACTACTCAAGACCAAAAGAGCCGCCCAGTCAAAAAGGTCAACTCTAAGAAGCTAAAAAAATAGAGTTTTTAAACCAAAGTTTGGTCACAATGAAGAGTCTGTGTCAGCACAAAAGATCTTAAGTGAATGGTTGGGAGAGATGACATCAACATTTGACAGTGTTGATCAATTGAGAGTAGCATGACAGATTTAAAATTGTAATGTTGTATATTCTCCATGTCATCAACCTAATTAATAATTATTTCACAGCGAACATAATACAAAAGAATCTTTGCTTGCACAATCAAACTTGCCCATTTTCTTTGTCTAGTTACATTTTCTGGTAAAACAGACCCGTGCCTTTTTGTCTTTCAGTTAAACAGAGACCACTCACCCATTTACATCTTTATTTCTGTACTTACAGGAGCGCTTATATCTGTATGTGTGTGTGGAGACTGGCTTTTATTTGACCTATTTTATTTGACCCTTTTATTTGCTTAAGTGAACTAAATTAAAGGATGAACTGCCTCTGGGATAAAGAATTAAAATAGTTTCACAGGAGAAAGGGCTCATGTAAATCCTCTTACTTCACCCCATGCTCTGATATTCTCTCTATATTACTCTCACCTGTTTTAGTCCTCAATGAGCTTTCCTTATTTCCCTAGACACCTGTGTCCACTCTGACGTCACAATTTATGTAAAACAGGTAACACACAAGCCGAAACAGAAGCTCACTGCCCAAAATAACACATTTTGTTTGTTACACTAACAAAACGCGACAAAAGCAATTTTTTTTCAATACTCAAACCAATACCCTCTTTCAATCACTTCCCATCCTATTTTTTTACTATATTGCATCACATTTCATTCTTTTCCCATATTGTTCAAACCCAGAAAATCAGATCATAAACAATGAAATAAAAATACAGAAAAATAAAAAGAAACCAAATTAAAGGTTGAAATATTTATATAAAAATCTATATAAAGACTTGAAATACTCTAAATCTTACATTTACTTCATTCACTAAATTAGGCCACAGGTTCTTATCAACATTATACTGAGTGTTTTCCCTCATCTTTGGTTAAGACTTACAAGTAGCAACACAGAAGAGCATCTTTTATAGATGGTTAAGAACTGATTGCCAATTTGTCTAAGTTTGTGTAGGGGTTGCACACATGTATATTAGGAATTTATAATTTAGCAAGTAATTTCTATCACACGGAACATGTAATTTCCTTCTGTTTACACAGTTAATGTAACAAAGGTTTGGGTCACTGAATGGCATGTGTGTTCACTGTTTTCAAAAAGGATGTAAAAATGTGTGAAATCAATGGAAATGTATTAACTCATTTGCAAGAGAAGACTTCTGTTGTGCCAAGAGGGCGATGATGAAGGTCAAGTAGATCCCAGTTTCATTAAATGCATCTTAGCAATTGAGAAAAACTGTAAGTTGCAGCACAATCAAACAATGCACTGTTGGAACATTACGTGGAAAATGTTAAAGAATTGGAAATGGAAAAAAAACTTTTGATAAATTGTATTTTTTACTGTGCTGGACACATTATGCATTGTATAAATATTAGAACTTTGTGTCTTATTTCAGAAATATTATCACCAGAAAAGTCTGCTCTAGCTCTTGATCAGTTATAATCCGACTAGGGATCATAAAGACATCAAGGACCAAGGCCAACTGCAGTAAGGGCATAAAGAAAAGTGTTTGGAAGTACATGATGTGTTGACTTACACAGTCAACATATGAAAGTACATTTAGCAGCTGTGCCAAAGATTAAAGGCTGCAAGATGCAGCATTATACATTACATTATTGCTTTTTTTTTGTCTTACCTGCTTTTCATGTAGTTTTTTCATCAATTTATATCACAGAACTATTGCAAAATATAATGTTTTTTTATTTTTATTTCAGTGAACAGTGGAATGGGTGCATTTATTCAAATTGTCCTTATTGCAAGTCAATTTATACAATTTGTGCTGAATGAAAGTGTGATGTATGTATTTGAAAACAGGGTGCTGAGCACTCAAGTCAGTGATTTGTTTTAGCAGGTACATGATTGGGTTCTGCTGTGTCACAAATTTAAGTTTGATATTTTCTTTTGTTACTTTGCTTGTATAAACCAGACATATCTGGTTTGCTTTACTAATATAGCATTATAAGTTGTGTAACATTTACTGTATTTTTTTAATAAATAAAGAATTTAACATAAATCTATGTGTGGATGTTTTAGATGTCATAACATGCATGTGTTCTATGTTAATTCCAGTTGAAGTTGAAAGTAATTAACATTTTTAATAAAAAAAAGGAATATGTGCACAGGTGATTGCTTTCTTGAGAGCTTCAAAAAACTTCATGTGCAGAGAACATAGCCAGAGGTTTGGCCATACAGGTGGCCATGGGTTGTCAGCATTGCCAACATCATGAAGTCAGACCAAAATGAATAGCAGACAGTGAAAGGGATGCATAGAGAAATATGAGATATAAAAGATAAATTGACATAGGTAAAGTTGCGTACTTCACATTTCTTACAATAAACAAACCTTTTACCGGTTGATTACATCCGGAAAGTTTTACATTTTTAGTGTAGCCCATATCAACTTGTTAACTTTATTTCCAGTGTGACTCTGCCACTGTGGTGCCCCCATTAAAAAATGCTAGTCCCCTGCACATATTGTGTAAATCTGAAGATAACACTTTCTATGCAGTGCCACATTCACTACAGTGGGAAAAGAAATGAAATTCCATCTGCTGCATTTTTTGGTATTGATTTGTAATCTAATCATGTAAAATAGCTTACATCGTTTTGTTTCTCTGAGTTTTCCAGACTTGTCAAATTGGCAGCAACAGTTTTATTTAACAATTTGAACCAAGTTGCTGGTATTGGTGCCACCGTCCAACTTTACTAAAAGTTCTAAATTTTCTTCTTGATATATTCTATATAAGTCTGATGTTTTGAAATAAATGTCCAAACAGCATGGATGAAAAGATTATGAATTCAAGTGAACATTATAAAACTTCAATTGTAATGTTTCCTGCCGTCCATGTTCTCAAGTCAGAAATGATGAATGCTTTCTGGCATGCACAATATGTCGAGTGTGATTCACCACTAATAAATCAAATGGTTTCAATGAACTGGTGCAAAGTCAAAAGCAAATAGTTTCCTAAAAATAAATTGGCCCTATTTTGAACTCTTCTTCTGAAGCTTGTGTCATTTAATGTCCAGTGTCTTTTCAGATGCAAAAACTTCTTGGTGGTTAAAATTTCAACATAATTTCCAGAAGAGTTAAACTAAATTTCTTCCATATGGGGCTGTCACATAAAACAGAGTGAGCGAGGGGAGCGAGCCTTGCATGGCAAGAGGAGAAATAAAAAACGGACACATTTCAAACATGTTTTATGTCAAAAGCTCTATTGCAGGATTGTTCTATAGTAAAGATGATATCTAGGAGACATTTACAAGCTTTTCTTCTCACACATCGCTTAACCTTTTAGATAACGACTCCATACTTGTAATATCTTCTCCTCGTTGGGTCTTTCTTCTTCCTGGGAAACCTTTTGCATCAGACAACCTTGCCTGCAGCTAGCTGTCAGAATCCCATGGACTTTTGCCAAAGATGATATACACATACTGCTTTCTCAGAACAAACCACTGTAAATAGCCAAGCTGCAAAACAGATGTCAGGCAGTAGAAGTGCACAGTGGTGGCTCCTTCCAGAGGACCCGGCTATCTGTGGACATGGCTTATTTATCTTGCCTTTGTTTAATGTTTTTAAATCCCATTATTTTCTCTGGCTGCACTGGTACTGATAATCCCAAAGCACCTTATTGGTTAAAACAATGTGTCTTTTGCTTCCCCCCCACTTCTGTTCATATTCTTTAAGACAGCCGCATTTTCCACGTGAGCGTCATTCATTGCTCCATGTGAAGAAATCAAGTGGACAGGTATCGACGGTGAAATGAGCTTTGTACTATGCCGCATTCATCTCACAGTACAAGAGTGAGAGAGATGCTCCGTTACTGTACCTGCATTCATGTTTACTTTGTTAAGTAACCTTAGCTGACACAAAATAGGTTTGCTAATGTCATTCATATTTGTTAATAAACCAAACTTAAATTGAACATTTGATTTGATATTGTTCATGTTCAGAAATCATTTACATTTATTGTGAAGGGGCGATTTCTACACCAAATATAATGCCAGTCTACAGTATTTAATAGTTCAATTCAAATCAATTCAATTCAACTTTATTTATATAGCGCCAATTCACAACAAAGTCATTTCAAGGCACTTTACAGAATAAAGTCAAGACTATAAAATTGTAGAGAGAGAACCCAACAATTCCCCCTTGAACAAGCCCTAGGCAACAGTGGAGAGGAAAAACTCCCTTTAAGAGAAGAAACCTCCAGCAGAACCAGGCTCAGGGTGGGCAGCCATCTTCTTTGACCTGTTGGGGTCATTGCAACGTGAAGAGAGAAATGAAAAGAGCAACAAAAAGGGACAACAAAACATTGAGCAGGTTGGTCGGACCAGTACCTGCAGACTGGAAAACACACAGCTCCAAACAGGGGGACAAGTGCAGAAAGGGACAGAGAGATGGAGACAGAGAAGGAGAAAGACAACTATGGGAGAAAACCCACAGAGTTAATGTCATACAGTGGTGACAATTGTGGGGTGAGAGGAGAGGAGAGAGGGACAAGAGGAAGAAAAGGAGCTCGGTGCATTGGGGGGTGGGTGTGAACCCTGCCACCCTGGCTGAGTCAGAGACCAACCAACTTTTATGTGATTCATCCTCTGGGACTGACTGGGATTTGACTGTCTGCACAAAATTTAATGAAATCCACCTAATTATTGAAGAGATATTTCAGTCTGGAGAGAGAGGAAGGAATCTGCTATTGAGGATAAACTTGAAAAGATATGATATTCATATTATGTTGCCATTAAACAGATTTCTCATTGTCAGCTCGCACCTTCCTCGTGTCTCTTTTGAAACATTTGCCCTGCATCTCTCTGAATATAGCCGTGGAAACATTTCCTCATCATGTCTTCATACTTGAGCAGTTAGACTGATTTGAGGAAGATTTGTTTTTTTATTGTTGCCTGTGTCTGCCTCACAAAGGATGACTGATGTGTGTGTTTCCCCTCAGAGACCTCTGCTGCTCCAGTCTGACTACAATCACAGTAACCTGCCTCTAGAACCCAGAGAGAGAAGTGCAGTATCTCAGCATGCCAAATGGTGAGCTCACTGTTTTGATTTACGCGTTAGTAATGACCATAACACCAGATTTGATTACTTTGACCACTTAACGGCATGCGAAAAGGCCCTAACTGAACTTGAAAGCTTGTTGGAACTCATTGTTCCAACGAGATATGGTAACACTTAAACTTTATTTTGGACTGAATTCAACATCCATCCACTTCCCTCCCAAAAGGCTAAAGGTAAACTTCTGTTTTTACCTTCACTAACAACTTCTTCGCTCCCTCCCACCCCCAGACACTTTGTTCTCGCTCCATCCTTCACTTGAAATTTCAGAGTTTCTTCGTCTGAGTTGCAGATGAGGTCCACAATACAAGCAGGATGAATTCAGCTTCTTGTGTTTGGTGTTAGAACTGCCAAGCCATTTTTATATTTATACTTGTGGATCATAGCTTTATGTTGCCATATTTTCCACTTTGGATGTTTACAGCATTTTTGAGTGATTGTTCAGGAATTGAGGCTTTTCAGGACTGCATTGGAAGGTTTTGCATCGTTTGTAAAAAGAAGCATTAAATTGCTGGTTTACAGTCGAACTGGTGATGGGTGTTACCATTCTGGATACATGTTGGGGCGATGAGTGTGTGGTCAGTGCCTCAGATGGGATGGAGTCCTGAAGTATCATTAGCTGACGATGATGAGGTTTAAAGGCGGAGCAGACTGGGAAACTAGACAAGTCTGTATATAAGATGTAAAGAGAGGATGTCTCTGCGACACGGTTGGAGCTGGATGGATTCTGCAGTGAGTGTGGTGATGAAAACTCATGATGAACTGTCTTGGAACCTGCTTACAGCCGATGAAAAGGTGGCGGAATATCAGCCAGTTATAAACATGTATAGTATTTATTGGTCAAAAATATTATGTGTTACTACGATTTCAAGTTGCAGTATCTTTTTATTGGTGGAAAGTTACACTATATACCTGAATGTATCTAAGCACACAAAACTGGGCTGAAATGCACATACACTCAACACAAACACTGAATCATCTTAAATTAAATAGGATCAATCTGAGTACAACAGATTACTTTGAAACAAATACAAGACGGTTACTTTATTCTAAAGCAAATAGAGACAAAACAAATTACACAGGAGGAAAAAGGTTTTTTGGGGAAAAAATAAAAATAAAAACTGACCCCTATTTGCAGCAACCAGTCGATCCTCTAACTATAAATCTTAAAATCTTAATTGCTGTAAGATGAATAAGGAAATATCTGCATCTAAGTTAGCATAAAGGGTTAAGAGGTCGAGACTTTAAGAAAGGGCATTTCCAGTAATTTGGTGTAAATAACAATTAAAGGTTGCAGCGCTGGCAGATTGAATATATGAGTGAAACTTGCTTAGCAGAAGTCAATGACATGGAAACTCAGATTCCACACATGTCAGTCAGCAGAGTTGCCAGCCTCAGCATGACCCCAAATTCCACTCTGTAACCCGTCTGACATCCTCTGTAATCCATTAGCCTCACCAAATATGTAAAACCCCATCGCCAAAGGTGTGGAAAAACACTTGGATGACGATAATTTCTCCTTTTCTGCTTTTCATGTTCTCCTCCTGACAGCATTTTTCCTTTTCATCTGCCATCATCTGATTGACAGCATTGGGGTAAACTCCCAGCATAGGTCAGTATCAGATGTATTACTAACATGGATGTCAAGTTTCTGGCGATGTTTGACCCTAATTGCAGGCCGAATTTTCCCAAAAGTGGAAAATTAGTAGCTCTCGTTATGCTGCCAGACACTCTCCTCTTTTTTATCCAACTCTCCAGCCTGTTTATTATTACCAACTGTGGTTTGCACAGTCATGCAGGACGTTGAGGGTCTGCAGCTTTTAATAAACTGAGATGCTTTATCTTCAGGAGTTGCAGAACTGTGTGTTGATGTTCCAAGAAGGTTCAGCATTCAGTGTGTGTGCATTAAGACCTCTGGACATCTTTTTAAATGTAAGCAAATTCAGATTCAGTTTTGAGATCCAACTCTTGAATAGAAACAATTCTTCTCTTTCCCTCACTTCTACTGAAATGAGTCATTCACAATTAGTGAACTGTTCACAAACTGCATGTCACCAATCTCCAGAGCACAGAAAGGAGGGTGATCTCACCCTCTGCTTCATCACCTCAGGGACTCAAACAACCTGGTTTTACTCCTAAACAATGTGAGATCACAGAAATGAAACTGGAAAATCTTTTTACATTAATGGTTTTTGTCTGTTTTTCCATGTTTTGATCCAAAGAACATATTTTGGCAAGATGCTCTGAACTATCACCACATCCAAAATAAATGCTGAGACACAAAGAAAAGATTTCAGTGATTGGCTAAAGATGGGAATGTGAGTGTGTCTGTGTTTATTTGGAATTTTGTCCATAAAGCAACTCTAAATCTATCCATAAAACCATTTAAGTGAGCTCCCAGGCTCCATACAACAGTGTGTATGTGTGTGTGTTTGAGAGAGAGCGAGCCAGAGAGACTATGGAGAAAGTTGCATTGTTAAATAGAACAAAGATTACCACATTAAAATATTCACACACACACACGTCTTTACCTCATGCGGTGACTGGTTAATGATATTAAATCTTTGATGTCCTCATGTGTGTCATAAAAATAAACTGCATAGCTGACAAGAACTGGCATTTCACTGCATTTGCTGTTGGTTTTTCCACTAAAGAGGTCATGTTTTCACTAATCTATTTGTCTGTATCTACTCAAGTTGAACTATGGACTGAGGAAGAATTGATTTGGTTCTGTTAGATGTTTTATTACTTAATGGACAAAAATGCTAAATCATTTTGGCATTTAATTTGTCAATTACTCCACTTTAACTACACATTCCAAATTTTCTATTTTTCTTTGCTCCATTTAGAGTAAAAGCCCACAATCACGTCATGCATTTTGCAATTGCAACCATTTGTACAACTTGCAACATAATTGCAACATTTTCCATGCTATAAAAAACTGCTAGTGAGCAAGCAGCAATTACTTTTGCCACCAACGCATAATTAGCAAATTGGTCATAAACCCCAAATCTATGAAACAGGGTCACAGACGTAGAATGACTTCAGTTGAAGCTAAAACTAGAGTGAATTTATTGGTCACAAGTGTCACTAAACAGAAATGTTAATGCTTGTCCAAATCAGAATAATCTGTTTTTAGAATAAAAAAAAAAAAGAAAATCATAAATCTACTAAACATTTAGTTTTGATTAGAAAAGCTTAAAAAAGAGTAAAAGCCAGAAGAACTTGAGGAAACTCCTTACCTGCACACGCTGAAGGACAACACAGTCATAAATGGGCAGATAAAGCTCCTGAAAGCACTGACAGATGTTAGCACAATAGATTCCTGCTGACAGACATGAGGGGAAGTGTGTGTGTATTTGCTTTCTCCCCCACACACAAAACATTTCATTTTAATCCTTAACTCAACACTTTGACATAATGTAAAAGCAGCAGCTCAAGTTATAGGTTTTTTAAATCTGAAAGGATGCTTGCTTAATTTGGTACAGATATATCTATGTCCTCTGCAGATGGATGTAATAACTTTGGTTATAACTTTAATTTTTTTTAAATAACTTTAAATTTTTATCTAGACCCACTGATTTGGTAAAAAATATATATCTATTTAGTGGTAACAAAGAAATATTAGCATGACCATATTTAACCATATTGTGCACCATTCTGCACAATCAAGTATAGTGTCAGCAGCAGCTATTTCTGCCAGAAATGTGCAGCCAAAATGTAAACTTCCACAACAACAATATTTTAAGCTGCTCTTTACCTCACTTAAATTCTACCGTGAATTTTTCAACGTTCACAGAAAGTGTGACAGCATTGGCAAAAGCATTGCAAAGTCATACTGGAAGGAGGTGGACAAACCTAATCAATGAGGGCCTTCAGAGGAATTAAAGTATGTGTTAGCTAATCAAATGTAGACCCACCGTCTTCAGCTCCCATACTTGATTTACAGTTTCCCACTTGCCATGTTTCCTATTTTTCTTCCAATTTTGAGGGTGTACATGCAAGTTCCATCTTCAAGCGTTCCCTACTTTGTGATTGATGCAATTTTGCTTCTATTATTTTGAATCAGTCGCTTGTTTCTGGTCTGACCGCATAATTTTTACTGTGTCTACTGTCTCCTGAATCAGGTTGACCACTAGACTTCCACTCTCTTTCTGCTCTCTTGTCTCCTCCACTGTGATACTTCAGCAGCCAAACCACAGACCTCAATTGCCCAGCATTCCTTGGGGAGGGGAAAAGAGGCCTAATGTAGCAAACTATGAAATTAACATTCAAGACAAACCTCCCAAACCACAAAACTATTTCATGAGATCAACAGTTGCAGAATTTCACAACTGAGATCAATATTATTGTATTATTTAACATTTTAACTTTGTTCAATGTTTCTATTATATGAAAGAAGGAGAGTAACTTTAAGGTTGAGTCAGCTTACCATACACACTGTATAGCTTAGAAAAATATAGTTTTGAAGAAATAACTGTGGAGATATGTGCACAGCTGAAGTTCAAATGTTGGTATGATCCCAATGTATTAATTTTTACTAATTATGCGTATTAATACAGCAATTTCTACCTATTACCTCAAAACTAGAAATATGTGCATGATATGAAATAAAAGTTTACGATACATCTTTCCTAAAATACACATGGACTCAGGTAGTTACACAATGCATAGACAGGAATTTTAATGTATATTTCACTTACAAATCTGTTCCAACCACAAGTCACTTTTCAACAACCAATGATGCACTGCGTCTGCGTATACTGTAAGTACAAAAGCCCCAAACATTTATCAAAAGGCAACATATTAATGGTACAAATACCAATTTGTACAACAAATCTTACCACACACCGGTCATTCTCTACAAGTGATTAGTGAGCAATAAATGAGAACTGCTCACAAAGCCTTTCTTTAGGCTGGTAGCTTTTAAAATCCATGAATCAAGAGCACAGTATGTGCTGAAAACAATATAATGCATGTAAAGCTGTAGCAATTTGCTCTTGCCTTTAAATGTACAATTCCTGCCATTTTTCTGCCAAGATGGCTAAGCAGTGAGGTAATGAGATATACTGATGGATTTTCTTCACCACTTCTTTCATTGCACTGGAATGTAAAATATTTACTTTTGTTTCCCGGTTCTTTGTCTACATTTATGAAGCTACTAAGTAAGTTTTCTTACCACATATTTGTAGGTATTGCTGTGTCTTTGAGTATTTCTAGAATAGAGTATAATAATAGATATAATAATAGAGTATAATTTTTTTTTAATCATATCAATACTTTAAAATCCATCATCAATATTCACTGGTATGCATGTTGCATGAGTTATGAGATAATTACTGTCCAAATACACAACAAGTTCCCAAATAGAGATGCAGGATAAAGCTGAAAAACACTTTTTGAAGCAGCAAACTCAATGTAATTTATATTAGGGTTATAACATTTTTTGTCCTATAGCCATATGCATGACAAGATTTTAAAGAGAACTTGACAAGAATAAAACACCTGTAACTGTAACAATGTTAATTATGGGATTCAAAAATGTAATGCCACATCATCCAAATGTACTTAATCAGTGCCAAATCCCATCAGTAGTAAACCCCTATGCTTTTGTATCAGAAAAGGAAAGTACAGTTAAAAACTGATCCTTTCATGGTAATACTGGAGTGTTTAGAGGATGGATGAAGGTCATGGAAGAGGTCAGCATCACTTCAACTGTCTTTGTGAGCAGTGAACCCAGACATTGCTGTAGCAGATAATGTTATAAAGTACAGAGAGAAAAGCTCTTTTACAAATGTTACTCTGCATCTTATTTGCCACTAAAATACTTACATAAATAAATTATCTGTAAAAGCAACTGCAGTGTTTGTCTATGCTGAATGAAAGAAACTATAAAGGAAAAGGAAAACATACTTTTCATGCACACACAAACATAAAAGCAACTAATGGATGTATAGTAAAGATGAAGTGAGTCAGTCTGAAGCATATTTGTATTCTTTAATCCAGGTTCATCCTAGACAGGCTGCATGTAGGAGAAATGTGCCTGTAACAGAATGTAAGAGAAGTGTAATGATGCCAAAAATACAGTACATGGTGAAAGATGCATATCATAATTGTTAAGTTTTTTGCATTCACACAACCTACTTAAACCTACTAAATGAGGCCAGTCTTGATGATTAGTGGTATTTCAAGTTCATCGGTTAAACTTTTTTGCACAAAATCCAACTGTACATTTTTTATCTAAATACATAAACGTGATGTCACTGAGGAGGCTGGCAAAAATTCCAAATACATTTCAAAAAAAGGGAGGAGCTTAGGTTACTATTGAATTTAGTCTCATTCTTTAGCCATTTTATAATGTATAACTGATCTCATTTTTATTCCGACTAGATTTCATGAAAAACAAAATGTGTTTGAAATTAGTAGCAGTGTACTGTAGGTGTGCAAGCCTCCTTTCTGAGAACAGTACTCAACTTTGAGACAAAAGCATAAAACTACCTTTAAAAACTAAAAATACATACAAAATATAATGTTACAGAAAGTTTTTGTACTGCAAGAAAAACACACTAAACATTTGAGAAATTATCCAAAAATAAACCCATCAAACTCTATCAAAAAGGCACCTTAGACAAAGATAATCCCTGTGCTGGAGTGGTTAAAGGGGCTTGGGCTTGAATAAAAAGAGAAGGAAAAAGCCAAATTGCTGCATGGAAAACACTAGATCGCCACAAGAAAGGCTACATAATAGATAGATGGAGATTTAATTGCATAAATGTTTTAGTTGCTGATTGTCTAAAAGCAAAATTTAAAGACACAAAATGTATGTCTGTAAAATGTAAAGATTTGACTACATTTCTTTTGAAATACTGAAACATATTAAAATGATCTATATCTTTCAGCACTGAAAAACTTTACAAACAACAATCATTTGCATTTTACTTTTGCGCTGCATTTTTTGCAACATGGTGCATTTTAAAGATAAAACATGCATGGGGAAGATTCTCTCCTGATCATGCAGATATTGTTTATGAATTTATACTCTTAATTCTAACAGTAGGAGGATAAAAAGACAACTTAAAATATATAAAACAGTAAACAATAAAACAAACAAAAAGCCAGGTTGAATAAAAACAGTGTCCAACAAGCTCTGCCCTGCTTTGGCAAAAACAATCCCCCTGTCATACCGGTGGAGGAGGTTCCCCTCCTTCATGCCAACCCAAACTGCCAGCCCAGTCTGTAAAAGTGATCCACACTGGTGCAGCAAGATCATCATTAAGTCTCCCTCCTTTTCTTTTTTATCCCATTCTGTGGCTTCATTCTCAGGCTGGAAAGGCTTGCTCCCCCTGCAGGTGAGAGGTTGGAATGACGCTGTATTCCTAACCAGATAAGGGGGACGTGGTGCCTCTGGTTCCACTGAGGGGGTTAAAATCGGAAAGTCACTGGGATTGATAAGACAAATAAGCGGAGCAGGTGCAGGGATCACACCCTGCTGGTTGGATGGCAGCGGTAGGTGCAGTTGGACAGATGCTCTGTCTCATCATCAGCATTCTGGGAACACCCTCCCTCAGAACAAGCCTCTGAAAGACAAAGTGATAAGACATGACTTCAGTACTGTAGCTGTGTGGCAGAAAAATATGTTACACTAAAAATGACCATTTATAGTCATCATAAGAGAGTATTATATAGAAACTTCTACCACAGCTGGCACCTGCATCTTTTTCTGGCATCAGCAGATGAGTTTGGCACAGGCTGGGCACGTTGAGGTTGGGTCCCTCATGACTGGTGCCCAACTGGAGACGCCTCATGTGACGGACTACTGCTGTGGCATTGAATGCTTGCTGCAGAGAAAAAGATACAAATGCAGCATAATCCACAAAAATGCAGAACTTTCACAAACTGGGACTCAGACAGCATAAAACAGTGACTGCTTTATTTTTGACTTATTACAATGCAACCTCTATAAGCTTGATTTGTGAGCAATTTGGTAAAAGAATGATTTTGACCTCCTCATAACGTAACTTAAGTAGGCCTTAGAAGCACATAGAGGTAACCAGCGCATTTCACTGCTGAAGAGTAAAGAAATGAAAAGAAATGAAAAGAAATGCGAAAAAATAAAGGTAATGGTAAACATAAAACCATTGGCCTAAGGTTTTATTTAATATTACAAATTCACAACTGAAACAAGAGCATTTAGAAAAAGAAGACAATTTTTGAATGTTTTCTGAGGTTCAGTTTAAAACAAGACATGCTGCTGTAGCTATAAACTTTAAACGTTGTATATATACCAGAAGGGGGGAAACACACAGATCATCTAAGATAAACTTGAAGTTTAAGTTACCTTCCACTTGCTCTTAGCAAAATTCTTCTTGATCTGAGCACTGACAGATTCATGGATGTTTTTATCCAGAGCTGTGTCTCCAGCAATCCTGTCAAAGAACAGAGTACATGTCTCTCTATGTAAGAACCTTTGTGAAAATCTTTATAGACAAAAGATAACAAGTCAAAAGACCAAAATGATGCTCTATGATGCTGTAAGTGCAACATAATATAGCAAACTAGGAAAAGTACCAGGGGTGCTGAAGTGCCTGGTCACAGGTGTAACGTATGTTGGGGTCTTTCTCCATCAGATGGACTATGAAGTCTTTAGCTTTAATAACAAAAAAAAGGGTAAAATGTCAGTAGCTGCACATTTATTTCTGAAGGCTCCAACATCAACTTCAAACAGGATATGGCTTATTAATGTAATAGTATTTCTGGATCTATCGGTAAAAGAATAAAAAACGTTTGAGGTCATTCCCATACACTACAATACTGGTAGCTCCATGTAGTTTCATCTGTTCTAAAAGTTAAATATGGTCGCCAGAAATGGGAAAAATGGGACAAAGTCCAAGAGCTGAGCCAGTGAAAAAAAACCAACATGGGTTCACTGCCATGATCTGTGGGCTCAACACCTGCGAGGTGATCAGTAGAGGCTGGACTAAATATTTATTGGTTAGAGAAACAAAACTCTAAACAGGTTTAACACTTCTGTGCAAATCAATTTCTCTCAAGGCAGACAGATCATTCAGTTGTTGTAGGTGACAGTGTTCATTCTTAACAACTGTGTGATACTGCCTATGGATGGATTTATCTTTTTGAGCATCAAGACAAATCCATATGCTGGGATAACTGTGGTAAAGATAATGCAGCTACAACAGTTTCAAAGATGTCTCATGTTCACAACAATTTTGTGTATTAGAAAAACAACTTTTCGAGGACAGCTCGTTGTTTTATGGACATTTTAAACAATTGGACATTCAGTGTCATGTAAAATATAATTCCCATAAGAGCTTTAAGTACGATGGGATGTTAACTGGAGGACAAAAACCTTTGGGTTCTTGTTTAGTTTAGTTTAAACATAATTTTGATCTTAATTAAAAAAAAAAAACACTTGGAGACCTGGTCTATAGAGATGTGTATTTGCTACATCTGTATGAAGAATCAAGCTTATGGTGACAAAAAAAGATTAAGTAAAACTGGATTAATACCTGAATCAGAAATATCATCCCAGTAAGGAGAATCAAACTCGTATTCGGCCTTCAGGATCTGTTCAAAGAGTTTGGAATCATTCTCGTCATAGAAGGGAGGATAACCACACAACCTGAGGCAAAACAAAACAGCATAGGTATTATATTTCTTCTGAAGTGGCATCGTTTGGAACAAAAAACATCAATATTTGGTTCTATTTAAATACTGTGTGAGTGCAAAATTATTGTTCAGAAATGTTTTCATCCACTGCTCAATTAGGCCCAGGTTGTAAAAATACTCACAGAATATAGGCTATGACACCAATGGACCAGCAGTCTACTGCTTTGCTGTAGGGGTTTTGAGCCAAGACTTCAGGGGCTGAAGTATGAAGACAAGGACACTCAGTTAAGTTAAATGTTAAAATGGATACAAATTATATGGCACTCTTAAATGTCATTTCTTGGAATTATTGGACATTTAAGACAGTAGGTAACTGCTTTACCAACATAACCAGGTGTTCCACAGGCTGTCGACATCACACTGTCAGACCCTTCGATTTTAGACAGACCAAAGTCACTGATCATGATTTTGGAGTCTTCATCCATACTGTAGTACAACAGGTTTTCTGGCTACAATGACAAAAACAATACTGAAATCAGGGGCGTAGACAGAGTACCATACCAACAGAAAAGCAAGAAAACAATTCATGCTGAAAAACAAAAACATTCCTGAACAAGCAAAAGAGCATAAACAGCCACCCACACAAAAACACAGAGGCAGACTAATTACAGACAGGCTTATGAAGACAACTAAAGTTAAAAGTTTTCTTATTATCTGCAAAAGCACATGATGATGCAAAATACTTGGAAACATGTTTTTAATTTGGGGTAACACAGGAAGTTTTTTGAGTGTTGATACAAACAGAGTAGCATGATTTTAATCAATAGATGAAATTAAAAAAATCCATTGCAACGTAAAGATAAGATTTTCCTAGATGTCTGAGTCTTGGCTGACCTTGAGGTCACGGTGCACGATGCCCATGTCATGGAGGTATTTAACAGCATCCAGGATCTGCTGAATGAGCTTACTGGCATCTTTCTCTGTGTAGAAACCTTTCTCTATGATACGATCGAAGAGTTCCCCACCAGACACCCTGCATTAGGAGAGATGGAAGAATCAAAAGTAGAAGTATGAAAAGGAGCAGTGTAAAACTAAATGCTGGAGTATTTTAAAAATCCATTTACAGACAGAAATGGGTTATTTTTAACACTAACACTATAACAGTATGTACTACATGTGAATCTCACATCTCACCAACAAAACAAATGCAGGTTGATAGAAAGTATCTTATTCAAAAAAATCCGTATGTGGAAAAATAAAGGAAACCACATAGTTTGTCTGCTTGACAATAAACTTTGAAGCCACTAGATGGAGACTTTACTCTAATATTAATATCTCCCTCCCTCCCTCTCTCTCTCTCTTTCTCTCACACACACACACACACACACACACACAAACACACATTATAAATATATGTTTAAGCATGTTTGCCTCTCTTTGACAGTTTCAGGTGAAGAGTATAGAGAGACAGACAATATTTTTACCATAAAGTAAACAAGGTAAAGAAATCAGAGAAACAGGACAGACGGACATACAGAGACACTGATGAAAAAGAGAAGCAAAAGAGAAACTGACATGTCATCTATCTGTAACAGCTAAGTTGGACAACAATATCCCCTTTGTCACCTAGTCCTCATAGTTTCACATCACACAGTGGGCCACTGTGGCAGGAAGGTAGAGCGGTTGTCCACCAATCTCACAGTTGTTGCTTCAATCCCCGGCTCCTCCGGTCACATGTCGAAGTGTCCTTGAGTAAGACACTGACCCCTATTTAGTTGCTCCCGGTGAGCGTTGGCCAGCTCAATAGCAGCTCCCCCACCAGTGTGTGTGTGTGATTGTGAGTGTGAATGGATGAATAAGAAGCAGTGTAAAGTGCTTTGAGTGCCAATAAGTAGAAAAAGCGCTATATAAGTGCAGACCATTTACCATTTATCCCTCATGAAACATTATAAAAATGTGCAATTATCCTTCCCTTCATAAATGAACACCTCTCTCCCTGCAACCATTTTCAATTTAATCTAATTCTCTAATTCGAACCTGACTGTGATAAATGCAGAAATTAGTTGTATATTCAGGAGCTGCCCAGTCTGCCTGATCTTAACCTGTCCTTTATCAGGAGGGGTAGGTAGGACACTGACAGGCTGCAGGTGTGAGGATGAACTACCTGTTTATGAGAAGGCATAGCACAGTGTCGGTATGCACAATAAATGTGTTAGAGAGTGCAATTAATAGCATGTGACTGTCAGTGTGTAGTATATTTTGCGTGAGAGTTTGAAACACCCATTACACAAAGAAGAATCACATAAACCTACACATATTTGAATACTCACAGTTGCATGACAAGGTAGAGGTGTGATTTACTCTCGAATATCTCTTCCAGGGATACAATGTTGGCATGTTTAATCCTGTGAGCAGGGAAAGGAGAGAAAGAAGACAAGAAATTAAGTTGTTCATTTTATTTTTCTTCTTATAATACCCATAACCCCACTAGCTCATTTATTTTAGCCAGTATTTAGTTTTTCTTGAATTTTGTCAGGAGGTAGAATAAATAATTCCCATAGGTGTCATGAGAATTAGTGGGACAATCAGTGCATGTACCCACGTATGAACCCACCACGCAGCTTCATCCTATAATCACATGTACTGCTTACTGGCTGTGGAGGTGGCTACATTGTGTGGTGGCATGCAGCCTTCTAATTGGCTGAACTCTGTGTTGAGCTGCCCCTTGAAACCTGTGGGTGCTGTGACGGGTGAGAATATGACTCACCAAATACAGAATGGAATTGTCTGATCAGTGTGTACAGTGTGTATCCCCGTGTCATGACAAACATCTGTCTACATGCTCTTCAGGCTTGTATTTCTAGGTAGCACAACAAAATAGGTCAGATCATTCCAATATTACCAATGTTTCACTGAGTTATGATGGAAGCCTCTTATGGGGTTTGCTCTTTAAAAGTTTATTCAACGCTGGTGGAACAACACTGACATTAATGACAGTATTTTATGGTAGTTTTACCTTTCGCTGTAATGAATTTAGGGTTGATCATTAAGTCTCATACAAGCACAAGTATTAAAAATTTAAACAAGACCCAAACCTTGATCAGCCCATTGCCATATTGTGATAAGTGTGATACTCTTGCAATTTAAAGGTGTCCTGTGGAGTTTTATTAAATTAAGTAAGAAATATTTATTCTCTGAAATGCTTTGAGTGTATCCTATTACATGTGATGTGTAGAATGTATTTCTTTCCCATAAAATACTCGTATAGCTATTTAAGAACATCAAATCAAATATATTATTTTTAAAAATTGCAATTTTTTACATAGAAGTAATTTTGCTCTTTAAAAAAATAAATTTTAATCTTTACTGTTTTTGATGGGGCTCTGCTAAGTTGTCTATACTTTAAAACCACAATCTGTGGATTTGTGGAAGTGCATTTAACTAATGGCAAGGATGTGGATTATGACACTCTGTATGTGCTCTCATGGCCCTACACAATATGAACACAAAGGGGGCCTAGCATGTTGCTTAACATGCCTTCATAATGCACTCCATGTATTTCTGTGAAACCTAGTCAATAAATTAGCATCAGTATCAAGGCTTTACACACGTTTGAAGGTGAATGTGTTGACTTGGGCATAGGAAGACAAGACAACACAAGTCATGGGTCTAACCTGCTCCAGAGGCAACTGTGTCACTCACTGAAAAAGCACTGGCAGTGGGGCTGAGATTGTGTTTTAATAGAGAGGCTTCCCTGCAAAATGTGAGAAAAGCAATAATTTCTGCTTAGTTAGTAAGTGTAGAAATGTCTATAGTATCTCAGTGTGGAAGGGGAGACTGACCCAGGACAGGATGAATGATGGATTAAACCTGCAAAGTGAGCACATGCCAAAACATGTATGGGCTTGAACATAAACATATGTACACAATTAGTAAAGATCAGATACATGCAATCAAGATGTTGCATGTAAGACTTCTTAGTAGGTGTGTATTTGTGTGAACTTATGATAGACACAGAGTTGAAATGTTTACTCAGGGCTGGTGAGTCATTGGCTTAACTCTGCCAAAACCTGTAGGTCTCACACACATCACAATGTAGAAGTCTGTTACCTACTCTGTAGCCAGTGACATCTAGGTGAAAGTGGCAAATGTACAACTTAAATAATGACACAGCTCATTGATTTATTCCTTTTGGACATGTGTCTATTAAGTTTGAACAGATTTGGTCATTACAATTTTTTATTCTCTGCACATTTGTCCTTTTGTGTTTCATTGGTCTTACTTGGAGCTGTAACAAAAGTTTTTTGTTTATTAACATAGTGAACTAAGTGGGCTGTGAATGAATTTATGCTTCCTACAATGTCTGCAGGGTTTAAAAGCTATTGAGAATGGTGTTTTCAAAAATTTCTTGTGGCTTCTGTGAAGTGTTTCCACAAAAAAACAAAAAAAAAAAAAAACAAATCACTTACAATATTGACAGAGTTCAGCTTTCAGGTCAAGAGAGATTAATTCGTTAATGTGAACCAATCTGGTTCCTTCAACAGAAAACACAATTATACATCTCTGCCTTTATTATCTTTATTAGAAAGGGTATTTCTGGTTTTCTTGATGTGTCAGAGTTTATATTACTAAAGGAAGTTCCAATATTTTACTCCAATTCTCTAATATGGAGGGAATCCTAAAATGGGGGCTGTCATTTTTATTCCTCAATACATGGAATATAGAGAAATACAAATATAGAGAAATGTTAAATGGTCAGGAACACACCAGTAAGCTTGTAACCAACTTTTCAGATATGCTATCCATTAATGTTAATAAGACATTTCAGGTTTTCAACACGGACCCTGCAGGAATTGCACACCAACTCTTTTGACTGGTTGCTGCAGCTGCCCTGCTACTGTACAGCCACTTTCAAGCAGTAATTATAACATTACATTCAACTGAGTGTATTTAATACGGATCATAAATACACCAACTTAAACTGAGCTATTAGTTATTAAACGGATAATAAATGAACTTACACAGCATGTCCAATGAAAACACTGTTAGGTTTAAATACACTGTTAAGTGCTATGTAAAAGAAACCAAGTAAACACCGATAATTACCGAGACATAACAAGACAATTCCAAATGACAAGTCTGGCTCTATTCTCATGGGAAGGAGCAGCAGATAAAAAGCAGGCCACGCTTTTAGTTTCAGTGTGTTTGTTATGGTTTTTGGTGCCAAAACAACAAGAGCACAGATTTTTTTTACTATACATCTTCAGACTTTTGCCACAACTCTTCAGTTAAAATACTTATGAGGGGAGATTACAAAAAGTAGAAACAGCTAATCACACCTATAGAGGGCCGTTGTGATGATTTTAGTTTTTGTTGATCAACCCAGAAGTTAGCATCTCCCCTCCCTTAACAAAAATCCAGTGCCATGTTTCTGCTGGCTATTGAATTGTTGTGGAAAATAAGCTCAGTGATAAACTTATGATACTTACACATTTTGTACAGCAAGATAATCTTCAAAAATAAACCACCACTACTATCATTTTTTAAACTTAAATACACTTGTAAGAAGTAAATAGGTATTGTTACTGAATTAAAACACAGTCGAAATAAATCGCAGTTTATGAACTCAATGAGGCTGTAATAATGGATTAGTGAGTTGATGAGTCTGTGACAGGATGACTTTTAATGCTCCCAACCTCTGTAGTCTCATTTAACCACTTGTTAGTAACTGCCTCTTTAAGACAATTTAAAGCTAAAAAAAGTGTTAGTGAGGTATTTACTGAGGGATTTTATGTTGTAGAATAAAACATAACAATCTCTTGACCTTTTGTTAACTACAGATCTTATACATGGCATTTAACCAAAAACCCATAACCAAAAAAAAAAAACCAAACAAACAAAAAATACAGACTTCCGGATGAGGGAACCAGAAGTGGAAAAATTCTAGGTGATTTCTGGTCTTTAGGACTCTATTCTAAGACTTGGGGGACTGGAGGATGACATGTTTAAATGAGTAATGAAAGCTTTGTGTGAGTCCATACAAACTTCAGACAAAGCAAACAAGCTGTGATTTTTCAGGCCAAGTTTACATCAGTTTACTCCATGAGTCAAAATTGTCATCCAACTGTTAACTAACCTCAATGACTCTCATTCCACTGTGCTCACCTCAGGAGAGATCATAGCTGTATATTTGCTAGAGTTGTGTGACTCCTGTAACCCAGGCAACAACAGCTCTAAAAATAACTTGGGACCAAATGTAGATCAGCCATTTTCACCATGGTGTGTAATTCCCCCATCTAAAGAGAAGTACGTCTGAAGCCCCCAACAATTGCCAGGATTTGTACAGTCACTTGCTTTGTCTTAATATAATAAAACATTATTTCACCTTTCAAACATAGAGAATAAACTTGTACAGGTGTAGGTGTGAGCACTTCTGGGGATTGTATTTGATATGTCTCTATAAACCAAGCAAAATCAACTTACCTGCAAGATGAAACTATCCACTTAGCAGATGAACACGTTCAATGTGCTAAGTGTATAGTTTTTATTCTTGCCTGTGGTTATATTAAACAGTTCAACCAATTACAAAACACCTAACAATCTGAACAACAAACATTAAAATGTTACTGAAAAAATTGCAGCAGTTTTGCTTTCCAGAATCAACTAGTCAGGTAAATCCAACAAATCTAGCAGCTTTTCAAAGGGACCATCTTTACAAAATATAAAAGACATCAGTTCCTGAAATTGCATGAAATTGCTATTGGGAAACACATTATTGTAGATCCTATTACAACAGTTTATATCATATACAACAAATGCCATATTTAGTTATGTGGTACAATACACATGATGCAGTAATGGAGATACAGTAATGAAAAATGTGCCGTCTTGAACTAAATCTAGCATTTCCAAAGAAGGCTGCACATAACTAAAGATAGGTGGTTACAATTCAGAACTGCTTTGATAAGTGATTCATTAATCATAAATAGAATTAATGTTGTATTTTTTAATAATAGAAAAATAGGGTACATTATTGCTCAGGGTCCCAAATCAAATTAGTCCACTTACTTATGCAGCACTGCAATCTCATTCTCAATGCTGTTTTCCTTTCCCTCTAGTGCCTTCTTTGGGATGCACTTGATAGCCACCAACTTCTGGGTCCTTTTCTCCTCGGCTAGGACCACTTCAGAGAATGCTCCCCTGAAACACAAACAAACAGATCAGTCTGTCAGACCTCAGTATATTTACCACAGACTGTGTAGGCAGACGTCTTACAGATGTCTGTGGTAATATAGAAAAAAAGAAACTCCTGGTTTGATGTAAATTGATCAAACCTTAGTGAAAACTTCGATACTGATATTTAGGAGCTAGCAGAAATTCTACACTGTTTCTGGCAGATTATGTTTATTTTTAATTTTAGCCTCCTCCTGAAGGTTGCTGCTATTCAAATTTTGGAGATGTAACAACTTAGTGGGATGATTTGGAAGCACCAATATAAAATGCTGGGTTTCATATTTGTGAAAAATGCTTGTAATAGCCTAAAACTTTCAAATTTCCATTCTCACCTACGTGATTCCCATAAATTAAGCGGATGGTTAGAGTCTGCATTGCCATTGTGGTATGGTATAAACAAATAAACCAAAAAAATAAATAAAAAATGCTTCTACACACTTGGATCTATTACTTAAATTTTAATCATATATTTGATGGGTGCACATACAGCTAAAAGAAATTACACAATACCTGTATTGATGTTATAAGGGATAGATAGAGATGGCACAGTTTCATACTTTTGACTTGTAATCTACCATGTAACCAGTAAACTCAAGACAGATGAATGATTTTAGATTTAGGCATGTGGGGCTATAAATTACTGACTTAGCTAATGCGAGGATTCCA
The DNA here is from genome assembly GCF_033026475.1 of Channa argus. Taxonomy (NCBI): domain Eukaryota; kingdom Metazoa; phylum Chordata; class Actinopteri; order Anabantiformes; family Channidae; genus Channa; species Channa argus. The sequence goes on along the minus strand of NC_090201.1, from coordinate 11,539,591 downwards.
TGTGTGTTTGTTTTTCAGGCAATTCCATATTAGCAAGTGCCAAGTTAGATGCATCTCCGATTTTTGATAGTGGACACTGAAGTTATCATAGAACATGAACATTCACACAGGATTTCAGCTGTATAGACCACATAAAGGGATGAAACACAATTTATGAAACCTTGTCCAGACTCAGCAAGTGCCACAGGGCCAAAACTTGTTCTTGAGCTTAGTAATAAATGGTATTAGCTCTGTGATTTGAACACTGTAGTTACATTTAGATTTATGTATTTTTTACTACATATTGTTTACTCATATTTCTTCTGATTTTTGCTATGAAACAATTATTGAAGCTACACCAACTTGTGGTAAAGAAATGTTTGCTATGAAATAGACCTGTCATGTCTTTGTCTCCCTAAAACAGGTGTTATTAAGCTTTTGTTATTACTTTTATTTATTATATTATTGTTATACTGTTATTAAGAAAATTTGAATGTCTTCATTTCCTTGTGTGGATACATATGGTGTGGCCCACATAACTTCAAAGAGCTTCTTCAGAATGTTTGGCTAAGAATTATATATATTAGGTTAGGCACTCAGTTGTTAACATCAGGATTAGGGTAAAGGGTTAGGGAATGTAGTTTGTGTAGTGAGACATGACGCTCTCTCTCTCTCTGTGTGTGTGTGTGTGTGTGTGTGTGTGTGTGTGTGTGTGTGTGTGTGTGTGTGTGTGTGTGTGTGTGTGTGTGTGTAAAGATTAGATTATATTAAATTCAGCTTTAATGTCATTACACATGTACAAATACAAGAAAACAAAATGCAGTTTAGTATCTAACCAGAAGTGTAATAACAAGTCGAAAATATACGGTGTCTATAGTATGTACAGGATAGGCAATTTTATGGACATAATGTACTTGTGGAAGAACTATGGACATAATATACAGACGGGAGTTCTGTGGACATGATGTACAGATGAATGTGTGTTATGAGGTGTTGACTCTCAAAAGAAACTATAAATACATATTTACAAGTCAATATGTGCAAAGTGTAGCATTAAATTACATTACATTAAGAATAATGCATAATAGAATAATAAACAGTTGACAGTGCAGTGTAAAAAGCTATTGCATAGTATTCAGTACATGAGTATTGTGATAAATGTGATTTGTTCTTAATAGATAAAGTGAAAAACTTTTAAAAACTTTACTGATCAATCTATTAATCTTCCCCCCCCCCCCCCCCCCCCAAAAAAAGAACTTTTCTGAAAACAAAATTATTCCAACTTTATGGGCAACAGTGTAGGTTTTCTGTGTATAAATGAAAGAAAAATGCCACCAGATAAAAATGCTAAAGCCCAAATTCTTCTGTGAATTCTGTACTTAAAAATAATACTTAAAATGTGTTTAAAAATATGTTCTTTTCCATATGAGTCAATGACAGGTATGTAGCATGCACGTTTTGTGTGAGAAGAAGAGAAAGCAGAAGACATGGGACTGCATATATTAGTGGTTTTAAATCCTTCAGCTACTCCTACACTACCCACTACTAAATGCCTAGATCAGATGTGGTCATCGAAGGACACAAATCAGAAGATAAGAGTTTACTTTACAGTATCTGGCCTTATTCAATCGTCATCTAGGATGGTGAATTCCAGCTTGTCACTAAATGAACATACCCCATTCAGGTAATCAGCAGTGGGTAGGGCAAAGATATAAGAAAACAAGCAGGACAGGGATTATTGAGGACCAGGGTTATAAACTGGAAACACAGCAAAAATCCCATGGAGCCTCACCGAATATTCAGCATTGGCCATTTGAAATGGGAGTCCATGTTTAGTACTGCTACTAAACATTATATTTACAGCTTTATGCGTACTTTATTTAGAATCACAATTAATTTGACTGCTTGTATGCAAGGATATGTCTTCTACAACTGGGGGGTTATTCCATCATTCCAACCTTGTTGCTAAAATAAAACGTTTATGCTAAAATACATTTATTACAATGGTTAAATTTTTTGTATCAAAAAAGGGTTATCGAGAATTGTACATTTTCATTAGTATTAGTATTGGTATTAAGTTTTTTGGTATTGCAACAACCATGGTGTATAGTAGTCAAAATGTACACTCTCTGTGTGTTGTGCTTTATGACAATTACCTATTTATAACTTTTCTGGTGTTAACCAAAGCTTACAGAACACTAAACCCATTTCTTGATCAAAGTAACAATTATCCTGGGAGTACGGCTTTGTGGTCACACCTCAACAAGAAAGTAAAACTGCCACAGAAAAGCCATTAGCTTTGGCAGAAATCCAGCTGTGTGGAGGAGGTTGTCAGTGCTGCAAATTCCTCTGTAGCATTTGGAGGATTTTGTTGACATTCTCCATGCACCCACTGACACGCCAAGGGGCTCTGGGGAAGTGTCACAGTCGTTCACACAAACACTGGTAAAACTAACAACATTAATGTGCCTTTAACAACATGGATATCTTATCGTATCTGTTATTTGAGTAATTTTTCATACGAGTTTCCTCATAACTTTCTTTTAAATGTACCCAGTGTAAAATCTAATGAATCTGCCTCGTGGATTACTTAAAAAAGGTGAAGCAATTTGAAGTTTAAGCTATTTTTTAGCTGAGACCCTTCAAAATACTCTTTCCAAAAAGAGAAACCTTTAACCCTGACTTCCTGTTACCAAACAGCACTGGGCATTGTTTTTATGTACTTCCTCTAAATACTTCTTTCTGAATAGCAGAGAACTTTAGGGAAATGCCTATATTTTGCTGGGCAATGTTCTAAAACACAACACTTTTACAATGAGACAATGTAGCTTCTGTTAAAGGGGATTTGCTTTTACAACTGTTATAAATAAAGGAGTCTTTGCCAATGATGATATTCATTCTGTACATAATAATATAATAATATTATTGGCCATGCTGCTTACAAATTAACCAAACTAGAGACAGAGAGAGACAGTGTTTTCTGATGTCTGATAAAAATGTTAATGTGTTACTACAAAGATATTGCTGAAAGGTTTACAAGGGGAAACTGTACTGATGAAGAACATGCTATGACACTCCAGACCTGTCCTATCTCCCATTCGAAGGCTTATATTAAGTGCCTCTGAACTGACTATACTGTGGGCACAAACACGTATGCTAAATTGGGACACAAGGTAAACTATCTGTAGAAATGCATGTTCAGTAGCTGTTGGTGATTACTTGATATTGATGAAAAATTCTCCGTCAAAACAAAACACTAAAAATTGAAAGTCAACATTTATACTGCCATTGAGTGTAGACTCAGCACAGAAATTGTAAAGAGCATAATTGTAATGAATATTTGATTGGTGCAGAGTACTGATGAGTTTGCTAAAAGCGTAATGCCAGCAGAGGGCTTTAGATGGATTATTAGGTAAACAAATGTGCTTACTGAGCTGTTCCTGTTCCTAACAGGACATTCTTATCATAACAATGGGAGGAAGAGGATACACACATAGTCATATCTTTTTATAGTTGTGAGGACACTCACTGTTATTCCTCTTACCCTAACGTTACCAAATACAACTTAATGCTTAATATAAAACTAATAATACAAAATGTCATCACAACAATGGTATCCCACAGAAAATTAATCACACTGTGCTGCACAGTGTGATTAAGACACACACACACAGTGCTGTTAGCACTCTCAATTAAGACATGCCTACTGCAACTCTGCAAACAGTATGTTTTTTACTGTGCAAAATTCACTGTGCAAATACGTTCATTTTAAATATAGCCAAGCAGCAAAAAATATTAATACCTGGAGACTCAAAAAAGATAAATATGTACATCCCATCAAAACAGCATATATTCTAATGACAGACATTGTGCACAAAATCCGTATACAAACACATTTCATCCTGTCCAAACATTGGAAAAGAAGCAGCCTTTTTGCTTTTGCTGCTCAAAAGCTTCAAATATTAGCATAGTTACTCACTCACTCACCTAAACTCTTTATTACATAAGTGTCTGCATGTAAGCTGCTTAGTTCCCATGAAACTTTTAACATGTGTATCACCTGATACCTCTATGTAAAACCAAGGACCTAAAATTTTAATGCATCATTAACAAAGAAAAACACTAACGCACATTACATAAATGCAAATTTACTAACTGACCATTAGTGGAAAAAAAGATTATTAATGGCTGGCTTTCACTTGTAATCAACTTACACTCCCTTTATGCAGGTATTAATTATTTTTTTGTAAGAAGCCATATAACCCTGAAATTGCAGAACTTCAGTCTCAGTTTCTTTAGTCCCCTCTCCTTTATTGGAATGTTTTCTTTTTTTAATACCTGCTGAATTACAGTTTTGTACTTTAGGTGTCAAAGCAGACTAGTATTATTGTTAACCACCCCCCAAAAAAGTACACACATTACAAAATAAACAAGCATCCTCATGTGGTTTTGCATTTGCCACATTTTCTTTCTACTATAAAACCCACGTTTCGCAAATTTCAACTAATTTTGAAATCTGTCCTGCTGAGAAGTTGGTCAAGAAAGTATGCAAATAGATGACAAAATAGCAACTGTGCAAAAGTCAGAAAAAGACAGGGAATGACCATCTGGTCAAATAACAGCTGAGAGATACCCAACTGTGATACTGGTCCTAAACCATAAAAAGACCACCTTTGGTCCCTCTAAACCTGAAGATGGGCAAAACCAAACCACACTCACTTTCTTTCTCTAAAGACTCACTCACTGTATAACCGTTACAACACACCATAGATTGGTTCAGTAATGTTTTCACTCACTCTTAATTTTACCTTAAGCGTATTTTGTTTTTAATATTAAGTTTTGGGATACACGACTGGCATGCACATTTGATTAATTATGTTTTGTCAATGTTTATTCTTAGACAAAAGTGTGTTCAGTAAATATCACACATACCACACTACTACCCCTAACCCTAACTCATGTTAGATGTAAGGTTATCTTTGTGCTTTGTCTACTGGTGTCTTAATAATCCTTTAATTAGTGTTGCTTTAATAGAATGTTGCTGCGGTGCTGGGATGTTTGACTCACTGCCAATAACAAGAATTGAGTCATTTGAAGAAGTATCAAGAGGTATTAAAGTTGTGGCTGATCAGTGTAGTAAACCCCCAAGCATTTCTGTGAACAGAGATAAAAAGCACATGGAAAGACATTTCCAGTCAGTTTGTTGACATGTCGTTAGCTTGCAATAAGGGGAATATGTGCAATAAGAGATTATAACAATAAAGAAAGACTGTGGGAAGATGTACAGGACAAATCTGCAAGTGTCCTTAAAATTGTTAAGAGTGGATACCTTACATTTTGTGTGTGTGTGTGTGTGTGTGTATGTGTGTGTGTGTGTGTGTGTGTGTATTCCTGGAACTACCGTCTATGCCATGCTGAGCTGTGTGGTGCTGAGATGCAGGCTTCAGTTTGAATTAGGTCAGGGTTAGGCTAAAGGGCTGAGGGTGCCATAAGCAGAGATGGATTTTAAGGATTGAGATGAAGTTGGAAACAGTTTCTAGCTGTCCTTTTTTTTTTTTTTCAAAAGTTAAACTCTGGAGTGTTAGTGTATTAACTCTCAGAATAAATAAGAACCTCATTTGATTATTACTTGTGTAAATATCTTAAAGAAGATGAGCAGAATATCTATACATACATTTTGATGTCTGTTCTCTAAATCTAAAAGAAGAGTAATCAGGGATAAGACGACAAATGAGGAATAGAGATAGGTTAGCATGCAATAAGCCTCACTCATAATTCCTGTATGGGTTTATAAGTGGCTAAGACAGAATTTCATTGGTAGTCACAGTAACATGTTGTCTTGTGCTTTGAGGTCCAATACAGGAGCAGGGCACTGTCTATGCTTTATCTCCTTTAATGAAGGAAGGTCTTAGCTTTGTCTCATCCTACAGCTTACACATGCCATAAAACCTGATGACAAAAGAAAAGCAAAGAAAGGCAAAAGCAAGAAAAAGGTATTAACTCAAAGCCATTGCAGTGGAGCACCCTGGGCTAAAAAAAATACTAAATAAGGGGAGAATGAAGAGAACTGAGATTTTAATGAGAGATAGTGAAATAATTCAGTACGATGGAATAATCATGATATTTTATTAAATGATAGGGAAAGTTAAGACAGAGACAGAAAAAAAACGATGCTTGGAGCGAGATGAAAAATAGATGAAGTGGGACAGCTCTCATGCTGGGAGACTCATATGCTCCATAAAAGGTAACAGTTTCCTTTTTTTCACTACTTTGTAATTATCGTTTTGAATTAGTTTGATTCAGACTCAATAAACAAAAACATGAATAAGGTAAAAGCAACAAAATAGCATTCAAGCCTCAATTTCTTTTAAAACCTATTTCTGTGGTTTTCACTGTGCCTACGCCCCGAATTAATTTTACAATTGCATGCTGACATTATGGCAGAAGAGGGACAGGTGGTCACAGGATGCTTTGCCTACTTAATACATGGAAATCAGAGGCATCGCAGCAACAATGCAAATAAAGTCCAATAATAGGGATTAAGATGCCTTATCTACACTAATATGGTTTATCATTCAGGCATCAGGAAATAACTATAACAAAGTGATTGATGAAAAGTGTTACTGATATAAAGATTAAATGCAGAATATATTTTACATTTTGCTTTGAATACAACAAATGCAACTAAAAAAGCACATTTCCTTCACTTTATAATAGATGGTTTCAATTTAAATATTACAATAACTTATTACATTCTGAGTGGATGAGGTTTATGTGTAACCTTTAGTAAATTCCTAAAAATTGTTTTACAGAATTCATTATGTTCAGTTAGAAATTAAAAAAGACCAAAAGCTAAATTTGACTTGAAGTAGCCTAATTTATGTACAGTTTCTCCATTTACTCCAGAGTAAAAAGAAAACGTGCCCAGCTGTATTTTCATTTTTCTTTAGATATCTAAATTTAGATTATTTCCTTCTCATTTTTTTTAGCCTTGCACTTCTTTAAATTAATTGTAACATCTGTCACCTGACTCTAGTTTCCTCAGCACATACTGTAAACTAATGTTATTCAAGTGCATTTGACACTTGGACAGAGTCAAAGTCTAACCTTTTGTCACTCAACCTGTAGCCTTTCATCACCTCATTTTCAAGCACGTGAATGAAAGCACTTTTGCACATTGACAAACACACAAGTACCTGAATGAAAGTGGCATTACAGAACATTTTCACTCAGGAGCAGAGTGCCCTCGGACAGAAAAACAAAGCTTTTTTAAAGCCTGTGTAATGTTGCCAAAAGACATGAATGTGAGAGAACAAGTGGAGCGAAGGGTTTCTTATTTGACTACCGGATTGTGTCGCAGCCGACAATTACTGTATCATAAAACAATAAAAAAATCGATCATCTATGGAATCTAGGTTTATAAGATTAAAACATGCAATTCTGACAAATATAAATCTTCAACAAGAACCTTTATACTGCTTGAACTTTCTTGTCTAATAAAAATACCAAGGGCTAAAACCATGGGTGATTCATATTTCTTGGTGACTAAAGATAAATAGAAAATGAGGAAAATAAGTTCACTCTGAAATCATCATGCACAAAAAACTCTCTGCAATCAATTAGGAGCATATATTATGTGCTCAGGAACATACACAACAGTTCAGGAAGTAACAGGAACAAACTATAAACAAAAAAACCTTGTTACAACCCCCATCCCCTAAACATGCACAACCACACACCCACACCCACTTCAACTGAAATATAGCCACTAGCAATGGCAGGGGCTAGTGGGTCACTATTCATCATCACTGAAACTGACAATCCATCAGGCCTAACGATTTTAGATGATTACATCATGTTCCTCTACTCTGTCTCTTGTTGTTCCGGGCCCCTCTGTTTTGCAATGTGTTCTGGGCTGAAAATGTTAAAAAAAAATGTCCCTCTTACTTGCTCACGGCATTAGACCACGTGCAGCCATTTAAATGTCAGAAAAGGCAACATGGCCCATTTGTGCAGTTTGTCATCAGCAAAGAAATCTTGAAGTTGGCAGCTGAGTGTGGGAACGATGAATGAAAAAAAAAAAAAAAAACATCCAAAATAAACCCCAAAGAATAACCGAGCTGTTTCCAGGCATTTAAGTAAAAATATCTACATCTAAACAGCAGCAATGAAAAAAACATGACAATGCAGTAACAGTGTGAAACAAATAATGTAATTTAAATTTATTTCACAAACTGCCTCTGATTCATATTTACTTACATTACTACTTACATATATTCTGGAGGTAATACTTTTTATGTATTCAACAGCAAATTACAGCATAATAAAAAAAAAAAAAACAGAATAATCACAATATTTATTCCTAATAATCTGCCATAGACCTGGAAGCTGGTAATGCGGTTTGCTGTGGAAAAAGAACTGCTGCTAAAAATGGTTTGTGTTGTCTTATTACAGAGCACCAGTACTATACAAAAAGATCATTATTAGCTTTCCAAATGACCAGTGAATTTATAAACAGCCATGTTTGGATGATGACATAGATGACACATGACATATTCTGAAAACTATAAACAGGCGAGGGGACAGTCATTCATTATGGTATAAAAGGGTGTTAATTACAAAGTTTGATAAAATAAATTTTTGGTTTTGCAAATAATTGTGATATGTGCATTTTCAATGCTACCAACAATTTCATTGTAAAAGATCATTGTTAATCAGCTTATTGACAATATCCATAAAAAGGATCCATGGTTTAGTCTTATATGTGCCTGTGTGTCCCCATCCATGTATAATGAAAGCTTTAATTTCAGCTAAAACTAAAGAGTGGCAGGACACACTGTTCCACAGCCATCACAGTGAGAAATCAGGAAACAGAGAACAGGTGATGGGAACAGGGGAGCCAAAAGGGAGTTCGATTTCTGAGAGTGGGGATGTGTTTTTGGGCTGGGTCTGACAGAAACAGAAACAAATATAAAGTGACAGAAAGGAACATAAGGAACATAAGTAACAGAAATGAGAACAGAAGATAAGGGAGGATTTGAGTTGATTGCAGTTGCTGTTGCCTTTCTGCATTATTAATCCCCATCTGTTTTGATTACAAAAACATGTGGCTGCAGCTGGGACTTCAGGGTCCAAACCCATATATGTCACTGGTATGTAGTTAAAAGTAGCCTTTTATTACATAAGATTACATAATCAAATGTAATTTTTAGAATTTGCTTGTGGTGGTGTATTAAATTAAGATATTTCATGCTCTGAACACATTTCATTACATTACTGAAAGTAGAGATAAGAGAATTCTTTTTATACTATGTTGGCAGAGGCCAGTGACTAATGAGCCATAAAAAAAGACACTGTATGCTAATATTTTTATGGAATACTTTATAATATTTGCAGAAACAATTTAACTTTATTTATGGATTCTTATGATTAATTTAATGGTGAGGTAACTTGTACCACTACACTACATTTCCTTCATGGCCAAAGTATAGAACGTGTAGGAGGCTTCAATAACATGAACATGCACATTTATAGAGAAATGTGTGTGTAATTTTATCTGCGTTTGCCCGCAAAAGACAGAAAGGGTTTGTCTCTTGCACAATGCACACATATGCACCCAATGGTGAATTATTAATAGCAAATCAAAAACTTTGTTTCCATAGTGACTGTTTGAGTCCATTATGGAAAGTGTCTCCTGTTGTTACCAAGACAACAACCCAGCAATGGCAAATGAATGTGGCACACAGCTGAGTGATGCAGTGAGCTGGTGACCTCTCCATAAACAAGCTCTGGACCAAACCAGGGGCAGGTGGAGAACTGAGGGGCTGACAAAGACAGTTGCTGAAAGGATGGGAAAGGCTTTTTGTGTAAGCAGTTGTGCTAATACAGTTTAACAGTACAACTTCCCTCGATGTAATAATCATTAATTTACCTATACATATTGATTTTTTTTTTACTTACTTGGAAGTAACCAAATAACAAATTTGAAAGTCTTTTAGTTCTATTACAATGTCACCATTATCACTCACTCCCAAGCAATACTATAATGTCTGTGTTAAATATTGTGTGTGTTGCCCTGTATTTTGGAAAAATGGAAAAATGGAAAGTGTGGCTTTTGGAATGAGATGAGGTTTAATAAACTCACAATACAAGCTTAGGTTTCATCTTGAATTCAGTTGGTGATCGCACAACTTAGTCCTGGACTAACAAGGATATGGGTGTATGTCAAAGGTATTCTGAGTAAGACACCTTGGATAAACATCCTGTCTTGTGATATTCTGCATCCATAACTTAAAGAGTAGTAGGATTAAAAGAGCCTATATTTAACGGCTGTGTACTGTCAGCAATTTTTTAAATTGAGAACAAATGAGGGTCCAAATTGCTTCTGCCAGTCTGCTAATCTCACTTGCATAAATATAGCACTGACTGCAAACTAGTATGATGACAGATAACAAGCAGTAGGACTGCCATCGTGCACAGCAAAAACTAACCACGATCATTTTTAGACATAAAAACATAAAAATATGCATGCGCATTCACACACATACACATACAAAGACATAGGTTTGTATTTCTGTTCTTGTTAGGACTTACAATGTCATAATGCATTTCCTGGCACCTTAACCATCACAACATACCTAACCCCAATTGGAACCCTAAAGCCAAATCTTAAACAAAATGAAACAACTATAACTATTCAACCATAATTAGAAAAGATTTTTTGGCCCTAACTAAGTAGTAAATACAACACACACACGCACACCAAAACTTGAGACTTTTTAGACAGATTCCAAGGCACCAAAAAAAGCAAAACACCAAAAGAAGACACAGAGCACAAAGACACAGGTCACTCAAAACAGGGTAAAATACCCCATCAGCATTCTGCTGTGATGCTGTCCTCAGAATGTTCTGCTGATATAAGATCTAACCTGACAACGCCTTGCAACGAAGCAATCAACTCCTTCATTTTCCATTTTAAAGCTAATGCAAAACACTTGAATGAAGCTGCCCGGCAGGTCCCAGCAAACTGGAAACAACTACTGATGCTACTTAATGCCTTAATGTTCTCCTTTCCAAATGTGCTGACTTCAAAACTATCACAACAAACGAAACTAAAAACTTCACTTGAAAATAAAAATCAAACTTGTGTCTCACACCCATATACCACTAGTTTTGCAGACATAAACACAGAGTGAAGTGTGACACAGTGGCAGAGAAGCTACAATCCAAAACTGGAACTATCGGTAGGACAAATGTCAAATAGGGTGTTGGAAATAAAATGCTAAATTGTAGAGTTGTTAGATTAAGTTAATTGGGACTTTGTCCTTTGAGAGATCCTTTAGAGTTTTCAGTTTATTAAGTGCATCTGTACTGATTGTAACCCAATACAGCAGCCCAACAACTCTTTTAGTGTATCATGTTCTGTTTTCTTTGACACTGTCAAAGGCATTGACTAAGCTCTGTAGTAATTTATAAGACTGTATATTTAGTGGTGCTTTCATTGTGACCTGCATTTCCTTTACAGGCATTTCTAATGTAGCAGCAATGGAGCACATATAAGCCTCTCAGTTTAAGGCTTTGTGGTTAGTTTGTTGACACTGTGTAAAAGAGGCAAAAAAACACAGCTTTAAACATTATAAGCTTCACCAATTTAAAAAGGCAATATTATATTGCTCTTATATATAATATATATAAAAGGTTTTTGTGTTAAATTGCATTTAACTACATACACCGATTGCTTCCAACTAATGCTATTTACTTGAAGGGAAAATGTGGGGGCGTGGTGGCTCACTGGTAGAGCATTGGGTTGAAATGCAGAAGGCCGTGGGTTTGATCCCAGCCCACCAGGTGTGGCCCTGGCCAGCTACCAACAGCCATCTGGGTGCTGCTCCTGAGCCCGAATAAAATGGGAGGGTTGCAGTAGGAATGGCATCTGGCATTAAAAAAATTAAATTCATGCCAAATCAACGTGCGAAAGACATTCCCCCGTGGGGACCCCTGAATGGACAAGCAGGAAGCGGCTGATCTTTGACCTGAGGGGAAATGTCTCTGTGATTATCCAAAGAAATGGTGTTTGGAGCATTATCCTAAGAGAAATGTCTACAAATCTTTAATAATTCTTAGGACACATCTAGTGAACTCCTCGTGTAAAACAATTATGTTGAGCAGATATAAGATGTATACCTTCACCAGCATAAAGGTGTCTAAAGTGCTTTAAATAGTGTATTTAAAGAAAGTGGGTCTGTAGAAGTGTCTGTGTTTTTGTACTAAAGCACAAAAACAGCTGTAACGCCTCAGAAAAATGGCATTGATGCCAGTTGCTGATCTTGAGACAAGCACCAGCAAATAATATACTTTATACATATACCACAGAGGGCAGTTTGACAATAATTACTTGCCAAGTAGGGTCCCAGTCATTTAGCAGCAAAAATTATCTGTGCAAATACTTACATGACAATGTCATACCATTCAATTCAAAAGCAGTGGGCTCAGGTACAAAGCCCATGCAAATGTTCTGTATTTTATCAATCTGAAAGCCCAGCTAACAAATACACATTAAATGCATAACTAAACGTGTAAAAACATAAACCCTTCATTCAAATTGCAGCAATGTTTGGCAGAGTGTGAAAAAGACCTTATGCAAAGGTGAAACACAAGAGGTTTTGGTGGGGGCAATAAAACACTTACGTTCCCAGGATGTCTTTGAAGTCATACTTCTCCTTCACGTCTGTGGTCTTCTTTTTCCAGGCATGGCATTCTTCACCCAGTGGCATCTTTTTGTTGTTATGGTCAGAAACAATACTAGTGAGGGAAAAGAAGATAAGGAAGAAAGTGGTTATTAAAACTTGTTTCAAAGCTAAATGTCATACCCAATCAAGTTTTATGTTGGAAAAAAATGTTACATTTTCATATTTTCTAAAGTATTTTGTTACATTTCCAGTGAAAGAATCATGGGAAATTTAACAGTTGTTTTTTAGTTTGTCAGCTACAACTATTGATAAACATCATGTTACACAGGCAACTGCATTTGTATCACGCGAATGAATACAGTTAAATTTTGCATTTCAATATTAATTTTACAGAGAACATGACATATAAGACACTACATAGAGCACACACTCGGGAAGCATTTTATCTATTATGCCAAAAGACTTATTAAGCTAAACATGAGACCGTCTTGTTATATATAATATGTAAGTCCTGCGGTGGCAACTTCAGACTGGTTGTGTTTCACTTTCATTTGACATTGCTATAATCTTGTGGAAATTTGAAAATTGAACATGGCAGGCCGTGTACGGAATTTGGTCTGAAAAGGATGTCTTTTCTTTAGAAGGATTTGTTGAAACAAAGTGATGTCCTGATATCTTTAGAATCAACAGATGTAGAATTTATGACAGAAAAGGGTAAAAGTCATGACCCATATCTAGTAGGTTAATAAGTAAGCTATAGTTTGACTCTAGAAAACTTGTTACTGTAGAAGTATATATAAGTTTGAATCCAAACCCTACAAGCCAAGCTTACCAATTCCTCAAAACAGCAGACATATGTTTGTCCTAGTGCTTGATTCACTGTATGTGTAATAGTATTGATCACGGAGTTTGCGTTAATAAATACACTGCTGCAAAGAACAGCAGACACTTAAATGTTTATGACATGTTAGCTTATCTGTAATGTTCAACTGAGAATATGTAAATTAGTTTAGCAATACAATGGTGTGCGAAGACTGAAAGTATAAATATACTTCTGCCTATTGTCACTTGTTCGGAAGAGAAGGTAACATTCAAATGTTTGTCCACACCATACTCTCAGAAGTGGAAGTGATCACAAAGGACTGTGCTGTCAGCTATCATCTAAACCCAGAAAGTGTGTTTAACTCAAGGCCTTGAAGACTAAAATAGCCCTGTTCATATCAACATGCCTCACTCCTCCTCTGTTCCTGCTGCCTGCCTGGCAACTTCACAGTCTGTCGATATGAGATGATGTAACATATTGTTCTGGATTGTACATTGCAGTTTTGTTAATGATGACATAATGACATAGTAAATAAACTCCAAATTAGTTTAGACTAAATGCAGTGTTGAACTGTGCGTTTGAATGTCATTAAGTGAAAGATAACTGGGGCTTTTTGTGCCTTTACTTGATAGTGGACAGTCCAAAGGAAACCATGGAAATGAGAGAGAGGGGTATGATATGTAACAGAGGTCCACGCGTCAGGTGGACATGGTACATGTCTACAACCACTTGACTACCAGACACCTCGAAAGTATAGCTTCTTGTTGCTGCACTGAAGTTCACACACTCACCACACTACCATACGATTCAAAGTTTCTCATATTGTATTTTCAATTTTACACACACACACACACACACACACACACACACACACACACACACACACACACACACACACACACACACACACACCTACACACACACACACACACACACACACACACACACACACACAAAATGGGTCTCTAACTACTTTCACAAATGTCACAAGTCTGCTTCATAGTGAGAGAATGTGTGTTTTACTGTCTAATGACATGTGGCAATCATTCTGATCACTCTGATGGCTCGTTACAGTATGTTTATTGTTAAACAAAACAAAAAAAAAACAGCACATACAAAAGTAAAAGTATGTAGTTTTTAGATATGGATTAGAACAAAATATAATATACAAGAAGCAGTGATAATATAACTTGATTATTACATATTGTACAAATAATTTATTAGTTATATTTCCAGTTGTCTATAGATGAGGTGCTGTCTAATTAGAAATGCCATCGAAAGTCACCGGTAGTGTATTTTGTCCTGTACTAAGATCATTTTCAGTTTGTGAATAATGTATCCTACATTATACAGTATTATCAGCAATAAAGCTCACAGTTATGTTTAAATGCATATTTCTTAGTCTCTAGGGCATAATTTCCTCCACTATTTACCATTTAAAGCTTTTGAAGTACAAGGAAGTGTAACTAAATTAGACAAGAAAATACACTATGCAAAGTGATATGCTTAGGGGAAGCAGTAAGAGGAAGTAAAGTCAAATGTGTGTGAAAACTTTGCAGGTTCATTTGCTGTATTGCAGCCTCTCCTCCTGGAGTCTCATAACAGACAATACATAGTAGACTGTAATTCTATTCCTGAGTACATCTTCAACTTGACACCAGTCTCTTTCTGTGGAAACTGAGGATCCATTACCAGGCATGATTTTTCTCCCAATGTTTTTACTGAAACAAATCATCAGAACAAAGACAAAAGAATACAGAACATTTTGGTTGGATTTTGGTTATTCTATTTTCTGGCATGTTAGGATTCTTTAGTCTTTGTAATGTCTGGTAGTGACAGGTTTTAGCTAGTCCATCCAGAAGATGTTCACCATAATTATGCAACCAATCACTGATTAAGCACTCACTAAGCATCATTTTGTGGTTTTAGCCTCTTTAATCAGAGGATTTACTCACTTTTCTCCATTAAATTCTGATTAAATGTGAAGATATTTTTTTCATCTTCTCAGAATAGAAACGTTCAACAGCTACTTCAGGCTCTGCTAAACTGTCTGTTTGGCATTTTACAGAGTAGGCCAATTTTTAATTCATATAACTAAATGATGAATGGATGCAGGACATCAGAGTTGTTGTGTTTAAAGTGAAATAATGTTTACGGGAAAAGTAAGCACAACAGCACAAGGCCATTTTTAGGAGGGTGAAACTGTGAAACACCTAACAGTCATTGCTTGTTTGTAGCATCTCACCTTGCTCATAAAAAGAGATTTATGTTAATTTATGCAGTGTGAATCGGTGATATTGAACATCAAAGTAGTTTAGAACTATTAGTGCATCAATCCCTGCTTGTCTACATGTAGTGCAACTGCTTACTCAGGAAATAACAATATGCACCTAATTCTCTTTCATAACACTGGGATTTCTCTCCAGTGGCAAAAACATCTGCTTATAGTTTATATTGAGCGACTTTATATTACGTTTCAAAAAACACATTTCACTGTTAGAGTTTAGCATCAGGGGTCTGCTTTTTAAACAGTCAAATGCTATAAACAGCAAATTTAAGACACAAAGGGGGGGAGATAAGGGCAAGTTCTGAAAATGTAGAGTAAAGGAGACACATGCAGGTATGAGCATGAAGAAGGCCAAAAACAGCAGTGCCATGTCTACTGATGACATGACTTTTGGCCAGGGGAAGATACGCTGCTCAAAATCCAAAAAGCAAAAGGATCAAAAAGGCTTGAGAACAGGGGATGCACATTCCCTTGGTATGATGTAACATGCAGCATTCACCCTTGTTCAACGTATATACAGAGATAGTTGCAGTACTCACTGGTTTCCCATTTCTGTGAATTGCAGTGGACAAAAGAAACACACACATACACACAACCACAGTTAAATGTGACAAAACTACATTTTGTTGCGGTGTTTGAGTGTAAAAGTTAGTGCAATGTTGTTAAAACAACTGTCAAGACTTTCATATACCCATACACACCTAGAATTGACTATATAAACAGACCAAATTAGCAACTGATGTCAAAGTTTCATTACAACTTGGGCAAACTGATCTTATCAGCAAACTACTTGTAGCATGTGTAAAACACTTACAAAAGTGCAACACTTACCAGATGGTTCTCTTTTGACTTTAAACAATGACAAATATTGCATTTGGCTCTCATGTACTGCTATTATTTAATATCTCTGCAGACAATCTATGGCACAGATCCAAACTAAGGAGAATCCGGCTGCCAAAGTACAAACAAAGACAAAGTCATGTCAAGTGACTTCAGTGAAAGCCAAAAAGATTCTTTAAATGAATTTAATACTTCTTTTTTGGGCTTTGTTGGACACATGCAAAACTGTGTCTTTAATCCTTTAATGCTTTCAGAGCTGCAGATGGCAGGACCCCTCCTTATCAATCTAAGATTTGGACCGAAGACCAAAGGTGAGCACATTCAGCTGCTTGTATTCTGGATATTATCTCATAATTTTCATTTATGAAAGAGAGTAATCATTTTCTCAATCATCTAACATTTGTTTTTGTTGGCACTATTGTCTGTTTGGATATCTGGGCTGGGGTTGGAATGTAAAACAAAATTCCATTCATATCTTTAGTATGACAGATAAAAAAGATTCGGGTCAAACAGCTGAACTGACAAAGATTCCAGGTCGCTGCAGTAGTGGTTGAGTGTTTCTTCATAAGCCAAGTGTCTAAAAGCATGAACAGGGAGACGAGTAAAATAAATGTACATCATTAACAAATAGACGCAACAGACTGTCTTCCATGACGGTGCACATCCAAAACTACACGCAAACACTGGCTAACAGGCAAACTGAGAGATTTATGAACAGCAGCTTTGTTGGTCAGCTGGTGTCAATGACACACAGCAAATCTCTTCTTAAACGGGGCTTATCAATTGGTAAGCAGACTTTACCTTACAAGATCCTATAAACACAAGAGATAAGGAGGCCTGTGTGAGTTGAGAGTGAAATGGTTGGAGAAACAGAAATAGGGAAGAGGAAATGAAAAATGAGGGAAGAGTAACAGTAAAAATACCTAGGACACTTGTGTTCACGGAAAGCTGTGGATAATTACACACCCTGATAACCCTGGTGCATTTCTGCTAGAGATTGTCAATAACAGCTCTCTCAACCCTAAGGTTCTTTGTAGATGGTCAACAAGGAGGTATCAGCTTGATGTAGCCTGCATTAATTCATAGTGTAGTGGAATTATATTGGTTTGTATGGAGGCAGACTAGTTGGGTAAAACTCAGCCACATAAACCATGCCAGTGCGATCTTCGGAACTACAGTTTCAGCCACATAGAGGTCCTCTTAATGTCAATGAAAGTGCATCCACAAAACCCGACTGTTTCAGTTAACTTCAACATCCTCTCCCACAGTAACCCTAAAGCTATAGCTCAAAACTCAAAACAGGAAAAAACTTTCTTTAGCAAACGTTAACCAACTTGGACTGTTTAGCTGAGATGCATGTTTGTCTCAGATATTAAGATGCAAAGGGAACTTGTGAAGTTCCTGTGAGCGTTAGCCATCCGTATTCACTGAAATGTTGTCTGAAAAACAGCTGTCAAAACCCTGGCACAAAACCAAGATTTAATATCTATCTGCCCTGCGCGGAGGAGTCGAATTTAAAGTTTGTGTCATTGCAGTGTAGCAGTAGTCGTTACTACCTTAAATGTTCGAGTCGGTACAGTCCAACAGTCGTGTCCGCGTCTCTCTCCAACTCGGAGCGCTCTTATCCTGAATCTGCACTTGGCAACCGCACCAGTAGATCTACTCCTGACGTCACAGCAGGGCAGGGCGACTAGCGGACCAATTAGCGCCCAAGCTGTGGCGACCAGGTAAATACTTCTACTTCTGCCATTGATCGCCTCTCCGTGACTCCAGCGCTGTACTTGGAGGTGTCATCGTGAAGCTATGACAATGGCTCAACTTGGTGTAGAATTTAATAACAAAGTAATTAAAAATATGGTTATTAATTATATAATGATAAAATAGTTCATACATTCATGTAGATAGACCAAATCCCTCCCATTGTGGAATTGAATAATGAGCTTTCTTTGTTTAATACAATTGATATTTGAAATGTAAAAGTAGCCGTTACAAAAACCTGATTTTCTGATGAATTAATATAATTATTTTAGCTACTATTGAATTATTAACATTTCCAATCAAATATAGAATTAAATGTATTTATTAATTTCTAAGATTACTTCAAAATATGGTAGAATAAAATGATGATTAATGTGTCAGTTTGTGGTGGTTTAGTGCCCCATCTAGTGGGAAACAACAGAACATCAGATTCATGTCAAGTTTACAAAAACTGTAGACTTGAAACGTAAAACTAAATCATATGTATTGCTAATTGTTTTAAATGCTATAGACTGGAAGTTCACTCTTCACTGACACAAAGTAGCCCACACCATTGTTTTTTGGGGGGACTATTATATTATGTTACTGTATTAAAGCACTATGTGTGTCTAATGTATCTGTTTTTGTGATGTGATGTTTATGCTGTAATCACTAGATGTACTAGTAGGCTACTATTTGATATATATTTTGTGACAGATAAATAATGCATCTTTTTTAAGTGCAAAAGTTCTAGGCAGACTGGCAAATGGAAAAAGGCTTCAATAATACTATTACACATGTACTACAAATATTTGGGAAGATACAATTCATAGAGAGCAGTCTTACTGGAAAATATAGTGTCGAAATCCAAACACAGAAATTAGATTTTTTATTTCTATGTGTAAATGACTCACTACATTTTTAAGAAAAGAATTCCAGGTAAAAACAGATCATTTCTAAGAAACTGTGCTGGTTTAAGAAAGTGACACACCTACATTGGGCATTTCTTGTGAAGGGGGTAGAAGCATGAATAATCTGCAGTGAATATTAGTCATGCAAGTTTGCCTGGAAGGTTAACAGTTTTTTTAAATTGCTAACAAACATTGGTCAATAGTGAAACTACTTTTTCAAAACTCTTCACACCGTCTGCATTACAAACATGCATCTCAGCTAAACAGTTCATCTAACCTCCAAAACTCTTTCACCAGCAAAACAAATCATACATTTCTCAAAAAAGCTCATTCAGCCACAACACTTGCAACAGGTTTCACTCAGGAAGCAAACACTGTCACTCTTAAGACACAGAACTACAAAATACTAACAGCAAAGAGCGTTATATAAAACACATTGTATCTTTAAAGCTTTAATGTTTTTTTGGGGGGGTTAAATTGGTATTTTATTATAGACTAGGATCATGGAGGCAAGAAAAAGACAGAGATGCTAGGATGTGCAGCAAACATTCAGTGACTGCAGCACAGTGGTGGAAAGTCACATTATCCCATACAACGGCAAATGTTGTGTTCCTTGCCCTTTGACCTCTCTCCCCTATTGGCAAAAGTGGATTATGGAGGTCATCCAAGAAAGCACTTAGCTCTCTGTATTGTAGGCACCATTGATAGATTTGTACAAAAGCAAACGATCACTAGAGAGGGCTGCACACATTGTAATGTTTGCTCCTCTCTGGTCTGGGACATTCACAGTTGAACAGACATCTTACTTGGACATTTTGATAAAAGTAAAATTTATTTTAAATGGTACAGTGTTTTTTTTTTTACAGACAATGTGTTTTATTTTTTATTTTGTGGTTTATTGTACTGCATGATGTAGTTCAGTAGCTGGCCACAGCTCTTGGTCATCTCCTTCCTTTTTTCTCTCTTACTGCTACTCTTCTCTCTCCACCAACCTGTAATAAAATAAAAAACATTGTGAAAACCTTAAAAAATGATTCACTGTTTGCTCCACATGGACTACTGTTTTGCTGACTGTGTGAAGAGCTTTGGAAATGTGACTTCAGCTTTGACCAATGCTTCCGATGACCAATGAAAGAAAATGTAAGTATAGAATTAGAGTACATTTGTGTTTGAAAATATTCCTGTAGTAAATTGTGTGAATGTAGGCGCTGGGAGGCGCTGTGACGTAAACGCAGTTGTGTTTGTTGACCCTCTTGACGTCGTCGGCAGTGAGCTGCCAGTTGCCTAGTGACGAAAAACTTTCGAGTGCCACTGATTTCCTGCGTTTTCAAAATCTCTGGCACTCGTCTAACGCGACGATTTCCAGTAAGATTTTTCATGTTTCGGCCGCTGTTTTATCGCTGGATTATGGGACATAATAAACAGTTAATGTCACCGCGAGTGTCGTGTAACGTTTGAGGGTTTCAGCTCGCGTTATGATGAGTTTTGAAGAAAGATGAATAACTATATGTTCGTCAGGGTCGTTGGGAAGGGGAGCTATGGAGAGGTGAACTTGGTGAAACACAAAACAGACCGAAAACAGGTGAGAAACAAGAAGGATGTGGTTCAATACTTCCAACAAGAGCCAACAGTAGCAGTTTTTAGTTAGCGTTAACAATGATTATCTATGGAAATGTTACACCTACTCACCAGGCTTGACGATACAAGGGTAGAGCTAACGTTAACGTAAAGTTAGCTAAAACCTCACCGAGTTATTTATGCACTTGTAGCCTTCTTAAAGTTATTGTTCAAGATTTATGGACTTAGTGAACCTGATAATTCCAAAATATCTAGTGCTGGGAAGATATAACCAAAAGCCCATTTATACCGTTACTTACATGTGAAAAAAATCAGCTACAGAGGGTTATGAACCCGTGATCTGCATTTATTAACTTGCACTAAAATAATTTCACATGATTTTGATTTACTAAAGCCAATTTTAACACTTTTTATTCACCATTACAATTCGTGGTGCCTCACATTAGCATAGATTTGAACAACATTATAAACTCAAATCACATGGTGTCAAAAGTGGAACTTTACCTCAGTGGGCTTTATGGTCTCCTCACAACGGCCCTCAATTCATCAAGGAAAGACTCCCAAAAACGCATTCAAATCCAATCATTTACTATCATGTTAGTTCTTCATGTTGGTCTGTCTTAGGTTACAAATGTGGTACATTTTCTAATTTTTGCATCCTGTGTAAGTGATTCTGCATTTTGCTTTTATTTCAGTATGTTATAAAGAAGCTGAATTTAACCACCTCCTCTAAGCGGGAACGGCGTGCAGCAGAGCAGGAGGCTCAGCTTTTGTCTCACCTGAGACATCCTAACATTGTAACATACAAAGAGTCTTGGGAAGGAGATGACTGCCAGCTCTACATTGTAATGGGTTTTTGTGAGTGTGGTGACCTCTACCATAGACTTAAACAGCAGAAGGGGGAACTCTTATCTGAGAGACAGGTGGTGGAGTGGTTTGTCCAGATAGCCATGGCACTCCAGGTACAGAATTATATAGTACTGAAATCGAGCATATTTATGCAGGTAAAGATGGCTTAAAGTCACTGCTTTGATCTTGCTTTTTCAGTACCTGCATGAGAGGAACATTCTTCACAGAGACCTTAAAACACAGAACATCTTTCTGACAAAAACAAACATCATAAAAGTTGGGGACCTTGGCATTGCACGGGTATTGGAGAACCAGAATGATATGGCCAGCACACTCATAGGTACACCATACTACATGAGTCCAGAGCTCTTCTCCAATAAACCCTATAACCACAAGGTATTTGAGGTATCTGCTATTATTATGTGTAGTTAATTTGTAATTAGTGACTGCTTTACAATTCATTCTTTTTTCTCCAGTCAGATGTATGGGCCCTGGGTTGTTGTGTGTATGAAATGGCCACACTTAAACATGCCTTCAATGGCAAGGACATGAACTCACTGGTCTATCGCATTGTAGAAGGAAAGGTGGGTTTTAGCTTATTATGTAGTCCAGAAATATTGTAACAAATATATTGTTAAAATGATAACGTTATTGGGCATTTCGCCTCTGTACATCCCTCCATTAATTTGAAATAAAACACTCAAGATGTGACGTCAAGATTTTGAGCTTTAAATGAAGGGGTTTGACGAAATCCTAATTTTTGGTGGCTCATAAATAGTAGAACAAACTATCACAATTACAAACATAATAATGGCCCTTAATAGTTGCATAAAAATCCTTTCAATCCCTGCCTGAAGTCTGGAAGTCATGAACGAGACCATACATTTCTCCTATTATTCTGATACAAATTAATTATCAGGCCAAAGAACCTATTACAGAACTGGGATTTGTTTTTTTAGGTGTTTTCTGGCAAAGTCTAATCTGGCCTTTCTGTTTCTGATGGTTATCACTGGTTTGCACCTTGTTGTTAAGCCTCTGTATTTTATTCATAAAGCCGTCTCTTGACTGTAGACCTTGATGATGAGACTTCTACCTCCTTAGAAGTCTTCTTGACTTGGCTAGATGTTGATTTTGGTTCTTCTTCAATGTGGACATAATTCTGCTGATATCCACTTTAATTGTCTTCTGTGGTCTTCCATCTGTTTTGTTGTTGTTGCATTTGCCAGTTAATTTGCACTATTATTCTAAACAGTTGTATAGGCCAATGTTCTTGCTATCTCTCCTGTAGATTTATTTTTTTATCTTCAGGTTAATGATGGCCTCCTTCACTTGCATTGAGACCCCTTTTTTGGGATTTTCTTTTAACATCTACCTAATGCAAATGTAAAACTCAAGACCAGCTCCAAGATTTTTAATTGCTTGAATAGTAATGGAGTAATGAGAAACTCATGTCCATAATTTGTTTGCCTATAATCATTAATTCAGGCAATCAAATATCGGGGTAAATGTATGTAAAAGGCTGTAATTCTTGAATGGATATCACAACACTTTTGTCAAACCTCTCGAATATAGCTGAAAGTCATCACTTTCCTTACATCTTGAGTGTTTCATTTTATAAACAGTGTGGTGGTGTACAGTGTGATTTTTTTATTATTATGAAAGCAGTAAAGATCAAGAATTAGGTGTTTTCCAATATGCAAAGTTTAATCAAGTATTTCCACTAAATTGTTTTTCCTTTTTTGAGAAACTCAAATCAAACTATTTACACACATCAATTTAATTGTTTGTACGCAAGCACAGACTCTTCTGGTTTTTCCACCAGCTGCCACAGATGCCCAGTAAGTATGATTCCCAGCTGGGAGATTTGATCAAGAGCATGCTGTGCAAGAGACCTGAAGACAGGCCTGATGTTAAAGTTGTCCTCCGACAGCCCTACATCAAAAAACAAATAGCCATGTTCCTCGAGGCCACCAAAGAGTAGGTGTAACTTACAGCAAAACTTGGAGTTCAGAATTTTTTAAAAGTTATTAATTTCATGCTAAAACTTTACCTAATGGTCACTTGTCTCTTTCTGTGATTTTTCTTATATGCTAACTGAAATACATTTCTACTATTAGATGTTTTTTGTTGATTTTAGTATTGGGGAAAAAGTTTTGAGTTTTTCTTAGGTTATTGTATTTATTCTTCTTTCCATGCCAGAAAAACTGCCAAGTCAAGAAAGAAAGCTGTGATTGGCAGCAGTGATTGTAGAGCCAACAATGCAATGTCTGTGGCGTCACCGCTTCCAAAACCTGAGAGGTGTCCTCCAAGTCCCCAACCGGAACCTCTTGCCAGGGTGAAACGAGTAAGTAACTGACGAATAGTAATGCGGGTTTGTTAAAGGGATTCAGCAATCATAACAAATGGTTTTAATATTTGTATATATAATGAATCTGATCAGTAAATAATAGACAATAATTTTTTGCTCACAGTAAGCAGTTAAAGTATTGTATTTGTGGTGGCTAGTTTATTTCTCTGCTGCAAGTATAACTTAATTTAGTTGTTCTGTGTACATACTTTTTTAGGTTGCTTAGATTTTCTTCAGTTCTGATATCAGCCAGAGACATGTCATGTTGTGACTTGTTATGGTTTTGCTTACTTTTCCTTTTTCCTCAGAAAGAAGATATTTCAAAACAACATAAAGTGTGTAACAGCATCACTGACAGAACTCCTATCCAAACCCCTCCACCACCTAAAGCCTCTTCATCAGATGGTCTCCAAGGCAGCTTTTCATTAATAACAACCATCAGCAACATCAATATTGACATTGAATTGCAGGAGCATGAGGACCTGTTAAAGAGACAGGTGGAGAAACCACAGGTAGTTTTGTCTCACTGCCGAGCAGGTAATGAACATGTGCCTCATAGTGTGTACAAAGACAGCAACAGAGGAGAAAAAGCTGATCCTTCTCCTCCTCCTCCCCCTGTTAAGCCTCCTCTGAAGTGTGTATTGGATGTTGGCAGTAGGGGAAGTCCCAAGAGGAGGGATTCCAATGGGTTATTAGACATTCAGACACAGGTCACGCCAAACCCTGGGGATACATTTTCTGTTTTTGGGGAGAAACAGATGTCCTACGTAGATGCAAAGGATGATACCATTGAGCTACTTAAAGAAGCTGAAATGCAGAAATCAAAGCTAGAAGTGAAAAATAATGCTGCCATTTCTGTCCCAGACATGAGATCTGCACAAAAATTCAATGTGGAAAATTATGTGGACAATAAAAATGACTCAGTTGTTTTTCATACCAGCACACCTACACAACACCTCCATACCTCAGACATCCAAGTAAGTGTGGATAGTAATTATACTTCAGTTATTTCTTGTGAAATATTCTTGTCTATTTTTATGAATTGTAATTAATGCCTCTGTAGGACAACCTAGAATCTACTGAAAAGCTGTTAGAGCCGTTTCCTTCAAAGCTGGTGAGAATGATATTTTTTGCACTCACTCTGTGAACTCCTTCCTGTATAAAGGCCATAAGGTATAAGCTGACTGTGTAACACTACCCGCAGCCGTTGGGACAAAGTAAATGTGTTTTGTGTTTTTTTGCCACTGTAAAAAATTTAAATGTTTCTTTTTCCTTTAAGGAGGAATCACCCTTACCAGTCAGCAAGCCTGGGCTGACCACTAACCCACTCTTACCATCAGAACTTTCTATGTCACAGCAACACAGAACGAGGGACACCGGACAGACACATGGACATCAGGACAAGGACAAGGTCAAGATTAAATCAAGAGCTAATATTAGGATACTGAAATTCATAAACTTGGAGGGAAAAAAATCTGTTTATATTATGTAATTTACCTTTATTATTATAATAGAACAACATCGGTAACACAAGGGAGCCTTATATTTTCACAGACCTTTTTCTGTCAATTTTTACAACATTTGGATCTTTTTGTGCCTTCTATTAGTCCAAAGCTACTGCTCCTAGACCTTTACCCCCACCTCCTGTTGAGAGCATAGCTGTGGAAGGGAGAAAGAGTAAAAGGAGAGGCACAGAAAGCAGAAAAGCTTGTGAGGCTGTGATCTCCACCTCAAGTAGTTCCTGCAAAGATGGATTGGTACCACTGCCACAGGTTAGAGTTTCACGCATTTACAGTATATGCTGTTCACATCCACATTTTAGCACACACGTGTCACTGTCTGAATATCTATTTTAAGTTTTTGTGTTGGTGAAATAGCAAGATTAATCAGCAATTTGGAAAACTAATTTGTTTGTTGTTTTCCAATCTCATAGCTTTTTTACTTTACCAGTATGATAATATGAAAACCAAAAATGTTCTTGGTAGACTAGTGTGTTTGTGCTGAAATCAGCAGATGCAGTTCACAAAGGACAGAAAATGTCATGTTTTATTTATTTATTTTTAATCTTAAAGGATCGTCCTCTGAGTGCCAGAGAGAGGAGAAGACTGAGGCAGTCTCAAGAGAGTGCCAGTCAACCAGGTATTCTGTTGTCTTGTAATTGAAACCAGAACTTTGTAAGTAAACCAATGATAACAGAACCAAACTTGCACAGATGAGGAAATGACAGTAAAATGTAATACATGTGTAAATTTAGTCACACTAGAAAATAGACATACTTTCACATTTTAAGTGAAATATTCTATTCATTTTTATAGCTCGGCAAAAATAAAAAGGAATATTATTTTTCTTTTGATTTCTTTTATACTTTAACCAGGCATTGGTGTTGTAAGAAGGTCTTCTTATGATGTAACTACCAAGAGGGATGAGTATTACAGTGCCCCACTTACCAGACATGTTTCAGACTCTATCACTGACATCAGTAAGGTACCGACATCCAATAACAGTTAACATTCAGTTGTATTTCATAGTTTTTAAAAAGGGAGTCACACTTTCCAAATGGGAAGTCGTGTGACAAAACTTCTTATGAGGTCAATGTGATGGTGTTATGGTGACATTCAAACAAACATTTACATTACAACTTGTCTCACAGTTATTAGAAATGTTTTATTACAGCAGGAAAAGTTGTTGGAGCGACGGTCAGATGAAGAAGAATTTAGCTCATCCACAAGTTCCACCGAGCGATCGGACTGTGGGGAGAGGTGAGAAAGTGTAACTCACTTCAATTCAGATAAAGTCACCATAATGCTTTGCAATTTGTACGATTGGTTCAGGAAAGACTAGACTATTTGCTTTTTTCATATTGCTTGATTAATTCATTATTCTTGGGTGATTTGCAGAAAGATGGAATCCAATGACATGCAGGACCTGGTCCTTATGATGACCCAAACCTTGAAAATGGATTGTGGAGATGGCATGAGCCAGATGGATGAAGGCCGACTAGGGTGTAGTGCACTGCCAGAGTTTAAACTGAACAGGAAGTACAGGGACACCCTGTTGCTTCATGGGAGGAATCGAGAGGAAGTAGAGAACTTGTCACTTGGTGAAATACCAATAGGTGTGATGTTTTGGTCTGTCTGTTGTCATCAGTCACTTTCTGTCGTGTGCTCTAGTGTTTACCCAGTTTGTTGTTCCCAAAGGCTCCACATCTGTTCCAGCCAAGATAAGAAGAGCCATTGAACACCTGAGAACAGATGTGGTAAAGGGGCTGGGGGTCAAGCTGCTGGACAGAGTGCTGGAAATAATGGAGGAAGAGGATGAAACCAAACGAGAAGTATACATTTTTTAAAAAAGTAGAACAAGTCATACAAAATCCTATATAATGAACCTTTGCTATAACTCAAAACCTTAAGTTATGAAATTATAAAACTGAAATATATTGTGCACTCTCAAGCACAACAGAAATCACAAAGCTAAGCAAAGTGTACATATACATACTTTGTTAGAGGCCTGGCATGTGCAAATGGATGTTAACTTAAAAACACTTTTGTATTTCTTTGACATAATAGATTTACCATGGGGAGTAAATAATCTCTGCAAAGGGCAAAATGTGATATGCTTAAAACTCTTAGGTGTTGAATTCACCTGTTGTTTCCTTTGCTATATCTGCTGGTATTCACTTTGTTTTCTGCAGCTGTGTCTTCGTAACCTGATGGGGGTTGAGAAGTACCAAGCTTATGCTGTGATGGTGAGGCAGCTGAAATTCTTCGAAGATACGGCCTTCAAGGTTTAGACAAAAACATCTACTGTACACAAGGATTTAAATTTTGTTCTACACACCACTTGGGAGAACATGGTCATGGAAGTCAATATTTTTGACATATCTTGTATAACAGAAGGTGTTGACTGACCAAGGGAAAAATAGGTCACTGTTTTTCATTAATATGAATTTGTTTTCTGCCAGCACTCCAGTGACTTTGGCTGGCATTGCTATTGTGTTCCTGGTTACATGTGAATTCTCATTTATTTGCAGATTGGAGTTGCAATTATAGAGTGGACCATATGTAATTGTTTTTGTTCTTTAATCCAGTACAGATTGTAACATAGATCCTGCAATTTCAGGATGCCTATGCAAAGATTTGAATCCTGTTAAAAGTGCTTCATGTCTTGGCACTTGCTGTAGTGGGCACTCATTTGTTTATATTGCTAAACAGAATTGTTTTACTATGCTGTGTCTTTGATGATGATAGATCTTGTATTGTCTTTATTGCAGTTTTATACATAAAATAAATGTTGATGCACTCTAGATGTTAACATTTTAAAGATTTATAATAAATCCTGAATTTTGTATAGCTGTTGTCTAGTGTCTAGTGTTAACCTCAGCAAAAAAATAAAGCACCCAAAAACAAGCATCTTTGTGCATATAACACATACTTAGTAAGTCCTCCAGGAAAAAAATACAAATGAAAATATCCCATTTCTAAAAACTAAAGTATCAGATCTTTATTTTTTTGAAATAGTTATTCAATTGACAATGCTGTAGCAAAGTCCTAAATGCTTTAAGTTGGAACTGTAGCACAGGCTTCTAAATTATTTCAAATACAAAAATTTGTTTTAACAGCCAGACAAAATAGTTCTTAAGTTATTTGTGCTTCTTCTTCTTGAGACTTTCCTGTGGTTTTTGGCTGGTCTCCCCACAGGTCTCAGGTACAACTGGCTGCCATGGTAGAGGATTCTTTCTGTACATAGGCCATGGAGGTAGGGTCACCTAAAGTCAAGGACAAAAACAAAAAAGCAATATAATGTCTACTGTTGTTTATGGACCAGTTTAGGAAACACTGACGTGGTATGAAACTAGGAGAACCAACAAATTGAAAATTCTTTGTATAATTCCCACCTGATAAGTGGTCTTGGTTTTGTGTTAAAATACAATTTTACATTGACATCAATTATTACTCGAGTGTAAATATTCACAGCAAAAACTTACCACACAGGAAACGGCAAAACCGGCCAACACAATGTACACAGTCCACCCAAACTGTTCAATGATCAGACCATACACGAACCCAATCATCTGGAAAACAGTTAAAAAAAAAAAGATCACTAAAAATGGCTGCAGATAAAACGCAATGCGTTTGTAGCGGCATGTTTTGAAATGCTAAATTGCCAAACGTGTCACGACCAATTACCGCTGAGACGAGTATTATTCCCTGGAAAATCTGCTCGGCCAGCTTCTGGCCTTTATAATCCTGCAACAAATTTTGACAAGAAAAGAAACCCTTATACTGAGTTAAGGCAGTAAAAAGTGTTCAGTGCAACACTTGTAGCTTGAATGTTGCTTTAAACATTCTTAAAATCACATTCATATGAAAAGCACTCTAACGTAAAAAAATAATGGCAGTGCAAACACAATCTAATGATATGTTTTAAGTCCAGTGTGGTTCAGCTTTACACTCTAATTAAACACCAATGACTGATAAAGACTAACGACAGAAATGTTACATGGAATGAGAAGAGTTGGTTGGTTTTGGCTTCAGATACTAAAATATAGCAGCTGTTACTACAGCACTGGCCAAAGCAGCGGCGGTAACTCAGTTGGTAAATGCAGTCGTCTGAGCTTTATGTAGGTTAGCAAAAGCTTCGTGGAAACGCGTGAATGTAACATTTAGCCATATAGCTCCGCAGCTCCACATCTAACGAGCTAATTAAATCTTACCATGTGCGTGGGAATAGACTTAAATACAGACAACATATTTCCACTTAAAACGGACAGGATAGTTAAACGATCAAAACCGAAGCAGTTTGGCTTCCGGTTCCAAAAAGCTGCGTCGTGTTGTGAAGGACCCGTCTTGTGTAACCGCGCAGATTCACAGATCTATAAATGATGGGGATTGACTGAAGGTCTATTGTTTGTATTGATTTTAGCTTTTATGTTTGCTGAACTCCTCGGCTTCCTAAATGACTGCCTGTCTAAAAGTCGTCCCATTACATATACTGAGCATACCAGTTTTAATTCCCAGGTTGTACTTCCAAATCAAATGAGATATACACTTTTAGTGAACTGTAGACAGGTTGTTGTACACTTAAAACAGTAAGCTAAATTATGTTTTCAATCAGGTAAACTGATGGGCAACTGTTACTACGTGCCACTGGGATAGCAAATAAACTTGATGTTGAGTTGGCAGTTTGGCTTTTAGCGCAGATTTCTTTCGCTGTCCTTTTGTTTTGGAGGTGTTTTCCTTTGAGCTATCTACATTTCAGTTTTAAGCAAATTAACAAAGTTCAAGCCTGCCGTTTGCAGACGGTGCGGGTGTGTGTTTATGGGGCCGTTACGCAGCAGTGCATCTGCAATTCTCAGTCTTCATTAGCCAGCCGGCTAATATATCTTGAGCTCATCTCGGATCAAGTTAAAGTTATTTTTTCTCTCCCTGTTTTTATTTTGACTGCCATCAGAAGTGCTGGATGACTGATGAGGCCGTTGCCATGACACTGAGGAGAGGTAAGGTTGTTTGAATGACGTGGCTGGTAGTATGCATCTTTAAAACCCCTCATGCACAATGAATAGAAAATTAAATGTCATATCAACAAGAAGATGGGGGAGTAAAACCAAGACAATTGAATAGCTCTTTACATTCATCATTACCTTTCAAAAAATCTGTGGCTTACAGATTCCACACCGACACTATTGCCTCGTACACTTTAGCTAATTGTAACATCAGCTCTTCGTTGTGCTTCTCAGTAAACGCGATCATCCTTGTGCTGCTGGCGGTAGCCTTCTTGATCATAGTTCAACGAAATCTCCTCAACTTAAGTGACTTCTTTCACAAAGAACATCCAGGTATGCTTTTACACAGTTTCCCTATAAAATTGTTTGAATCTTGAACTGAACGAATCTGGAATTTTTGTGTATGTGCTGTGAGTCGAAAACGTTTTCAGCTGCTCTGTACCTATGTGTGGGCTATGCCTGTTTCATAGATGATCTGCTTTTCTGGTTGCA
The DNA here is from genome assembly GCF_033026475.1 of Channa argus. Lineage (NCBI taxonomy): Eukaryota > Metazoa > Chordata > Actinopteri > Anabantiformes > Channidae > Channa > Channa argus. The sequence continues at coordinate 11,508,557 of NC_090201.1, read as the reverse complement.
GCAGTGGCAACAGTTTGTGACATCTCAAAAATGTCTTAATCCAGATACAGGTTTGATTCTTCCATTTGAGTCTGAGTTGTCACCTGACCTCAGACTAGAGGTGGTGAGGAAAGGAGAGGAGATCCCAGTTGTCATCACTGCTGAGGAGGAGAGACTCGGTGCTGTGATTGCAGCCATGAACAGTGTTTACCAGAACAGTAAAGCTAATGTTGTCTTCACCATTGTGACCTTGAACAACACAGTGGACCACCTAACGTAAGACCATCGGACACGCCTGTCTTGCTACTTACCAATCAATACAAGTAACAAAGGGATTTAGAGTGAATATGTTTTCATCTTAATCAGCATTTTTATGTTTGTTTTATCGACAGAACATGGCTGAGTAGGACAAAGCTAAAAAATTTAAAATACAAGATAGTTATTTTCAAGACTGAGCCTCTCAGTGGGAAGATATCTAAAGATCCCCAAGTCGTGGAGGCTGTAAAACTGGTAGGATTAAAGAATGTAGTATTGCTGTGCCAGAATAAAAAATGATGCTGTGGTTTCTGTGTTTACTTCTTGCTAACCATGTTAATTGGTCTGCTGTTCAGTTATCCTTTGCTAGGTTTTATCTCCCTGTATACATACCTAATGCAGAAAAAGCCATCTATTTAGACGACGATATAATTGTACAAGGTAAGACACCAGCATAAAGGTAGATAATCACAATGGTCATAAAACTAATGAAAATCAGAAAACCGCGGCCTGTCGTTCATAAAATACACGTTTTTCTTTCACCCTTGCATACATTAGAGAAGGACGCTATGTATTGGAATTAATTAAGAAATTTTCTGTTCCATCTCAGGCGATATTCAGGAGCTGTATGAAACTAACCTCAAACCAGGACATGCAGCTGCTTTTTCAGATGACTGTGATTCAGCGTCTGCTAAGGGCATTATTCGGGGGGTTGGGAACCAGGTGGGCATCTTTTGCTTGAATGAACAGTTTTCCGTTATGTAAATGTGGAATATTAATAATATGGTGATGCCTGATTAAGTAAGGAATTGTTTTCAATAGAATAACTATTTAGGTTACCTTGACTTCAAGAAGGAGGCTATCAAAAAGTTGGGAATGAGGGCCAACACATGCTCCTTCAACCCTGGAGTCATTATTGCTAACCTGACTGAGTGGAAGAACCAAAACATCACCCGTCAGCTGGAGCACTGGATAGAGCTTAACACACAGTAAGTTACTCACAATAGTGAAAAGTAAATACATTTGCATATGAGACAGTCTATTCTTTTAAATTCACTAAGCCAGATGGGAAAATTGAGGATTTTTTCCTTCTTATGAGAATTGCACAAACGTATAATTTGGTGTTTCCCCAGGGAGGATCTCTACAGTAAAACACTAGCAGAAAGCATCAGTACTCCCCCACTCCTCATTGTTTTCTACAAACGTCATGCCACCATCGACCCCATGTGGCATGTCAGGCACCTCGGTAAGTTCTGGTTTGGTACTGGTAGAAACTGAACAGAATTTGTCATTTTTTTTCAGCGAAGGAGTAACTGGAAATCAAACTGCTTTTACATCTGGACAACTCTGAACAATTATTTTTCATCTTGGAGGTTTGTGTAGACATATGAGAGAAAATAAAGCATGTACTGTAATAAAGGTTTAGGTTTTAAGCATCCTAAAGGAATAGTTCAACAGTTACACCTGCATTTGTCTTTATATTGATATTAGCTAAACGTCTGCTGGTTGTATCTTCACACTTATTAAGATACCATATGATAATAGTAACCTAAAATGCAAAACAACTCTTAACTTACGCTGTAATATCAGTTTAATTGTGCTAGAAAATGACAACTGGTCTTAGAAATTTTACTTACAAAAATCATCATATGAGATATTCTTAACTACATTATTATTTTTTTTACTTATTTTAGATTAGATTAGAGTCCCATTTATTGCCATTACACATGTACAAGTACAAGGCAACAGATGTTTAGTATCTAACCAGAAGTGCAACAATCAGTGCAAAATATACAGTGTCTACAATATGTACAAGTTAATTTATAATGTACATATGGACATAATTTACAAGTGAAAGTACTATGGACAAAATAATATACAGATACAGGTACTATGGACTAATAATATACAGATGGGAGTACTGTGGACAGATGAATGTGCGTTATCACATTTTAAGTCTCAGCAGAAACTATAAAAGCTTGATTAGAGGTCTGTATTTTCAGATTGTACCATTACATTAAGAATAATGCATAACAGAATAAACAACAGTTGACATTATTCAATACGTGAATGAGTGAAATAAATGAGGACTTGGACCAGTGTGTGAGATGGATACAGTCCAAGTACTAGAAGATTACCAGAAGGTAATACCTGCTAGATTTCTAAAGTGTTACCAAAGTGTTACTAAAGTGATACCAAATACAATAGTGTTAGTATTAGTAGACTCAAACTTTGTTTTTCAGGTGCTACAGGTGCTGGAAACCGTTACTCCCCCCAGTTTGTAAAAGCTGCTAAACTCCTCCATTGGAATGGACACTATAAGCCGTGGGGAAGAACGTCTTCCTTTTCTGATGTGTGGGACAAGTGGTTCATTCCAGATCCCACAGGAAAATTTCATCCTGTGCGAAGACACACAGGGGACAACTAGGACAATAAGTGGGTTTCAGGAACATTTTGAGCAACTAGTCTTGTCACAGCAGGAACATGCCTAGCAATATCTCAGGAACTAAGTAAGGCCTTTTCCCTTGCCAGCCCTGTACATGTATTCTGTTACATTATCATCCAGATATGTAGAATCTTATGTTCCTTTTAACATACAGAATTGACCCTTTTTCTAAACCGTGTTGTGAGATGTGTTTTGATCTTATTTCTCAAAACTATTTGAAAATATTGGTGAAATTGTTTGAAAGTGGCTTTTCTGATTAAGATGGGGTGTGTTTTCCTAGTCGGTTAAAGCACCTCAAACTAAGTTACTGTAATACAGCAGTCTTGCAATAAAGTCCCCCTAATGAATGTCATAATGTCAAATTTGGTTAAAAAAACTATCATAATTTTGCAAGATGTAGTATGTGGTGCCATTGAATTGTATGGCATTACGCAGTGTTATTTTGCACATCTGATTTTTATTAATGAGGCTATGCTAAGTAACAGAAACATTTCTCTGTATAATGCAGTACAGTTTAACATTATCACAAACTACATCCACCAAAAAGACTGAAGTTAAACCAATTTCTTTTACAATGTTGGTGTTTGAACAAAAACGGAACACCGTCACATTCCTGAAGGCAATTACCAAATAAATCAATAGCAAGTTACCACTATCAAATTACTAACCCTCATCGTCAGGGAAATCAGTGTCTCGTGGTGTTTCTACATGCAGCTAAATAATGACGCCTTTATTTACAATCTTAATTATTTTATATTTACCTCGGTGCTAATGGTATCAAACTGTCCACCTTATAGTTTAACTGTTTCAACCATGTTCACGTTCCCCGTAAATTATGTCTAAATTGTATTCATGTTGGCCAAGCCTCACCTTGTTACCTCAATTCTATACTTCCTGTGGAAAAGATTATTTCAGACTCTAATTTTTTCATCTAACTGTGGTCTTTGCTTAGTTCATGACAAACACTTTATATGTCTTTGGTCTTCTTGAAATAACATAACTCTAAATGACCGTGTTCTAAATCGAGTTCAACCAAAGTTCGTTGCAATCAGATCAGTATGGCCCCAGCTACTAGTAACTATGCCAACAACCCACTCGAATTTAGTATTGTATTTTCCCTCATAATGACCTTTTACTGTGTGGTCTTATTGAATTTGTAAACTACTAAGCAAACAGTCTCTGCATAAATTGAAGAAACATGCCATTTGCACCAAACTCTGTCAGGATTTTTATACAATTTGTACTGGTGAAAATGTAATTTTTTTGTAAAGTACATATAATAAAATCCAAATTAATAATTTTATTCTTTTGATTTTGTTTTACTTGTGTGTAGAAATCGATTTGCCATTTTAAAAAAATTGTCCAGTTTAATGTTCTTTACTTCCTGAAAAGGAACAAAACAATTCCTCCAGATTTTGGGACATAGCCTAAAATGCCAGATTTTAGCAACAGCTTTACTTTAAAAACAGCTTTATTACTTAAATTACAATTAAGTGTTGTACATGTCACATTGTTTTTAGGTTTTGAATCACTAGGTTGCACAGATTACATGGAAGTATTGTAATTGCAAATTTGTAAAGGACTTTTAAGATTCATAATCTAAAACAGTTCTGTGACAATGTAGCGAGAATGTAAAAATGTTGCCTTCTTACTGCAACTTTCTAAAGCCAAGTAAAGACCACAGGGTTTTGTAGAGGTTTTATTAAATTTATACTAAGTTGTCTATATACAGTTTTCTACATGAGCAAGATATTACAAATGACCTCTGGACATGTAAAACAACTGAACAAAAACCGCAGGGAGAAAAAGAGTTGATATTTACATAATTACTAAACAGATTTTAAGTTCCTTGTCTGACATGACTGAAACAACTGACAACTAAAAATGTAGTCTTTGTGGTTTATGGTTAGTCTTGATCTGGACAACTGTCCCACCATCCTCCAGGTTGAAGAGGTCAACTGGCCAGACAGGCAGACCTTGTCAAAGACAGACTCTAAACTGCCTGAGCATCAAAGTGTCCTGGATGTGAAGTCCAACATAGGTACCAGCTAAGAAGCAAGGTGACAGCAAAGCTCATTTGAAATCGGTGTTGAAGTCATATGCATCATCTGTGGTAGTAGTAGAGATGCTGATGTCAATGGGGACCGATTGGAACTGCACTTTGCCTGGTTTCTCTACAAAGACAAACCAAGATGTAAAAATCATACTTAATGGTGTATATTTTAGTAATAAATAAATTTAAAGGAACAAGTTAAAACAGGTTTTACTTTTGAGTAATTTCTTCTGTGGTTTCTCTGGTTCTTCTGCATCATATTCCTCCTCAGCAGTTTGTTCAGGCTGCAAGAAAGGAAAATTTTAAATTCCAACACTTCAAGATACAGATTTATGTTAAAAAAATAAAAAAAAATTCCAGCCATCAGGATCAGAGTTGGATTAGAAGTCTTCATAAACAAATCAAGACTTGCATTTTTGTCCTCACTTCCATGACACGGGAATGTTAAACATAATTTGAAACAGCTGAACTGTCTGACAGTTCTGGGAGGAAAAAAAAAGAATTCCATCTGTATTCACCTTATTTGCGCATACTGCTTCTCTCTCTGTGCCAGGTCTTTCTTCAGAGATGTCACTGATGGTCAGCAGGCCTGCAGTTGGGCCCTTTGAGATGAAGGTTATACTACTGGCTTGGTTTGGAAATTTAACACCTACAAAAACAAAATTTGCTTTTAGGATACAGGAGGTGACTACATGTATATACAAGGGTCTTTAAGTCTAGACAAGTTCATAAGCCTTCTTTAAGCCCCTGTGTGAATAACATAATGTTAACAATTAGGCTTTATCAGACTTTGCACTTATAAATAAATCAAAATCAACACCTGTACCTTTTAGTGTTTCCTCATTGCCCATTTTAAGTTTGTTTAGGTCCCAGCCATTCTGCATTTCGGCCACCACAGCCTCAGACAGGTAAGAAGGAAGACTAATTTTCTCTGGTGCCTTACAGTGGTAACTCAGCTTGGCTCTGAGGAAACACAAAACCAGTAACACTGATCAAGCCAGAGATTTTAGCACCCCCTACTCTAACAAATACAAGCACACAGTATTTATGGTTATCCTTGCTCAGTGTTTGGATCAGAGTTGGATTATTAGTCTTCATAATAAATTCCAGAATTGCATTTTGTCCTCATTTCCACACTGATGTATAGCTGGTCAGCCTTTCCAAACTCTTTAGGAAAGAAAGATAATACTAAAACTCACCCTGTCCAATCTGCAAGAAAAGCAGTGGCTGCCTGCTCAGTGTTTGGGATGCCACCCTTCTGAAGATAACCTCGTTTTTTGGCAAACAACGTTAAAAACTCCAGAGAGTTTCGGAAGTCTGGGACGTTGTACTGAAGCATGATCTAAAACAATAAAAACAGAGAACCTGAAAGACAATGCCCGCATTCAAATACCAAAAATTTCATCACACGTGTCATTGAAACTGTTCCTACCTGGGCCTTGTCACACTGTTTGAGCAGTGTCCTGACCGCTTCCAGCACACTTTCCTTGCCCTCATCCACCTGTAGGCTCCTCAGAGCCATAGATACTGGGGGGTTGGCATGAGATGCCACAATTCCTGGGCTATCTATTAGCTTCACATTCTTCAAGATATGCACTTCCTGCACAGATCTGGAAATGGTAAGAGACAGACCATGTGGAAAAGCTATAAATAAGAGATGCTAATAGACAAGCATTCATAGTAACAGCAACTGGAGCATAACTAGTAATCCATTATTCCAATATATGTAATGTGACATACATCTTAGAGAAAATGCTACAACTGTGTTTAGACCTAGCCTAATTCGCCACTCACTTTGTGATGCCTCTCTTGACACCAGCGTTGCAGGCCAGAATCCCCTTCATACTGTTGATAAGACTGCTCTTTCCCACATTAGGAAATCCTGAGGGTAAACAATGTGCATCAAAACTGAAGATTCACATTATTTGCAACAGACAGAATACAGTGTGACAGAACACATAAGGTAATAAGGAAAACTACTGGATAATTTTTGGTAAGGAAAAGGATGTGCTTACCAACTATGCCAACCCTGAGTGAAGCTTGATTCTGTATATTAGCTGCATGACTTGTGAGGAGCTCAGTGAGACAGCCATTTCCAAAACAGGCTGCTCCTCTTGATTTGTCCAGGACTTCATTGGAGGCCACTATCCTGCTCTTCTTGGCTTGCTTTCGAAGAAAGAATGAGACTGAAGTTAAGAATGAGTCTGAAGTTGATCATCCCCCTCCGAAAAATCTTTTTATTTTGTTCACAAACACACAGACTGGCTTAGCACAGAGCCACTTAATTATGTGGTTTGTTTGTTACTGTTGGAGGTTATAACCAGTTACAACAGCACAACACAAGCTGCTCAACCTTCTCAGTCCTCCGTAAAACAGTTTAGTGTAGACAAAAAAAAAAGATTTTTAATAAGATGAATCAGAAATGATGAGAAAGATTGCTCAAAATTACAAGGGAGCATAAATATGAACAAAAGAGGGCTCCATTTTGTGTTTAAAAGTTAAAAAAATTAATTCTGTGCCATTTTTCATAGTTGGCATTTCACTTGTCTGTACTGAAATTATTCCAACTTTTTTTAAACACAGAGGCAAGGTCATGGGAGCGCATTGAAAACAGTGTATAGAGGCATTTAGTTAAAAGTGTGTGGTTAGAACAAAATTTGATGAATACAACCAGAACTGATGTGATTAGCAAATCCCGGTAACCAATCAAAGTAAGTTAATCAGGGTTTATATAATAATAATATATAATAATAATATAATATAATAATATATATATTTATATATCAGTCTAAACATCTGTTTAGAATCACTGATGTATAAAATGCACATCATACCACTGTTCTATCCTTCATCTGTGTTGACGCTTTGAAGGCCACAACTGGAAACTCCCGCTGTAAACACTTTATCCACATATCCACATTTTCCCTCGGAACCAGATCTATACAAAAACAAAGAAAATCCAACATAATCATGACTCTGAGTACAAACAATGCATTTTGCATTCAAATTAACAAGAGTACACAAATCTCATAACTCAGTTTGTCCCATAGCATGAATTAATATGGTACTGTCTCAAGGCAATTTACCTATTTTGTTAAGAAGCAAAAGCAGCTTCTTGTTGCCTTCCCTCTGCAGCACAGCCTCCTCTAGCTGTGGACACCTGCAACCCAGTGGATCACGAGCATCAAGGACTTCTATTACTACATCGCATGTATCGATTACCTGAAGAGAGACAGATTAGGCATTTTGGTGAATTTTTAAAAAGCACTAAAAGACATTTTTTTCTATAGTAAAACTAGTTTTGAAAAGATTTGTCCTACCTTATTTAATTCAAGGCAAAGGAACTGTTTTGAGTTTTTGTCTGGGGCGTTGAGGTTCTCCAAAGTCTTCCGAATTTCATCCTATGTGAACAACACAAAAACAAAGTCAGTAACAGTGAAGCGATTAGAGTCGGATTTCACAGGTGACTGCAGGGATTGCCTTTTACCTGACGAGCTTTCTTTGCCTTAGGTTCTGTTTCTTTACTTGGTGTCTCTTTTTCCTTTTTTCTCTTCTGGGCTCGTTCCTCTTTTTTGGCTTGTTTCCTCCTCTCCTTTTCTTCTTCAATCTAAGAATCAATTGTAAAAAAACAAATTTACAACTTTGAGAGGGACCATCAAGGGACTGGTTAATAATAAAAACCTGAACCAACATTAAGAACAAGCTAAGGTTATTTTCACCTATAGAGAAGATTTAACATCTTAATTACATTTAGGTTATTAAATCCAGATTAGCTCTACTCATCAATCTGGACGGTCTAAAGTAGTTCTTGTGATAACAAACGCCACGAGAACAGCAAATGACTGCCAACCTGTAGTCTCCTCTGCTCTGCCTCTCTGAGCACCTCCTCTTTGAAGGGAGCACTGCTAGGCACCCCGGCATCCTTCTTCACTCGTTTGCTGACTCCTTTCTTTTTTGCTTCTTTTCTCAGTTTCCTGTTGTGCTCCCGGACCTAAATACCAAACACCAGCATGTAACTCAGCGTCTTGTAGACATTAAAAGGATTCAAACATGTTCGATGTTTAAGGAGTCACACAGGCCTCTACTCAGTAACGTTAAATTAATTTGTCACCGTGATAAACGTAAATTAACAAAAACACTAAAGTTGGGAGACTTACCTTCTTCTGTATTTTATAACGTTTGGAACATGACAACCGCTTACTTGCTTTCTTTAACTCTATTGAAAAAAAAAAAGAGATAACACATGTGAGTAGTTAGCTGGAGACGAGGCTTATCTAGAGTAACGTCAGTGTCCAGGACTTGCTAATAGCATTAACTTATTAGCCACGGAACAAATAAACTTAAATACTTGCTTTTCATAAGTTCATATAATAATGCAGTACTTCTAAGTATATTAACTTACTTGGTCGTTTCATGGTGGCGTTGAGAATCTACCAATGTGACCAATTTGCTCTCTCACACGTGCAGGAACGCACAAGTGTGACGTTTTTCCATTTCCGCTTAGCACGGCGGAAGTAGTTTATGTTTCGCCACCTGCTGAGCTGGAGGGGGATACTTTATCCGTTCATGGACGTGAGGGTGCTGCTCATGCCTGATTATATTTATGCATTTCTTTTGTTTAATAACAAAAATACTGTAAAGTAGATCCTTCACGGTAAGACGTTTTTCCCATTAAATATTAAAAAAAACACACATTAGCATGAAGACAAACTGAAAAATTATTTGAAGATGACCGTAATCCCAACATTATTGGGAACTTGCATATGCAGTTTTTATTATTTCATTGCTCACAATCTCTGAGTGTTAATTAATTAATACTTGATTATCATAATATGTTATTAATTTGATATTGTATATTTGGTACTAGCATTTTGAGTTTTCGGGGTCACATTTAAGGAGAACCTCTGTGTATGGTGTTTATGACAAAGAAATGCACACACATTATAAGCTGAGAGTATAAAACCAAGTACATGTATTAGTATTATAACCCAAATTTTTCTTTCAATGATTCTGATTTTTATTTTGATTATATTTCTTTAGGGAATAATGTCAGTGCTTGAAAGTTTGTTTGCATTAAAGTTACCACCTACAATAATTGTAATGCAGCAATGGACCTTTTTTGTCACCCTGGTCTCTGCTCAGTTTCTCTGATTGAGGTAAATTCAATTCAATTCAATTCAACTTTATTAACTTGGGTGCAGGAAACTACTTTTAAACTTTGGAAACAATATGTATATGCTGAGCCTCATTGATTTCTTCAAGTTGGTTGCATTCACTTGTAGCCAGCTATTTGCAGCCATATGACATCATCCATTAGGACAAATATTAGTATACACTTATTGTGGTAGGCTGTTTTCAGTTTGCTGTGTTACACCCAGGTGTCCGGCACTTTAAACTGACTGAGTCTGAAACAGCCATAGCTGCAACGCAAACGACATTGTAAAGACTGAAAGTGTTAATCAGACATCAGAATGTGGTTCTTGAGGTCACAGAAAATCTTCGGGGTGGAAAAGGTCTCTGGTGTCGCAGGAGAAGACGAACACGAAAAGAACTCCGGGTCACGTGATTGGGTCGAGCATCTTTTTGGTCCATTTTGGATGATAGCAAGAGCTCCGTGCAACCAAGAAAATGACCAAACTGCAGTTTTTGAACGTATTTCTGACTGAGCGACTTATGCTTGCTGCGCAGGAGATTTACAAGTCTGTTGAGGATACAATTTTGGAGTACCAGGAGGAGATAGCGATCAGGGAGCGGGAGAACGACCATCTGAGACGCAGACTGCGAGACGCTGGAATTGAAATATGGCCAGGTTAGCTCCGTTTAAAGCTAACGATGCAGTTGTCCCTCTTTATGTTCTCTCAGCTGAGACTGTGGAGGGGCACTGGGCGATTCTGCGTACAGGACAAATGCAAAAACACAAGCAATAATGTTGCCGCAGTTCCCAGCAAGTTAACTTTGGCCGTTAGCGAGCTAGTTGACGTTAGCTGCCGCTGTTTGTTGTGGAGCGGCTAGCATGTTAGCAACCTTTGTTCGTTAGCCAACCTGCTGGTTTAGCCGACTAGTCAAATACCCTCGGGTTAGCATTTAGCTGGATCTGGATTGTATTAATTGGCTTAGTTGAAAGGGACACAGACAAAACAAACAACCTATCCACCATTTACACACTGTCATAGTGTTTGTTGTTTACTCCAGCTGCACATGTAGCCAGGTCTGAAATTGTTGCTCGAGGTGCCAGTTGGTTATGAGAGCTAATAGACTCTTTAACCTGAGAGCCTCTGTCGGGATTTTCTTCAAATGTACTTCACAGTTGACCTCAGCCTTCTTTTCTTCTCCAGTAGCAGTGTCTAAAATCATAGTTATTTTAATCCTAGTTGACACAGGGTGGTAATACTTAAACCTTTGCATATAGTAGTATTAACGGACATGTACTTGCTCAAAGTTTTCCAGACTGTTATATAGTAGAGTTAGGCCACCTCACCTGATTTTAGCATGTCCTAATTTTCATGAACATCATATATGTTAATACACCCTAATAAAATAATGCATTAACACTCATGGAATGGAATATGGGCTTTTATGCACAAAAAGTGTGACATAACAATTATTAATTAATATTAATTATTAATTATTAATTATACTTATTTTGCAACTACCATGAAATAAAATTTCATAATTTGATTACCCCCTGTTAACATTAGGCTCTAGGTCTTCCATGGCTTTAAAATCTCTTCCTTGCCTAGTGTTTAACATCGCATATGTTTATATTGTAATTGAAATGCAATTTATAAGCAAAACAAATAATTATGTAAAGTGGCATATAGCATAAGTACTTAAGCTAGAACTCGACTGAGCCATGAACACATCTGTATTTGCTGCAGTGGAGTAAATATTTTCAGCTGACCTGCTTTCTTCTTTTGTGTTCTCAGATCGTCCATCCATGGCACTTTTGGATGAGGAGGAAGGTGAGCATCCACGACGTGAATGGAGTCCCAGCATGGGCCATGAAGAGCGTATTCCTATACAGATCAAGGATAAAAGAGATCTCCGGGCCAGCCAAGGAGATGATCAGCTGCGTGGCCATAGCTCTTGCGGCACACCAGATAACATGTTCAGTCCTCCGCGTGTTGGAAATGAATATCCCCCGGAAGGCCCCCACACATCCAACCTCCCTCAGAGTCAAGGCGTGGAGAACAGAGAGAGGGATCCTGGATCTCGAGGTTCCTCGAGGCATGTGAAGGCAGAGAGTGGTGGAGGGCACAGAGGCTCTACTTCCTCCAACAGTGGTGCCCAGCCTCTCGCACCAGTCAACCCAAACTGCTCAAATGAAAACAACATTGACATTATTGGGGTTGAGAATGGAGGACAGATGGTTGGTGCTAAGGGAACTGTTGCTGGAGCTAACAGAGGACAGGCCTCTCACATGCGCAACCAAGGAGCCAATGCTGTTGACTGCCCTCATCAAAAATCTCCCCTCCAAGGCCACATGTCATCTTTCTGCTGCAAGGTGTGTGGTGAGGCATTTAGTCATATTGGCCACTTGCATGTGCACGTACAAGTGCACACACGGGAAAAACCTTATCGCTGTGGTGTTTGTGGGAAATGTTGCAGCTCTTCTGGCAGACTCCAAGAGCACCAGCGTAGCCACACAGGAGAAAAACCATTCCGCTGCCAGATTTGTGGAAAGGGCTTCACACAGATGGCTCACCTGAAGGTACACATGAGGATCCATACAGGAGAGAAGCCATACAGTTGCCCTGTGTGTGGAAAGTGCTTCAGCCGCTCTGACAAAATCAAAAGGCATCTCCAGACCCATAGCCGCGAGGGAACATATTTTTCAGGGCAATGATGCAAGTGTGTTGTTAAACAACCAAGTGTGAAAATTATATTCATGTGGGAAACTTTTCTATAAAAAGCTGCAATTGCTGCCATTAGGACAAGGCTTTTCTCTTTTAATACCCAATGAACTAGGGATCCTGCAACTCCTAGAGTTTTTCTTACCTACCCTAATACTTCTTTATCCCATAGTCCCTCAATAGATTTTGTATTAGCCAGTTTAGTATGCCATTTACGTAATTTTGTACTTGTCACCGAGTATTAAATCTCCGAGGACACAATTTGAGTTATTAGCTAGCCTTTCTGAATAATCTAGCGTTTCCTTAGTTATATAATTAGCATGATGAAGTCTTCCACACATGCCTTGAAACTGAAAGGCATCAAGAAATGCAACAATGTTCAGCATAGTTACAGCTCAACCAGGTTCACACGGAGTTTAAAATCTGCAATCTTGACATATATCTTCTAAACATTATTTAATATACTGTTTGAAAAATCCATTAAATCTTGTAAATTTTTCAATTAACTGCAGGATGAATGGCCTAAAAAGTAAAGTCTGTTTGTTATCTGGCTTAGTCCACTGCCACTTTTTAAAAAATGTACTTTTTATGTAGCAGTTGACACCTTTAGAACAAAAGCTACTGAAATGTCCCAATAAACTGTGGACTTGAATAATGAAAAAGTGTGATCTGGCACCATTTATGGTCTTTATCTTAGCATTTCATTTTATTCTCAATGCTGTTACATTGTTGCAGAGCTAAACACTGCCATCTCACATTGTCAGTGCTTCATGTTGTGCATTGAAATTTGAGCAAATCTGTTGTGTGACTGCTCCACTATTTTGTAAAATAATGCTATGAAATGTAAAATACCACTAATTGTGATCTGCCATTAATTTAGTTTAGTGGTGTATTTTTTTTTTTTTCAAATGACATTCACTATAGCATCTATCCAAAATGATGCAGACATTCACTTTATTAAAGGGCCATTCAGTATTAACTGAACCTATCTGTGATTTTGTTTCCAGGAGTCTCAGATTGCATGTGTTTATGTTCACCTCTTTAACCACTTGTGAGGCATTTTGTATGAGTGGCCTCTATTGTGGGTAATATTCAGAAGTGATAGCTGGTTTATCATGTAATCAGGTGCTTCCTCTGCTCATCTTGGACTGGCTCTCCTGAAAAGTAGATCCAACCCTAGTTACCTTTTTCCTCTCAGGACTAATGCTGCATTCATAACATGAGGGCATATCTGGAAAAAAACAAACAAAAAAAAACCACCTCACATAAAACAGCTATCATTAACTTCAGGAACTCAGGGTTTGTGGGTTTTTCTTTTGAATTTGTCTCTGCTTGTTGCAGAAATACACACAAATAACTATTTGTATGTGAATGTGAATGAATTCAAAAAGATAAACTACATAAAATATGATAATTATCAGTGTGTCTGAGTCATCCCTCTACATGAAATGAATGCAGCATCTTACAACCACAGCATGTCCTCACAGCTGACCAGCAGTCACTCACAGTCTTCTCTGGGACATCTTAATTCCCCCTGCACACACACTCTAATGTACAGTGTTGTATCTTTGTCTATTAAATGTTATTTTTTAATAAAGTAGTAATTGAATTTCAGTAGTTATTTAGGTGTATTTTGTGTAAACAAAGCTAACATGAGAATCTGATTGTGATCAGTGGAGTCAACCTACTATATTTAATATAGACAGCACAGAGGCTTAGTAATGCTTCTGGAAAAATAAAAAAATGTTACATTTTAACTAGACAACAAAAAGTATTTATATTTTTATTCTTAAAGCCAATTCTGTTTTATTTCAGCAGACTTGTAGCCAATTACTTCCAAACCAGTAACCAGTAACCAGTAACTGCCAGGTAAAAGCCACACCAGTTTAGTTGTTAGTTGCAATGTGCCTGTTCATTGGTTTATGACAGCAATGAAGAAATGTAAAAACACAGGCTTTCCGTTCAAACTGTTAAACTGCAGACTATGCTTCATTCATTTTATTTGTAAATCAAGTAAATTATGTAGTTTAATTGTGCTACATATTATACTGTGTTTGTATTTGTAGCACACATCTTTCTCATAGTTGCAGCAATGCAATGCAGTGCAATGCAAATTTGAACTGTGCATCCTACAGCAGTGCAAAACAGTCTTGCTAATATTTCCACCACAGTCAAGTCATAATTTTTAATAGAGAATATGCATATAATGATTGGCTCATAGCAAAAGAGCCACTGTGTTATATTGTAGTATGTAGTAACAGCTTCACAACACCTGGTGGGGTGCTTTCCATATCAGTGTTTTACATGAAAGTTGGTGACAAATATCAAGAGTGTATATAGGAGATGACTTCCCTATATAACTTTACACATGCTGAATAGTGTCATATTTTTATGATTATAATATAATAAATTTGTGTACATTTATTTATAAATAAATAAATAACTTCAACTGTACACCAAATGAAAAAGCCAGCACTGTTTTTTGAGGGAGCAAGCATCTTTATCTACATGTTATGTCTTTATCTACAAAGGCCTATGAAGAGCCTATGTTGTCTGGATGGGAGCATATGTGCTCTTAAACCTTTTTAAGAGCACTTAAACTTTTCAGCATTTAAGGTGCCTTTCCAGATGTGTAAGCTGCCCACACTGTAGACAGGAGATGCACCCCCATACCATCAGAGATGCAGGCTTTTGAACTGTTCGCTAATAACAAACTGGATGGTCCCTCTCTTCTTCAGTCCAGAGGACACGGCATCCATGGTTTCCAAAAAGAATTTAAAAATT
The DNA here is from genome assembly GCF_033026475.1 of Channa argus. NCBI lineage: Eukaryota > Metazoa > Chordata > Actinopteri > Anabantiformes > Channidae > Channa > Channa argus. The sequence continues at coordinate 11,493,187 of NC_090201.1, read as the reverse complement.
TGATTCATGTGACCACTGAACAGTTTTCCGTTTTGCCTCAGACCATTTTAAACAAGCTTTTGCCCAGAGAACACAGTGGTGCTTCTGGGTCATATTCACATATGGCTTCTTCTTTGCATGATGAATCTTTAACATCTGTGGATTGCACAGTGAACTGTGTTCATAGACAGTGATTTCTGGAAGTGTTCCTGAGCCCATGCAGTGATGTCCAGTAGAGAATCACACCTGTTTTTAAGGCAATGCTGCCTGAGGAGCCGAAGATCACATGCATCCAGTTTTGAGCTTTGGTCTTGTCCCTTGCGCACAGATCCTGATTCTCAAAATATTTTAATAATATTATAAATGTAGATTGGTGGCATCTGCAAACTCGTTGCAGTTTTATGTTGATGAACATTTTTCTGGAATAGTTCCACAATATTTAGAGACAGTTTGTCACAGATTGGTGAACCTCTATCTGTCTTTACATTCAAGAGGCTCTGCCTCTTTGAAATGCTCCTTTATTACCCAGTCATGTTACTGACCTGTTGCCAATTAACCTAATTAGTTGTCAAATGGTCTTCCATTAATTTTTTATTTGCAGCAATTACTATTTCAGCCTTTTGTTGCCCCTTTTTGAGGTGTGTTGCTGCCATCAAATTCAAAATGAGCTAACCATGAAATGGTTAATTTTCTCAGTTTCACCATCTGATATGTTGTTTTTGTTCTATTGTGAAAAATATATGGGTTGATGAGATTTGCAAATCATTTACATTATTTTTTATTTAGATTTTACACATCGTCCCAACTTCTTGGGCTTGTAATTTGAATTTTGAACTGTAATAATTGTATATTATTACCTTAGTCATTCAGTTCAATGTCTTGTATGATGGTATGCCAGGAAGAAGGAGATTTACCAAAAGCCATACTAAATGTATTCGCTGGTTAATCATTTAGAACTACTATAATATGTTTGCAGTGACATCTTCATGATATATGCTTTTATGAGACGGGAAGTAATAACCAATTGGTCTTGTGATATTTATCAAAGGCATAATAATTTATTTGGAGACGATAAAGGTGTATCAGCCAGCAAACATGAATACTGAGACTAATTACATAATCAAGGAGATGTAACAGATTAAACTCACAGGCACCACCATGTGATCTTCAGTGAGATGCAACATCTTTCAGGGTGCAGGCCAGTAAGCATGGATGCACGCAGGATGCCAGAGCACTGGGAGCAATGAAGCTAATATACTGAATTTCATTTGCCAATATCACATTTCAGCAGACTAGAAAACACAGCGTTATAAGTTTCCTAAACCGTTACTGTGTGATTGCATTACCCTGTCAGTGGCATTTCACTCTGAACCCTGTTGTCCAATTAGTCATCAGAAACACTTGGTTATGTTTATGAATCACAGACTTAAAAAATTGCAAGCATTGCATGGAAATAATTCCATAACATTTCTGACATTATAATACCCTGAAATGGAGGACTATTTAAAAACAATCCTGTGATTTCTACAAAATGTACCAAAACCAGAATGTACTAAAACACCCTTCAATAAAATCTGGCAATGTGCAAATTGTCAGATGTGATTGTAAAAATCTCAAACTGACTCATGAAGGACTGACTGAAGAAAACTGGTTTTATGTTTATGTATGTCTATCTCTTAATAGGCCATAGCAACAGAAAGGTGCAGTTTTTCCACATTCAATTGATAAAATGTGTCAATGAGCAACAATGGCTGTTTAAGAAATTGTTTATATTGTTCAAATTTACATATCTAGTGTCTAGCCAAGCAGGAAGGTAATGTAAGTCTGTAACTTTATTTGTAAAAGGTTTTGTGAAATTCAACGGCAACCTCTTGCCAGTTCATCCCTCAAATTGTTTTTATGTGGACTATTTCTTTGATAGAAAGCAGGTCCACTGGAAACTGATCATAGCAAATGTCTCTGGCATTTCAGCTCCACATTTTGTTGTATTTATTACTTCTTGCGTGATTAGATTGTGCATGATCTGTTTGATGGTTAAATCACTCAGGGGTTATTGCAGTATATTGAAAAAACAAAGATTGAATGAAGAGCCCTAGCAACAACAATAACATAAATAAAATGAATGGTAATTCGATGCAGCTTTTGATATTCTCTAATAGTGCTAATATAGCTCTGAAGTTCATAAAAAGCTTTACTATTGCCATTGTTTGTCAGACATCTTTACCCCAAATAATTCTACAAACACATAGTGTGTTCAGGCTTGGAAATAAGTTGATGAATCACCATGTTCTTCAGATCTAAAAATACCAGATATCTTTAATATTTTATGAACAAACCAGGGTTTCAGTGTCAGACAGTTGTTGATTGATTGAACGAGTGGTGAGATGAGAGAGTTCTCCAGGGACCTCATTCACGGACTTCTCCAGTTTAAGTATTCACTCTAGATGACAGCTCATACCCCACAAGGCATAAACACAAATCTTTTAGTTGCACATAAGTAAGACATGGGGGGTATTAAAGATGGATATCAGTTATAATAGAAAGAACATACATTGATGTGACTGAGCAAGACAGCAAGGCTATAATGCTGAATTTAATCACCACCTTAAATGTCTAAGTTATTAATTATTATTATCATTAATAAATCTGTTTGAAGATAAATGTGTTTTGAGCAGAGATTCATAAGTTACTATCATTAAAACCACTACACGTAAAAGGAAAAAAAAAGATTTTGACATATTCTTCTTTTAAAGCCTAAAAAAAGTATTAATCTTGGAAGTTTACACATTTTTCTTTTACAATATTTAATCATGATTGATTTCATTTGACTTTTTGACAGATCTCTACAAAGTAATTAAGATTAGTTACAAATGTACAACAGAAAAAATGATGAACCACAAAACTCAACTAAAAAAAAAAGTCAAAGTCAAACAGCCCACACAACAAGAGTTATATTTTTATGAAGTGAATACAGGTTACTTACTTACACACACACAAACACACATGCAACTGTGACCCACCAAACCCACAGTTGCTGGTTCAATCCTTGGCTCCTCTGGTCACATGTCAAAGTGTCCATGAATGAGACACTGAATCCAGTGAGCACTGGCCAGCTGCACAGCACCTCCCCATTGGTGTGTGAGTGTGTGTGAGATTGTGGGTGTGAATGAGTGAATGAGAAGCAGTGTAAAGCCCTGAGTAACAATAGGTAGAAAAGCGCTATATAAGTGCAGACTATTTACATACAAAACAAACAAACCAAAAAAAAAATAGAGGAACATAGCTTTTAATCTCTAAGATTTGGATAAGAAACAACTGTTTGAGCAGTGGACATTGTGTGTGCATACATGTTATGCATGTCCAAGTCATAGGTTTTAACAGCTTTGTTTGTGTTGTGATATAATGCAAATACCAGAAAGTACAACAGCCCAGAGTTCAAATGTCAACAAAACCAACTCTGCTTCAATAATACAGTATATTTTCAAAATACTGACATAAATAATGTGGATTTTTAATAGCCTGTATCACCAGAGACCATATCATGTCCACTTATTAAAAAAAATTAGATTAGCCAGCCTTTCATAGAAATTGTGTTTTCATGTCTGCCTCTGGTCCCCTGAAGTTTGGTTTGCAACATTACCGGCAGACCCCATGATAGAATGAATCACATATTCCCAATTATAAATAAATAACTTTTCATCTGTGCTGATGATAAGTTATTTTCTTATGAAAATAAATTCTGATAAATCTAATAATTCCAAAGGAAAACAAGATAGCTCTGGGGATGTTTTCATTTTCTGGATTGCTCTGGGAGTACATACACAATGTGTCTGCTTTAAAACAGGAATAGCCACTCACATCTCACATATCCTGTAACCTCTGTCTGACAGAGGAGACAGCAGGATTACACTTTTATCTCTATGATCCCTGTTTTATCTGAACACAACACTGCTTCTGGAGGACTGTGGAAATGAGAGAATTTATTGTATTTTGGCAGGAGCTTATGTGATTTGAGAGCCAGTCCGAAGAATGTTCCTCCCTGGATAGTAGTTCCTCAGTAGGGATTAATGTGTAGTCAGTCTACACAGTCCTACTAATGAGGGGGTCTATAGCATGTTGCTCCAATGAAGAAGGTTATGGGTGAAAAGCTGCTGCATTATACACTACATTTATGAGTGATAATTTAACTTAAATTATGTTATAATGTATGAAAATGCCTGTTGGACATATAGATTTAGGTTCCCCTTGTGAAATTTATCCCCAAACTAATCAAAATGCCACAGAAATTATTGGCCTCCTCCCTAAAATAAAAAAGATTTCAATAAGTTCCATAGTGTGTAAAATACATTTTAAATACAATTATTGAGGTAATAAATTGCCTAAGGTGAGGTATCACAGTTGGAAACAAGTCTGAAAACGTAGGATTGCTACGTCTATCTATTTAAAAATGTAAAAACCCACACTTGAAACAAGCTATGAACACAGCCCTCACATCTTATCACTTGTAACAACAAGCCAGATCAATACACATTCAGCAAATATGGCGCAACATTGGCATGTATCTGGAGCCAGATTACTTGTCATTTTATGCCTTATTTTGCTCTCCGCTCATTCCAGAGTTAAATATCCATCAGTGCTCCATTATGTTCACTAGCTAGTAGCTAAGTATTGCTGCTGTTCAGTGCTGGGCAGGTAGTGCAGCGTGAGTAGGACATTTCCCATGATAAACAGGTGCTGACTTTGGGTGAAAATTATGATAATGGTAAAAGTGATAAAAAAATAGTACATTTAAAGACTGAAAAACAAAAAATGATTAATTGAACGGCACTTATAAGTCAAGAGGACTATTGTTAAATATAGGACCTTTAAATATCCTTCTGACCTGAAACAGTAAATTGTGTATTACTTAAATATTGTCCAGAGTCTCATGTGCTGTAAAATGTTGTTCTTACACTAACATGACTTGTCATGTGTACTAATTACTATATGTAATCTTTTATAAAAACCCATAATAAGCATTACAGGAAATAATTAATCCATAATAGGATTACACACCTCAACAAAAGCACCCACTTGACTTTTGTTTCTTTTTCTTATTGTCAGCTTAGGTAACAGCTGGAGGAGAATGCTTGGACATAAAATGCTACAACAAATTGAGTAGTTCAAAAGCTTGGTGAAATAGATAACGTTAGGCAATGTGGGAAACAAGTCTAAGAATTATGGTGTGTGGTAAATTATTGTTGAGCAGTAGAGTCACAGTTTCGAATAAATCTTTAATAGAAACAGTGCTTCTGGGTTTGTGTATCAAAGCTGCAGCTTCTTCAAACAGGAGGTCTGTCTAAAGGAAACAAGTTGCAGGGGACCGACGACACATGACACAACCTGCCAACATGTGAGTACCTCAACTGGCTCGAAAGCACAGTCACTAACAAAGGAAAACGTGAGACACAGCGTCTTTCTTCTCGAAGAAATCTGTTCATCCCACATCGGAATTTCTCTGAATTTAGTAAAAATATTTAAAGCAAATCAAGTTCACTCCATCATAAACCCCAAGAGATGAATTCAGCCCAGAGCATCAGTGCAAGCTGCACCTACTGGTTTCTTACAGTCTTTCTCTGCACCATTAATGATCAGATGCCCAACAAGCCAGATACACCAATATTATGCTTTAAATAAGAAAAAACTAATCCTTTCATCCTATCCTGCTGCTCCCCTGTTCTTTGTACACAATAATAGGCTTTTTATTTATCCCCCCTACCCCTCCTCTTTCTCCATCTATCACTTCCCCCTCTGCTCTCACTCTCATTTGCAGCCTGGCTGTCTCTTGGCCCTGCTATCATAATTCATAGTGGCCTTTTAATGCTGACATTGACCCAGGTGTACATGTATTGTCCGAGGCCATACATTTCCAGAATGACATGCTCAGTCATATTTCTGAAACAAGTATCCAGTGAAACAGGGAAATTGGTGTGACTTTGCACCTCTACTAGCAGTGATCACTTGTAAGTGGCTGAACAAATCACCCAGTATCAGTGTAAGCAATGGCAGATCAGCAGGGAGCGGAAAAATCATGCATTAGATAATGCACGTGCTTCAGGAGCTGGTAGTGAGCTCACTTTAGAACCGGCTGGAGTTTAGTAAAACAGCTCAAACACTCCAATACACTAATTAGCAGAGTTTAAAATGATGATATTCTCCACTTTTCTTGCTTTAGTAAGTTTGTACTTCAATAACCTACACCTGGTCTTCTCAAACTTAGTTGTTAATTCTTTTTCAAACATTCAGGTGAAGTTTATGCTTTAAATAATTTTACTAATGTGATTGTAAACTGCATGCACATGATAAAATAGAAAAACCTGGAAGTTTAAATAACAGTCAATGAGGGAGCGTCGTGTTATTGGTTCATCCTGGTTTTTTTCAAGGTGTTTATATGGCCTTTCTGCTTCACTTGGCAGTTTTGAGAGGAAAACGACAGGAGCAATGTAAGGGAGGGATGGATGGGTGACTTGCAACATATGAGTCACACATATAAGTCGGCCGTTGCTTTGGTTTAACCACCCTCTAGTGTTTGATCTCTATAAACCAACATTTGTTATTCAATTATAGGCAATCAATCAATAGAAAATGTGTGTTTAACTTTTAGGCCACATTTTTTAATTTAAGGTGGTTATTAAATTCAGGCATGACAAACTCTTTGCTGGGTAATGCAACTTAAAATGTTATGAGATACATGTATAAAGTAAATACCATTTAATAAAAAAGGCCAGAAGAAAATGCTATTCTGAAGTCACTTTAGGTTGATAAATTACTTGAATTGTTGCAACATTGTCTACTATTAGACTGTGTGGAGGAAGAGTGAAAGACAAGGAGAGAAAAGGGAAAAAGTGAAAGAGAGAAGAGAAAGCAAATGAGAGAGTGATGGAACTTTGGTTCATTGGGCACAGAGTTTAGTGGGCCTCATTAGAGATGAAGTTTCATAATAGAGGATACTCACTAACAACGCCAGTGTTTTGCCCCTAGTACAGTGATGGGGTTCACCAAGGACAAACATAGAATACATCAGGATTAGGGGTGTCCCATTCAGGTCCCTGAGGCTCTAATGTTGTTTCCAGAAATTATTTATCCCAGCAAAACGGTTACTCCGGAAATCAATAACATTTATAGACTAACCCATTAAATGAACGGGCCTAGCTCCAAGAGGGGATAAAAGATTTTAGGCATGCAATAAGTGATGGAAGTGATTTACCGCACTCTATCTGCAGCTTCCTGCCAAAAGCTGCAGTCTTTAAAACTACAGAGTGGAACGATGACTAGGAAACAATACAGAATAATCTCAATGCTTTCATGACAAAAAGAGTTATTTATCCACTACATGAAGTCATTTTGCCACAATTAATTAACGTTTAAATTGAATTGAGAAAAGTAGATATGTTCCCGTTGTTTATTAGATAGGCTTATCTATCTTTTGAAAAATAACAACATGAATCTAACGTAACTGCTAATTTTCCCAAGTAGGTTGTAAACAGTTTTCTTAGAGGCTGCAGCTTTTCAATACACAGGTCTTTATTCAGTCAGGCTTGTGAAGAGTCATACTGTACATGAGTGGAGCATGAAATGCATTTAGAGGATATTTATAAAACTATGTAAAAAACTGATAAGATCAATGAGCTTCACTTAAGTGTACCATCAAAGCTCATCCATCCTTAAACCAATCTCCATCAAAGCAACTGTCTCACTTTCACTCTCAGTCTCAACGTGTGCTGCATTATTTCCAGGTACTCATGCTGTTTACCTTGTACCTTCTTATGCTTCAATAAACTCACTGGCAACAAATGTGAGACCCTGAATGGAGACGTTTTATTCCAAATGGATTGAAATATCCTGGATGGAAGGCCTTCATCCTATCCCTCTTCACAGGTGCTGTCATAGGCGTTACTGCACTGACCCTGTGTGGGTGTTGCCTTATTCCCTGTGCACGTGGACTAATAATACGTATAATTGACCACTCCATATCAAAGCAAATGACTATCCAAAGCATGCCTTTACTTAGAGACAGTGCTTCCTCTGAATCCTTTTACATGCCTAATTGGGAACCTCCATATCATGAGACATCATCGACATCAATAACTAGTACCTAGTGGTTTCTTGTTACTCTTTTCTTTTCTCCTTTCACTTTTCACTCACCCAACCGGTCAAGGCAGATGGCCGCCCAACCTGAGGCTAGTTCTGCTGGAGGTTTCTGAGTGGTTAAAAGACACCCATAACTTGTAAAACCTGGTCAATCTGATTGGCCTAATCTGAGGGCATTGCTCTGTTGCTGTTTCTCCCTTTTGCAGATTAAACTCACCATAAGCATCATTTGTGAGCTGTCTTTTAGTTTTTTCCACGACAGTTAAAAAATAAACATTTTAAAATGTGGATTATTATAAAGCTTATACTGTGAAAAATGACATGATAAATAACAACAATACTGCAAACAGTGTGGGCCTGGTCACATTGATACAAATATCCCTCAGCGCATCCTCACAGATAATTCACTGAGATGGGTTGATCGAAATGTCAGAGTGAAACACAGGAGTAAGCTGGAGCTGAGACACGAAGGCCTTTGCGTCAGTATGAATGTCTCAGCTTGGTTCCTTAGAGAGGAGCAGTCAGTCATGGCTAAGAGTTTCTGCTCGAATGCTCAGGCCGTTCTTTGAGGCTTTGACATATCAAACCTTTGAGAAAATAAACCAGGCAAAACAACCAACCACACCAACAAGTTTAAATGTGTAAATAAACAAACAAATAAATAAATAAATGGTACATAATCAGTGAGTGAACTGAATAACCAGTTGGGTAAGACAATATGACCCAATCAGCAACAACTAGTTAATCAGTCAAATAAAATAAGTAACCAAAGATCAATTAATCAATAAAGAAACTCATTCATAACAAGAATCAATCAATACTTCAATTCCAGCCAGGGATGAGTAATAATTAACGTGTATATATAAAATATGAGTAAGTCATTATCGGCAATCAATCAGCAATTATTGAGGACATAGCAGTAAATCATTAACAAGGTTTAAACTATGATCAACACAAATCAACTCTAACACTAAGATTTAAAAATAAAAAAAACATTGAAAACACAGTTGTGGCAACAAGATAATACTTCCTTGTCAGTTCAATCAATGAGCCTGTAGTAAACAATTGTCACACTAGTCTCAGAAGGAAAAAGTTTTCCAACCTCACTGTAACATTACTTTCTTTTTTGGGACCTGTGTACGTGACTTCTAGCCTGCCTTTGCTCCTCACCCCTAAAATGTACACTGTTCACTTTGAATTAATTCTTGTTTGCACTTTACTTTCTCTTCAGGTGACACAGGTCATGGAGAGTTTACAGAATGTCTCATCTGAGATGCTCAAAGTTCATGGTTCAGAGTTCAGGTCATGGTCTGTGTTTTTTATCAACACTCAAGCTCCACACGCACAACTCTGTCAGTTCCCCACCTTTTATCCTCCTGAATGTAGCAGGTCCATCCTCCTCTTCTTAGTGAGCCTGGAGACAAGGTGCCTGTGTTTAAACTTGAACCTCACCTGAGATCTGACTTTTTCTGTCAAAGTGTGACATTGTGTAAATGCAGATTAATGCAAAAATATTTGTTGGATAGGCTATCCTGAATGTTTCAGCAGTGACAGCACTAACCCCAACTCAGCTTTATGGAGACCATAAATAAATAAAACAGACTTTCTGATGCTTTGACACAGCGTAACAATCATAAAACTCAAGAAGCAAAATGACATTCACAGTCGTAAGCTTCTCAGGAAATGTGGCATTGGCTGAGAATAAAAAAAAACAGGAATAAAAAATCCACCTCCGTACAAAATTTGTCATTTGTAATTTTTTGACGGATCAAACAAACTAGGGGTTAATCAATTCAGTGGTTGTTACACCATTGCATATGTAACAGTTTTCACAAGTGCTCTGAGGCTGAGTGACAGAACATCATTGTGAAGCTGCAAAAGGACATTTTGCCTGCAACCTGCCAAAAAAACATTGGATGCACTCTTGGCCTGAACAGCATGCATAAAATGACATTTAGGAGAGCTAATCTATAAACACGAAGAGGCTTTTCAAAACACCACCAATATAGTGTAAAGAATGTAAATAATAATAAGCTCCCTTTTATTTTTGTGGTTCTTAACTTTAATGTAAATGTGTAAGGCTACATTAACCTAATTTAATCCCTGTATAAACTTATTTTATTGGGTCAAATTCAGGTGTGCAAGGAAATTGACTCTGCGGGGGTTCGCACCAAAAATAACAGGATAAAAATATTAAATTTAATTTACAAACACAACAGATACAACGTGGAGGTCACTGTAACAATTCAGTTAGGAGAGACACTGCTCTGTGTGCTGAATTACAATGAGCTTCAGTTCTCACTCTGTCTAAATCGACATGTGAACCACAGGAAAAAACTGAAAGAAATAGAAGAGGGCAGAGGTGAAATAAATGGGAACACGTGAGAAAATAAAAGGTAAATTAGGAATGACTGAAAACTCAGGGAGAACTGGGAAAGAAACAATAATTATTTGTTTACCCTTTATCTGACAATTACATCTTAAATGTTTTTTGGGGTTATTATTAGCTCTTTATTAAGAACAATCCAAGCAACAAGAAGTATAAAAAGGATAAAAAACCATAGCATAATAAAGTAAAGCAACATCTCGATTTTCTGTTAGGACTACTAAATCTGTAGTGGGAAATACACTTTGTCACTTTCCAGCCCCCAAAATATTTATGAATGACTGAATGAATTAATTAAATTTCACTACTGTTCATTGGGTTCCTCATGTGAGCAACCAGCTCAGGGTCTTTAATGTGGGTGGACATTGCTGCAGACCAAAACACGTATTGGACATCAAGTGCTTTGGTGAACCACAACGAAGCCTCTAAACTACCTGCTGACAGCAGGGACTTGTGTTGGCAGTGTCTGGGCATGCTACATGTTTGCTATTTACAATTTAACCCACATCAGAGTGCCATAACATGACTGATGCACCTGCCTGTAAGGTGGGCACTTTGATTAATGACTGTAAACTGACTTCCAGCTAAATTGTTGCTTTTGCAAGGCAATAGTTTCCTTTGCACAAGTATAATCAATAGTTACTGTAATGATTTTAAAGTATGATTTGATCATTAGAGAAATGTTGATTTAATGTCCCATCTTTAAGCACAACTTAAAGCTCCAGCTTTGTACTGTACTTCATACTATACTATACTTTATACTTCTTACCTAACTCTTGGCACAAAAGTGAATTCATTTATTTTCAGAAAATGTCATATATAAAATAGGCACCCGATTTCTAATCATTTTTTAAATACTTTGTCTAAGAATTTCTGTTTGTGAAATGTTCAGTTTTGACAGCTGTCTTTGTTCTAATATATTTAAGTCTGAATTTCTGAATTTAGCATTTCTGTTATGTTTTGAACTATGTTTATTTTCTTCAAACAGACTTAAGTGTGTGAAAGACAGGTAGTGGAAACATGAATGAGTCAAAGTTTCAACCACTAAAAGGTTTGCACAGCCTTTTCAATGAGCTAAGTTAATGTTACTTTGAATTCGGAAAAGACATGAGAATGGACTTCAAAGTGAATGCAACCAGCTATTATGCAGCAGGGTTCACACCAAGCCAAGAGGCAATATGTCAACAGCAGGGCTATAAAAGTGCACCACAGAGAGGCAATAATGTTATGATTTGGTCTTAGGGAGAAGAAAATTGCATTTTTTTGCAAATAATTGAATGAAACAAAATAAGAAGAGAAAGTTTGCCTTCTTATCTGCTGGTATTAGTGAGGAACATGTTTTTCATCACAAAAGCTACATGAAGAACAATTGAGGCTTCTGAAAAAAACTGCAACTTTAACATATCATTGATGATAATTTGTATAGAATACGGATGTGTGTCAATAACCAGATTCTAGTGAAAAACAGTAATGTACCATCATGTCCAGCTTCAGATGATCTTGATGATCAGCCATGGCTGTGACTAGAACTTCAAAGCAGTGACAGTAGATTACGACTTTGGAAAGCACACTGCAAAAACTAAGCAAAAGGACTAAACGCCCTGCATCCTTTATTGTAAGACAAGTCATTTCTCTGATGACTCATCTGAATGATAAATGTACAGCACCAAGGTAAAGCATAGCCTCATAGCACATTGGTGTGTGTATGTAGATTTGTGTTTTTGTTTGTGTGTGTGTGTGTGTGGTAGAGGGAGAGAGCGAGAGAGAGGACAGACTGGTACCAAAAGACACAAGAAATCCTCTTATTTGAATGTAAGGAAGGCAAAAACATTAACTTTGCTTGAAGGCAGTGGAATTTTTATTGTTTCATAGCCATGTTGTCTTTTTCAATGTGAGAGAGAAATTATAGCCTAGTGACTGTTTTGAAATGACTGTTTCTCTGATTTCATTAACTAAAAGCAGAGCTTGGCTGCTGCAGAATGAAAGCATACACTTTTACTTCTGATGCTATGATAACACATTTCTTGTCTTTTATTATGAGCATCACCATGGAATCACCCAGTTATAAAATTAAGATCAGATTAGAAAGCAATAATCACTGATAAATCCTATCCCTGATCCTAGCACTGATAAATATCCTTTACATAATACAACTCACGTACAAGAGAGTAAAGAGGCAAACTAAATTCTTTTATAATTCAGCTATGAAAAGGTCAACAAAATAAATTCAACAAACTATGTTGTTAGATGTCAACAGAGGCTGTTTTCTCCAAGGCCGGATAAAAAGAACAAACTTGTAGCTAAAACACTGATGCTGATTGATGATCCAAATTCTCTGCCACTTTCTTATGACGTTTGAGAAATCAAGGTTTTCACACATTTACTCTCTTAAATGAATTTAAAGATTTTCTTTACCCAAATCAATCAATCAATCAATCCATTCATCCATTATTTGTAACTACTTATCCTGTTTAGGGTCACGGGGGGGCTGGAGACTATCCCAGCTGTCATAGTCTGAGAGGTGGGCTACACCCTGGACAGGTCACCAGTCTATCTCAGGGCTAACACAGACAGACAAACATCCACACTCACATTCACATCTACAGGCAATTGAAAGTCACAAATTAACCTAACATGAGCTGTGGGAGAAAACCCACATAATAATAATAATGATGATGATAATACTAATATAAATATTAATATTATTATTAATAATAATAGAAAATACATAATACTAGAATAAATAAAGTATAAAATGTCCACAGTTTTCCTGCATTTAGAGAAAGCCAAATAATGCAAATGTGCAGTGAGTCACAGGACATGGAAGCAACTCTGGAAGCTATTGCTTTTCACTTAACAAGCACTTTTAATTCAAGTGAATGGGTGCCATCTCTGAGTCTTCTTTCCAATTTTTACAATTTATCCACGTCCTCAGAGCCATATAATACAGGATACAAGAGCCGCATTCCCCATGAAAAATAATACGACTGTGATGTGAATTGGCCCTGCAGGTTTTTAATCCAATCCTAAAAAATAAATGTAATTATCTGAGCATAAAAAAGACAAAGACAAAGTGACATAGGTAATTATAGATGGATTAAACATGCACGTAATTTTATTATTATATGTGCGCACAAATAAAATTGCAATTTTTAATACTGCAGCAATGGGTGGAGATAGAATGTCAAGACTGAACATTAAGAGAATTAAAACAAATGATTTTAAGTTTTTTTTTATTACTGGCTAAAACAATAAATAATAAACAGATTGAATTACAAATGTAGATGCAGAAGCAATTATACAGAACAAATATTGCGACATAATTATTTAATTTTTTTGTTCATCAATTTACAATCCTAATTATGAAGCAGGCATGAAAAAAGATCCCAGAGGAGACCAAACATGGCCCTGAATGGCCACAAAAATCCATAACCACTGCAGCTACTGACCAGAAGCAGATGCTAAAACTTTTTAATTTTCCAGGACACGGCACAGAAGCAAGCCTCACACTTACTACAGCTACAAACAAGAAACAGGCTGGCAGGTGTCACACAGCCTTTACGAAGCCCATTTGGGATGGCTATGGGCCAGGGCCACTTTCCTTTCCCAATGAGCCAAACACAGACCATTGATATAAATCACTAGCACTGTTATAGCAGTGTTATAGTTTTTTCTTAATTGGTGTAGAGAGACATGCTGGGCAAGCCGTGGATTGAACACACTTAATCACACCCACAGCAATATCTGGCTTTTGTTCAGCTTGTATGTTTGTGTGTGTGTTAAATGTGTACAGAGACAAAAAATAAATTTAGCAGGTTAGTGTGGGTGTGTATTCCCTTAGCAGCTGTGGCACCATACTGACGCACTAAATTAAAAACAATCTGCAGAATAGATCTGCAGCCTTGTGAGCCATTAGGATTTTAAAAAGCTTGTTTCATCTTCATAATCTAAATCTGCTGTTAGAGCTGGATTGTCAATGCTTTGGTCAAACACGAAAGTATACTGGAAAGTAATCCTGCCTAATGTGACATGTCTTATGTCAAGATTAAGGAATATTGACAAAGCAGACAATGTATAATTAGCCAAGTATGCAGGCATCCAGTACAAACAATGTGTCATGGTGCAACAAAGAAGAATAGAATAAAGACAAGTGCCATAGTAAAAAATATAAATATTACATTTTTGTTTTTTACAGACAGACAGTTAAATGGGAACTGTGACATTGAGAAAGAAGTGAAGTGTGTGAAAAAAGTGTCAAGTGTAAAAATTATGAGACATATGCAGCCAGTAATTAAGTTGTACAACAGTGGAGGTGGAAAGCTCCATTGTTTGAGTTAAGGCATTAAACGGTGAAGAAGCCACAGTAGAATAGGCTGGAAATTATCTTGCTTACACACTTCTCAGTCTAGTATCTTTGGAATGAGACATTGATTATATCACTGTGTATAAACTGTGTGTGACCATCTATCATATTTTTACATAACAGATTAAGATTTCCGGATTTGACCACATTTCTGACTCATTATTATTCTCAGTGAATGTGAACAAAACTTCATTAATCTACTACAATATTATTTTACAATACAAAAGATTATTAAGTATGATTTACAGTAAATGTTCCCTAACCACAACAAACCCAATGAATCAGATGTTATACTGTATATTTAGACCAGCAAGATTAAATGCAGTTAAAAAGATTTACCTGCTGTTTCCTCAAAATGCTGCTTCATTTTGTTACATGAAATTAACTGCTTGGATAAATAAAATGTATATTTTATTGTAGATAGCCATTTATATCTGTCAGCCCTCTTGTATTAGCTGAATATGAACACGTTTTTGCAGCATAATAATTTAAAACATTAACATTTTGATCGTAACGCTTGCCGTTCTTGTTGTGCACTGATTAGGTTTTGGCCTGTGTGTATTATACGATGACATGGCCCTTTTCTCTTTGTTTTTAAATGCATCATTCTTTACCAGTATTGCACCAACTGAAACTGGTCAGTATTGTAAATCTCGGGCTGTATTTGAAAGTTTTCCCTAAAAAACAATATTCTTTGGCATGCATCACTAATCTGAAGCAGATGTTTGGCATCTAGCTCATAGCCTCCATCAGGGGATTTTCACTAGTGCATGTTTGTTGGCTTGTTGTTTACACGCTTCTTTGAGATTGAGATGGTGTAGACTGATGGATGTGGCACTAGAAGTGCACTCTGACCAGGGCAACATACAACTGAGAGAGGACACACACTTAGGGGCTCTTCATTCTCACCAGGAGCAGAGCTGACAGGTGAGAGCTCAGCAAGCAGCTTGTTTCCGACTAATGATTAGTTCTTTTGGAGCACTTTGTACACGTAAAAGGTTTAAAAATGAGTCACCAAATCAGATAAATAGGTGAAAAGGAACAAGGATATGCAAGTACACATCCAAATAACAGTTTATAAAGTTTAACAAAGCCATTTTTTGATGAATAAAATTTACATCTGAAAGTTTAAATAAAGACAGAACCAAATTTAGGATATCAACCAACTTTAAAACCCCAGTTTTAAAAGGGTTTTAAAATGTCAGCCACTAATCTCTTCCATAGTATAAGAAGTTGCCTTTCTCAGACAGTATTTATACAATGTATTTGAGTATTTGAATACATATTTGAACAATGATCATGAACACGTGTGTGTTTATATTTCTGATTTTCTCAGGATGTTTTAACTAGACACAGGAAAAGATTTAGAGGGATTTAAAGATCACCTTTTCACAGACTGCTGAACCAAATCATTAGATTCATGGCCCAGAGAGGCCATTGGTGAACTGACAAATCACGTCCAGTCAGACTGGACAACAGGTCAACCTTGACCCAGAGCTCAGCATTACAGCATCTCTTTAACTATACACTGGACACTATTTTGTTCTTTTATGATATTCCAATTTTAGAGATGATTAATTAAGTAATTTGTAATGTAATCATTACCTCAGTTTTGAACAAGGTCACCATATCCCCTCAAACATATTAGGAAAAACAAATTAAAAGTACACTAAAAGAGACAGGTTGACAAGAAGAGGTTTGAGGTGCTTGGAGAACGTGAGACAAACACATGCTCAGACAATTTACTCATTACAATACATTATTAAAAGCTGGTGTTTTCATTATTGTGCTCTATCTTGGATGCGCTCCTCCTGAAGGTGCCCCTCTGAATATACTGCATGACTTATAAATGCATGATTTGCATTTTTTCTCCCTCAACCTTGGGAGATAACTTGTCTTCCATACTGGCTATCATCACTCTAAAATGTGGAAATTAAATAATATTCAGTGTGAATCTGTGAATCTTGAAAATAAAAAATAGATAGAAAGCCTGAGACCAGCAATGAGACAGGAGAGTTAAAATAAAAAGCAAACTGAGCCATCACTGTCCCCCCATTTAATACTAGCATGGTAACAATTACTGACCGTTCAACCCTTTGGTCCAAAATTGTCTTTAAGTTGCAAAAAATAGCCACAAATGACTCAAACAGGTTTTGGGTATGGGGTGTGGGGTTTGACTGAAAAATTATGGCATTTTGTGAGGATTTGGTGGACGTGAAATTCAGCCCCCAAGATAAGGCATTGTGGGCACTTCCTCTCCAGATTCTGCTGATTTCTAATTAATAGTCAGACCCACAAGCCATTTAAAGCTTCCAGTTCACACAACCTGCGTGTCTTTGGACAATAACAATAATTCATTATTAATAATTATATTTTTACTTTGGTAAAAGACTATAACACTCACACAGTTATTGATTCCTTCTGCTCTTGAAGAACTCAGTTAGACTTGCTCACTTAAACGCATCACTCATGAACCACAGATCTACTGGCTGTGACAATGTTGGCAGCTGTGGGGTTGAGGTTTTATACTTCTTATAAGTACATTGTACAAGAAGTCTTGGTGTAAAACCTTAATAAGAAAGGCAGTACATAAACAACATTTCCTCTCTGAAACTACGCTGCTTTGTACTGACACGTCAAAAAGCACGCAGACCATATTCTAACATGAATAATAATGTTTTAATATTATAAATGTTTAAGTTCAGGAACATTTTGATAACATTTAAAATCAAAATAATCCAAAGTCTTTCGGTATTTCTGCATTTGATCTTAAGAATCCACTGATTGCATAAGGTCTATCAAGATACTATAATGCTCCCTTTACTCTCTTGTAAACTCAACACTGTTATTCCTACCAGAATAATTTAACTTATGTACTCCTAATTTAAATAAAACACAATAGAACTTTATTTTCTCCTGTTTGAGATAATACAAGTTTGCAAAACAAAAGCATTGTTGTGTTGTGGACATCTTGAAAGACATTTGTTTGAAGTGGAAACTCCCACTGCACATATTAGATTCTTTTGAGCTCTCTCAGAGTGAACACTTAAACCTGATAGAAGGCTAAACCCTCTCAGTAATATGTTAAAAAGAAGAGAAGATATTGTGCATTTCTTTTCATGTAAAAATGGCAGTGATGACAATACTGTGTGTGTCTGTAAACCTACTCTGTACAAGTTTCAAATAGCATAAATAAAAGTTGTAAAAATTAAAGTTTTCAAATAAAGCAGAAAACTTTACTTTGTCAACAAATCAAGCTCATGGCCCAAATTAATAAAACATAATTTACATTTAATAATACCTATTGAGTCCTTTTAGCTTTAACTCTTAAATTAGTTTATACATTTTTGGAACTTACAGGATTTATGAGCTCTGTTGATTTGAATAATTCACTATCAAGTTGTTGATTCATGAATTTGCATATATTTACTGGAATACATTTGATCGAGTTTAACGATTCCTGAGAATTTCTTTTTTAGATTTAAAAAAAATGACAGGATGGGAGGCATTCGGTGTTTATTTATACATGTCTCCCACAGGCTCTGATACCCTTGACCCAAATTATGACCCAGAAGAAAAAAGGTCTGAACTGCAGATAGAAAATAAACTTTGGTTCTACACAAACCGAAAAGGGATAATGATCGATCTAAGCTTTAACATGTAGAATTGCCTTGGTTGAGAGAGACCCCCCCGATTGGCTGTTCGTCTTATAGCACACCAGTGCATGAGAGACCATATTATCAAGAACATCCGTATAAAATGTAACTTCGTATCAGACACATCTTTGATTAGAAGTTATAAACCATCTGGAGTTATTTACCGTCGCAGGTCTTCTGCTTTCTCGTCTTCCTGCGCAAATGCTATTAGGTATGTTCAAGAGCCACAACATGAGCCGAAGCAGCAGCATGCCATGCTCCTAAGATGAAACAAGCGTTTTTTGTAAAGGAACCCTTGCTCACCACCTACCCTGACCCAGGGCACTTTTCCCATATCATCTTTAATTGTCCTTCTTCAGTGCAACTTGCTGAAAGTCCTACTTCACTTCTGTAAATCTTACAAGGCGCTTGTGGTATATATCTTTGCTGTTGCGACAGCAAAGATAACATGGTGGTGACTGAAGCTTCCCACTAGATGAAGTGTACTTCTGTGACATCAAATTCGGTATTTTCTCATACTGTCCTTAAAAAACAAAATTATTTTTAATAGAATATTTCCCAACAAGCAGAAAGACTCTTTACGGTATGCAGTAATGTCAGCACATACCCGAGAGATGTGTCCCCGTGGAGCACCCACAGTGCTCATAGAAACTTTTGAAGTTTATAGCATGTTGGAAGACACTGGAGACCTGCCAACACACATGAAGAGGGGGCTGCTTGCCTTTAGAGACAGTGAGGAAGATTTTAAATAAAACCACACAGAGGTGATGGCGAAAGATAGAAATGTTTGAGCTGTTGTTTGGCCTCAAGTCAAACTTCAACTTCCTTCATTAGGAGAGGAGTGCAGCTGGCTGTCATCACCAGCATTGCGGGAAGACGTAATGTTGTACACAGAGTCCAGTTGTGCGCCTTCAACTGAGCCACACTTGTTTCCCAGAGGCCAGAGAAACAAAATATCTGCCATCCTTGTCTCTTGACAATTATGTTTACTTACTACTACCAGTTGTGTCCACATGCTTCCGGATGGGACAAAACAAGTTTGAAAGTTTTACAGTGACTAATGTGACCAGATGGTGATTCAGTGATGAGGCGTTAAGAATCACTTGTCATAGGAAGTAAGTTGCTCGAACTATGTTTTCTTATTACCTCATAATTCTACAGAAGTGTTGATTCACATAAAAAGCATTATAGTGTAAAATACCACACCCATGTCTGTTTATAGAGGTTTTCAATATAAGATTAAGGTCAAAAAAGCATGTAGTATTAGCACTTCAATGTTAAACTTTTTCGAAGGTCATTGGTTCATATGATGAAATTAGCTTTAACAGCAAAAAAAATGAATTTGGAGTTACACATTTGGGACGTTTCTATTTTAGCTGATATTATGTTTCAACCTGTAGGTCGGCAAATGAAGCACTTGTGCTATGTGCTGTAACGTGTACGAACAGTTCCCTCCATTTACTGCAGTAGAGTGGTGATGAGGAGCTGCACGTTCCCTCCCTAAATTGTCATGCTTCAACAACCACCGCACAGATTCAACACAATGGACTCCACTGCATGCTGGGAAAAAGTCAGCAGGGCTGCTAAGGTTTCTTTCTTGGAAAGGATTTTAGTTTTGTCATTCTTTTGCTGACACGTACTGCCAAATTAAGCATGTTTTTATTTTTAATGTCTATGTTTTTGTACAGTCTCTGTTAGACAACTGTTTAATTGAAATGTATACTGGCAGTTAGTGAACAAATATGGTGCATTACTGATACAATTGCATGCAGTGTTATGAGGCTATAATAGTGAACAATAATTGTGCCTCCATACTCTCATTAAGATCATATTAGCCTTCAGTCCAGTGAAACCCAGCAGTGAATATAGGTCAGTCATGGATGAATATGGATAATAAATAAATGTTGAATTGTGTCACAATTCTTTATTCTTCCTCTACCTTTGCTCTTTCATCCATCCACTGGATGACCTCTTCCAGTGACCATCCAATTATTTGCCAGATAGTAATTGATCTGTTTCCTGTAGAACATTAATATGTTTATATTCTACTGTTTTGTTGCCTTTATCACCTGCATATTTTGATTTCCTGGTAGTGTTTTGGGATTTTTGGCTGTTTCCCTGGCACAGTCGATTCAGCCTTCTCAGCAGGTACCCTCTCACCATAGTTCATCTGGCCCTTGTGGATTATTACTGCGCCAGCATTTGCCTGTTTTTGCCTGCTGTTTTATCTGCCTGGTTGGATTCCCTGATAGTGGTTTTGGACTTTGCCTTAGTCTGTCAATTGCACCTGTTGGCTGAGCACAGCAGAGCTGACAGCCGACAGCTACAGAGGGCCAATGTAAAAAATGATCCTCACCTTTATCTGTCTTAATTAAAACACCTTCCAGATACTGTTTGACACTGCCGGGATCACTGTGGATTCCTGTTTTTGTTGTAAAGTCTGAACCCATGGGGATGCACAGCACTGGCAGCAAGAGAGATAAATATTCTGAGAGATAAATAATAAAATTTAAATTACAATTTTTTATTCATTGCAGTGTTCTTTCATATTTGCATATAGGAAAGATAGGAACAACTGATGTCTTTGTTCTTGGAAAAAACAAGTAATTTGTTATTTCTTCAGTGACCTTGTATAATAATTAGAATTAGAATAATAATTAGAAAACATTTGTATTTTGGCATTTACATGGTCTGGGCAATTATAAACAATACACATCAAATCAAAAGCACATACAGTAAAAATAATAAATAACTGAACCCAGAATAATAACCCAGAAGAACTTAATAATGGAAAAACTGAGAGTTGTTTTTTTTTTCCGATCATAAAATACAATAAAAGATGCTTTCATGAGATAAAACAGACCTTAAACCTTAATGGAATGTTTTGAAATGAATGTGTGTAGAGAACCTGTGATACTCACATCCTCTGGCAGGCTACAGTTTAGCAATAATCAGAGAATCTCGCAGCATGTCTGTAATGTATGAAAGGGCTATAGCCCATATATATAGTTTAAGAAATAGTAGTAAAAATTACAATGTATTCGAAAATGCATTTATTGCCAGTGGAGGGATGCCAGAACCAAGGTTATACCTCGGTCTCTTAAAATCTGCTGCGTTGTGGACCAACTGAAGTCATAAATGTAATATTTTGGTAATAAGTTGCAGTTATGAGTAAACTCTATTCTCATCCAAAACTATTTATAAAAGCATGAACTGTATTAGTTCCAAATATTTAATTGTCAGATTGATTTAATGTTAGTTGTTTTTTCAACAATTGATGTAATTAAGAGCATTTTAAAGAGCAGCTGGACTCTTGACCATATATGTATCTCTATATCATCCAATTTAAGAAAAAACTTAGAAGCATTAAAATACTCCAAAATTTGCTGATTTAAATGAGCTGATTCTTTAAAACCAATGCAGGTGGAAGTACTTTTAAAACACTACAGTCCATTGTATTGAAGCATGCACTTAGGCTTACAACAAATAAAATTCTGGGTTTTTTGGGGGGGTGTGTACTATACAGTTAGAAATTGTTCTTTGGTACATTCATTAGAGTTTTCATGATAAATATGTTCTCGGCAGACTGTGTGTCATATCATGCATCATCACTATTAGGATTTTCTGGCAAAGAAAAGTATTTTTTGGATAGAATTAGCGTACATCTAAGTCCATCCATCTTTGGACTTACACGCACATTATTCCACTGACCAGTGTTCCAGATAAAGGTTTGCATCATCTTTTAAACATGTTTTGAGCCAATGTATTTCATAACACAGAAATATGCCTCAGTTATGCGATGGAATGATGGAAACTACTGATATAGACCACCCAAGGGCTAGTAAGAAGATTTTAAGACCCTGATGCTTAGAGTCTTAAAGTTCTTAAATTTTTTCTTCAGCAATGTTTATGTTTATTTATTTTAAGCCAGATTTTTAAACTGTTCTGTTTAAACAGGCTAAAAATATATGGAAGCATTTTACCAGTACAAAAAACATAGAACACAAATATGAGGCTAAAAACTGTTATCCCACCACTTTTAAGATATGCATGTATCAATTTGGGAACAACATCATGCTTCAGGAATTAAATCTGAACTCTCCAACAATGGTCAGCATTCATCATTCCACTGTTATATCATTTTTGTTATTGTTCTTAATTAAAGTTTGCATTAGTTGGGCACAATACTGTGGTCACTGGACTGTACAGTGAGAAAATCTTGAGTTTGTTCAACTTGGCAACAGTCGCTAATTCCCATGAAAATGCGTGCTGAGAATTAGAAATATCAGTGATTAGCACTTTGTGCCTCACTGTTTAATGCGATGCATCTCTCTGCCATCCAAGGAATAAATAAGAGAAATGTGGCTTTCTGTGCTCACCGAGGAAGTCATGTTGATCGACACTCCACAATAGAGTTGTTTTCTGGTGGCTGTCTGGATTACCCAGCTAAAGCTGTCTGCGACCAGGTTTATGGAGGCCACGAACTGGGTGTCAAACAGTGGCAAACACCACTGTAACACTTGTTTTATTGTCCTGGACTCTGATTGCATATGCTTTAAATACAATCAACACAAATGAACAACAGTAATGATCTGTATGTGACTTCCCACTGTTTTATATATAACTGATTATTTTCTGGCGGCAGGAAGATTATTCTCTCTGGTGAATCCACAAACTGTGCAAATGTGAGTTTAATGTACTTTTTCAGTCGGAGAAACCTCCTGTCAACCCTATCATATGATATTTAGGAGACAGTGTTGCTTTTTGAAGCCAGTTAACTGTTGTAGTACTGAGATTCAGAAGAAATCAAATACTAGTCTAAACATAAAGTGAACAGATTGATGTAAACAACATTAGGGCATTAGGGTTATCGTGACTACATGAACACAATGAACATCAACTTTCATGAAGTGGACGGTCTCAAATTCAATCACAAACTCCCATATGCACATATAACCAGTAGTTTATATGACAAATAGGGCTGTAAAGAGGTCATATTAACTTTAGAGGTTTGTCTGTGAATATGTTTTGCAGACGAGTCCTGCTGTTTTCCACTCATATCAAGTGACCATATATCTTCATCCTTTCAAATCTTTCCAGTCTTAGATTTCTTAGCCTCTTTTAAATTCTGCCTGTATGTTATGTTGAGGGTAAACACCAAGCATTCACGGTAACGGTGTTACCGTCACATTTTTATCACACATACGTGAGTCTAAATGGTGAATGGGCATTTGTGTTTCATTTGCATTTCTGGTTGTAAAGTCTACATGCCCTATGCTCTGCTGTGTAGGGAGCTCAGCCCCACCTCATGTAAACAGTGACTGATACAGAGAAGACAGAAGAAGATACAGTGGAAAAGCAAACCAAAACTGTTCACCATTGCCTTACGGCTTCTGTTTATAGAAGCTCCAGGATACAAGTCAATAAGTTCCTGTAGTGGAAAATGGTCTAATGTTAGTTAAGGTCAAATGAGGGTGGGAACGAGTTCTTCAAGCACAGCAGAGCAAAGCACACGTGAAGCCTGGGACCACAGTCCGTGTTAGCCATACGTGCGACAAAATCCACCACAAACAATTCGTCAGAGAGCTGCTCACCACACAGGACACTAAAAGACAAATCCCTGAAGTCCCCCTTTCCCCCTCGGAACCAGAATGATTCTATATTCATTTAATCATACTAATACTAGCAGTGGGCGTTACCACTGAATTAGATTTTCATCCGATAGCTACCAAATAATACCAGACAATCATGTAGAAAAGATTAATGAGGTGAATATACTGTATTTTAGTCAAAATCAGTTATTTAGCAAAATGTGAGGCTTTTCTTTGTATTGTTCTTAGGTAAATATTTATTAATTGATTGAGTTGTTGTGGTAAAAATACACTTACCTCTGTTGCTGCAGACTGCTGTGGACTTAGTGTTTACATATAAAAACAAATCTGGACGGTTTGACTTATCGTTGTGAAATCAGCATGTGT